>NW_028327429.1:0-347673 GCF_031878675.1 Megascapheus bottae | reverse complement strand
CCAGAAGCTGCAGTGGAATGCTGCCAAACTCTTCTACCAGTGGGGAGACGTGAGCATTTGACCTTCTCCTATGACCCTTAGAGCATTTGGGGATAGTAGAGACGTTTGGGATTGTTTTTAATTTTCTTTTCTTGAATACAATTTATTAGATAGCTGCTTTGTTTGAGGCAGTGACCTTACTGCTTTAGAAGTTTATTCAATTTATATACTACTATTACTTAACTATTAAAAAGATGGAAGTTTTATACTCGTCAAGTGGCTTGCCAAAATTTATGTATCTAGAAAATAGGAGTCTCCAATACTCTATCCCCATGTTGGATTTCAAAGCCTTGCTTCTTTATTGCTATCTTTAGAATCGGCTTTTTGAAAAAAATATTTGTTATAATCGTTAAATGTTTATATCCTGGTTTTGGCTTTTTTAATTTTCTAAGAAAATAATTTTTTCTCTCAAATTTCTCTCCTAAATTTGCCTTGCGAATATCTGAAATCTTAGAAGCATCCATCATAGCAGACACAACATAGGATTAAGAAAAGAAACATAATTCGAGGTTGAAATGGATAGTGGGAAGGGGGATGTATCCCTAATCCCATTCTTCAAAGATGGTCTCTTTTAACTAATTCGTAAAGAATATCCTTATATCATTACTCTGTAATAAGATGGTAGAGACAGAAATGGGAAGATTATGAGGAAAGTACATGGAGACTTGGATGTGTTCATTTCATTCTGTACACCTCTTCCAATCAACTGTGCAGGAATCTCTCACCAAGCCTTACCCCATCCCAAGACTCATAAATCTCAAAAATTACAACCAGTCACTTCTCTGATCCCAAGTTTTCCTACTAAACATATTTGGAAAACTCAGACTATGGTCTACTTTTATTATTCTTATGGCTAAAATAGTGAGTGATGTTTTCTAATATCATGGATGCCATTGGACCATTATGCTAACATCAGAGATGACCTTTGACCAGAGAGAGCAGATTTTCTATCCCTAAAGTATTGACAATAGAATGGAAAATTTAGATTACCAAATGTTAGAGAGCCAGGGAAAGTTGTTTTTATCTCCAACTCCTTTCATTTTCTATCCCAAATGACTCAGCCGTATGTTAGCAAAAAGCCATCCAATTTTCGGCAAAATATTATATCATTTGGAACACATCCTCTCTTGGGAAAATTGGAGACAGTAACTGTTTTTCAATTCTTGTAAGGTTAATGGTGTTTTGACTCCTATTATTTCTCAGGCAGAGGTGGTAATTAGTTATGAATAACTAGTATTCTAATTTCTTCATTTGAAGAAGTTTCCCTTGGGAGGATCCTTCTTTCCCTTAATAGTAAATGTGACAGATGATGCTGGATGTGGTTGTGCACTCCACTTAATTCTAACATCCAGAAGGCTGACACTGGAGGGTTGAGAGTATGGGGACAATCTGAGCTACATAGCAAGTCCCCATCCCAAGTATAGTAAATCAATCAAGAAGTAAGATAGGTAGGGGTTGTGAAATTTAAGCTTATCTGTTATTCAACCTACTAGGCACAGGAGAGATAAATCTCTGGTGATCCTTTGTTTTTGAAAGCCTGCTCCCTGGAATGGCTGTAATTTATCCTCTTCCTTTTCATTTTCTGAAGTCTGATCCATTTTGATTTCCTGCAGTGTTGTGAGTTTGAGGACAAGACTGGATTTTTATATAAAGCTGGCCAACTTCTTCCTTGTGCAGAGAAGTTCTGACATTCCTTCAGTACCTACCTCATTCAAAGAGTGTTTTTACGGCCTGGTTTCTCTGAAATAACACTCCCAATTGCCAATCCCATAGGACTCTCAGGAGGGGAAACCATCAAGTGCTGAACTTTTAGAGGGTTCAGATGTGTGAGGAAGGTTTTGACCAAGGGAATGTCTGAACAAATATCTCCAGGATAAATACTTTGGGACATCTTCACAGATATGATACTTCTCACTGTCTTGCTAGTTTATTTTCCATGAGAATATACACAGGAGTCTCTGAATCCTGTCCTCTGCTTCATTGAATCTGTGTCTCCTTCCTTTCTGTAAGTGTAGCCATCCTCAAAGATCACTTTTAAGTTCCTCCTGTATAATTCACCCAGTGTTTCATGGTCCCTGTATTTTCCTGTTTCCAGCAGTACAGACTTCTCTAACTATAACACTGTTCAGACCCCAAGCTTGCATCAGAAGCATTCACTTAAAAATATCCTAAAATCTGATCAGAATAAAGTCCCTTTTCCCAAATGAATAGTCTACCTACAACCCTCCCTAAGCCTTCTAATCTCATTACTGGTACCACAACCATATAATAGAGCAGCTTTTGAGCATATTCTGACTCTCCTATCCTAAGTGATTCTATTACTTCCATGTCATAGAGTCCCATAGGTCAGAACTTTGACTTTGCATATGGATGATTATTTTCCAGTGTATTCTTATCCTCACAGCCTGCCATTGTCTGTCTATCCTGTGCACTGCCAGGAAGATGATCTTTTTGTGACACAGCCCTTCCAAAATAGAATGTCTCTCAGCCTTCAGAATTGCCCTCTCCAGTTCCTTCTCCAGACTGTTGGCAGTGATTCAGCTAAACCACAAATCAGGATGTGGGTTTCTTACATGCTTAAAATGCAGCAGTGGCCCTCAAGTTAAGACCCAAATTGTGCTTGGTGCTAATTGCTTTCACCTCTAATCTTAGCTACTCAGAAGGCTGAGATCTGAGGATTCTATTTCAAAGCCAGCTTAGGCAGAAGCATCTGTGAGAGTCTTACCTCCAATAAACTGCTCACAAAAAAAATCCAGAAATGGTCCCTGTGGCTCAAGGGGTAGAGTACTAACCTTGAGCAGAGTCAACACCTAGGCCGTGAGTTCAAGTCCCGGAACAGCAATTAATTAATTATTTTTTTAGAATACAAATTGCTTTAACCTGATATCTTTGTCTACTCTGCAACCATTGCTCAGAGCATTACAAGATTATGAATGATGAAGTCAAATGAGCTTATGAACCAGAAGCATATTTGTCTTTATACCTACCATGTGTTTGATAATAATAGTTTATTACATTAATTTTTCTTAAAGACAGCTACATGGCTTGTCCCTGCCTTCTTGGCAGATAGTAAAATGTTTCTCAAATGAACAGTCTGCTCAGTTCTAGTCTGCCTTGCCACCCTTGCTGCCCATTATTGTTTCTTACATTAAGGGAGCCATCCATCCCTGGACATACAGGGTCCCTCAAATGCAGATCTTTTAGGACCCTCCAGGGAATATCACATGCACTTCTTACTCTCCATTAGCACTATTTCTCCAAGTCTATAGCTAGAAGACATTCTATGAGTCTTTGAGCCAAGTTTAGTCTAGTTTTTAAGTTGGCCAATTGTTACAGTCTCTTAATGTGCTGTTTTGATATGCACCTACCTCACCAGTAGACTTTGTGCTCACTGAGAGAATGGACCTCAGATGTAGTTAGACACCATGTGCTTGAATCCATTTACAGTCTTCAGGAAGTCCCTCAGCCTTGCTGTTTGCCAGTGATCCCTTTTAAGTGGATTTAATAATCTATAATGGTACCTTTAACCAAAACACTACTAAACTGTAGCAATTTATTTAGTCCTGTGTTTGAAATAACTTACAAAGTAGTTTACTTTATAAATATTTGATGAATGACAGACAAAAGGACCAATGTATCCTCACAGCATTTTTCTTGCAATATATGAGACATAGAGGTCTAAATTCTTATTCTTATTATTTTGTCCATCCTAGGGCTTGAACTTGAGACCTGGATACTGTTCCTGAGTTCTTTTGCTCAAAGCTAGCACTCTAGCACTTGAACCACAACTCTACTTCAGGCTATCAAAGTATCAAAGACTGAGCCTTTTTCTGCTTGGGCTGGCTTTGTAGTACAATACTCAAATCTCAACTTCCACAGCAGCTAGGATGACTGATGTGAGCCACCAGTGCTAGGCTAAATCATTATTTTGACATTTGATGCTAAGACAAGTTCACTATCTAAGAATCCTTTAAGTTTTGTAAACTGTAAATTTTAGTATCCCAGAAAATTCAATACAGAGAACTTTCCCTTTGGATCTTACCATGCAGTTGGTTGACTTTACCCCAGACTTAGTTACAATGTTTTGTCCCCAGGACAAGGCCTGTAGCAGTAATGATTTTGTTCATTTTACTTAAAATTTCTCAAGTTAGCAGCTAACTCTTAGAGTCCTATGATTCCTTTTGTTTTGTTTTGTTTTTTGCCAGTCCTGGGGCTTGAACTTAGCACATTTTGCTCAAGACTAGCACTCTACAGCACTTAAGCCACAGCATCATTTCTGGCTTTTTCTGTGTCTGTTGTTACCAAGGAATTGAGCCCAGGGCTTCGTGAATGCTAGGCAAGCACTCCCAGCCTCTCTATGATACATTTTTATAGTACTTCTTCATTAATAAGATTTTTTTGCTTCTTGATTTGTATCTTTCAGGTAATTCCAGAGTTTAAGCAGATTTGTTCTCAGATTTCTAAGAAATTTAGATACTGTTTCCCCCCACCAAGAATTCTAGATATAATTTGAATATTCAGTAGTGGATACTTGTTTGTTTCTAATAGATGGCTAATTTCTCTCTCATCATTTTGCATTTTTATTAGCATCAATTAGTGATACAAGGGGATTCCACTTTGACATGTCCATCTATGCCTAGAATGTACCTTGAGTAAACTGACCCTTTGGGTCAGTCTCCCTCATTCCATCCTACACTTCTCAAACCAATTTCAGCAAGCCTCGAGGTCCCATTTTCATACATGTACATGGATTCTCTTATACATATTTTCACTAGTGACACCAAAAATGATCTATTTTTCATTACTGGCATTCATTGTCTTAATTACTCAAAAATATCGTGCCATGGTATTTCACAATTGAATATACAGTATTTGGGCAAAATCATTCCATTGTTGCTCTCTCACTTTCCCCATCCGTACTACTTCCCCTCCATTAACCCACAACTTTCAGTGCAGTCCATTTTACTATCTTAATTCACAGATGTAGCACATTTCAGTATTGTTTGTCCTCTAACATTCTTTCCCACTGTAAACAGTCCCACAATTACAAACAGGCTGTATAGAGATGTATTTTCACATCTATACATATGTATGTGTACTTCTTACATGCTCAGAATTCAATAAGTTTCCTAAAAATTCAATGAATATGACCTAGGAAGAGAAAAACAAAATTAATTGAAATCTGTTGTTATTAAACATAGAGAATCAAACTGTTAGATGCAATTCATTGCTCAGTTTGGCTTTTTGCAGACTCTACTAGGCCTATGTCTCTTCCATTGTTGCTGAACCTATCTAAAAGGAACTAGATGGAGTTAGAGGTTTCTTTTTTGTTTGCTTGTTTCTTCTTCTAGAAACATTTTGCAAAATCACTGAACAGTACATGATGACTCAGAGGAATAAACAACAAAGGTATCAATTTTATAAGTAGCATTTAAAAGGTAATCTTGACAATGTATTATTAAAAGTCATATTTCTAATGTGGGGTGAGATATTCTTCTAAAAAGAAATAAAATGAACTTTAAAAAATATTTCATAGAATACCCTGACAAGAGGAACAAAGTCTATCAAAGCCCAATAATTACTGCAAACATCCTGGTAGATATAAATAAGGAGGCAGTACCAGAAGTCTTGGCAACTTCCAAGTTCATTAGCATGACACTGACATTCTTACAGAATAGCACAGTCAGACTCACTCTGAGGAACAGTTCCTTCCCATTCTTTTTTCACTGCAGTAAAATCCTCCCATTAAAAATAACTAATCTCCCTTCTTTGAGACCTGTAAAGTTAGTACCCTTTGGGTAACTGGGTATACTTTCAGAAAAGCTTCTTTAGGAGTACAAAAAGGTGTCATTCCAAGTTTACAGAAGTGTTTAGACTCAGTGATCCAGGAAATAGCATGAGTGCCTTCCACCTTCGGCTCTCACACTGTTACTCATTGAAATAACAACAGCCTAGTGTAGAGAAGAAGCCTAGGCTTTATGTGTACAGGATACAAATGCCTTGTTTTTTTAGTCTAACCTATCTGGTGCTATTTTATTCCTTTCCCTTTCATGTTAGGCCATTGGCATCAGACTGAATGGCTGTGTCATGGGGAGAGTGAGAGCCCCGCTAACCTACTGGGCCTCATTTATGATGAGGAGACCAAGAGGCAACTACGAAAGGAGGATGAGGAAGAAGACTTTTTAGATGACAGTAAGGAGACTCCCTTTACTACAAGAGCCCCTGCTTGTAAGAACCTCTGCTTTAGGAGCACTTAATACTTCTCTTTCTTCTCATACTTTTGCCACCTTCCCATGTCTACCCCACTCTCCACACCACTCCCCCTTCTCCCTACACACGCCATCCCTCCTCACCCCTTCTCCCTGCACATGGATGTAAAGCATATGCATAGAGCCCTCACCAAGAGAAGGTAAAAATCAAGAAGAGAAAATAGGCAGGGCAGAATGCTGCAGGAAATCTGAACATTTAGTTTAGCCTCTGACTCAAGCTAGAATACATAGCTTCATATTAGGTTCTCTGAGAAAATCTCTCTGGAAAAAACAAACAAACAAACATAGCTGTGAAAATCTATTAGCCCCAAAAAGGTTTTGTGTTGTTATTTTGTTCTTGGAAATATAAAAGCAAAAAGTCAGGAAGAAAATGACTTAGACAGGAGATGCTTTTGAAATGACTACAATATTGAATTCTCTAGTCAAAGCATAGTATAATATCTTAACATGTAATTAATATAGTCACCTTGCTTAAAGTGTGGCATTATGTATTTACCAGACATATCTCAGAGGAATAGAGACAAAGGGGCTGCTGTCACATCCCATGTCAGCACCATTTTGTACATGTGTGTGCTCAGTACCACATAAGCTTGTATATGTGTGTACCACTGCCTCTTATAGAATATGAAACTTTATTTAAGGCAACAGAATTAGTACCTTTCTATGTTAAATTGTGGTGACAGCTCTACCATTTCCTTTTTCCCCGGTGGTTCAGAATTCATATCCATTCTTTATATTTCAAGGTTAATCTTAGCTGATACCAAATCTACTACATGCATGCAGTAATGCAAGGTAGAATGCAATATTGAACAGGACTGTCATTATCAGAGAAAACTCTAATGGTCTTCCTTCCTACACCAAAAATTTAAAAAATATTTTCACCATTACTTTTCTCTTTATCAAATCAGAACAAATTTTAAGAATTAAATAAAATAAAAAGTTGAGCATTAAGGGTTCACCCAGTGTCATCCTAGCTACTCAGAAGGCTGAGATCTGAGGTTAGAAGCCAGCATAGGCAGGAAAGTCAGTAAAACTCTATTTTAAATTTAAAAAAAAAATGGGTGGGCATGGTGGCTCATGCCTGTAATCCTAGCTACTCAAGTGCTTGAGATCTGAGATTGTAGTTCAAAGCTATCCCAGGAACTAAAGTCTGTGAGACTCTTTAACCACTAGAAAACCGGAAGTGGTATGCTAGCTCAAAGGGTAGGGTGGTAGCCTTGAGCTGAAGAGCTCAGGTACCACACCCAGGCCCAGAGTTCAAGCCCTACAACTGGGGAAGAAATTACATTTCACTTAATTAATGAATATTGTAAAGGTAATATACAGAGAGTTTGCAGTTATGTAGGTCAGTTAATGAGTATATCTCTTTTTAAGCAGTGTCATCTCTTCCCTCATTTTCACCCAGTTTTTTCCCTTCTGACCCCCCCCCGTCCTCCACAGGTGATATAGTTCATAATCAACTTAACGTATAGTGAGTTTCATTGCTGAATTACTTTATACTTTGTTATCACCAGTTAACCAACAGAGAAAGCCAGAAGTAAAGATATGGCTGAAGTGAAAGAGTGCTAACTTTGAGAAAAAAAAATGAGATCAGAGACAGTGTCTAAGCTCTGGGATAGAATAGATAGATAGATGATAGATAGATAGATAGATAGATAGATAGATAGATAGATAGATAGATAGATAGATTCATGTCATTGTTCAACCTAATGATGAAAGATAACCCTGAGAATAGTTTAGGCTATCTGATAATGACTTCCCATAGGAAGACCTGAGAACTTTCCAGAAAAGCAAAACTTAGTGAAATTTTTCCATAAGACCCCTACAGCCAGAAGGTAGGACCAAACTACCCTAGATCTCCTCGCAGTTCTTCAGAACAGAGGGGGCAGAAACAATATTGTGTGGGTGTAGCTTCATTTGCCACATTAAATTCACTCTCCTCTGAACCACAAAAGTAGCATTTACCCATCTTTGCAAATATCAGATTTTTTGTTGGGGCCATGGAGAACTCTATTCTTGTTCAAAGTAACAAGCTATTCCAGATGATAAAACCTGAATGAAGTCCAAACTCATCTGCCTACAGGACAGATAAGAAGAGTCCGAATGATAACTTCAGAAATAATAAGATAAATCCAGAATTTGATGCAAATGTGTATACTGTGTTTGATTAATTTTTTAAAGCTTATGTTCATCTATGCAATTTTTAAATCCAGATAGCCTGCATTGAATATAAGATTGATGTGTATGATTTATTTCCAAGCCATCACATAGCTCATCTAGAATTTAAAAACTAAATCAATATGATGTGAGCAAATTTCAGTTTGGAAATTCCAGGAGCTTATCTCTCAGTCTTAGTGAATGACAACTTTTCTGAAAAGAAAGCAATGGTTTAAGGAAGGAAACAACTAGATTGTTTTCAGAAGATCACAATTTCTATCTTTGTTGACAGAAATCATGAAGTATACTATCCTCTATTCAATTATAGCTTAGCACCTAGGATAATACATTTTAGAGATATTTATAGTAATGTTGATCTGTAATGTTATTGTGATTATTTAATAATTTACAAAATAAAAAAGTATTTTTCTTTCATTAGTTAGAAACAGACAACATGACTTTGGACTTCTTTTCTTTGTTATGGTTATTTAATTATAATTTTTTCTAAACAATACATGATTAGCATATTCTACTTGGTTTGTGACAACATATATCTGATAACTAATTCTAAGAACTTTGAAAACATTTTGGTATTACCTTGACCATTACTTGTCTTCAGAGTGGAAGTCACTAATTGCCTTATAATGGATGGGGTATTTTAGAAATTCCAAGATCAGTATCCTTTAGTTTGAGAGAACATTTGCATACTTGTATAGCAGTATCTTCCTTTGATGGAGCAGCTGGTTTTTCTCTGGTCTCTTTTCCACAAACACAAATAGATGTGAATTGAAACAATTTCACTGTCCTTAAAACACAAAGTGCAGAGCCGGGAGCATGGTAGAGTGTTTGCCTAGCAGGCACAAAGACCTGGATTCGATTCCTTGGTATCACATACATAGAAAAGGCCAAATGTTGCTGTGGCTCAAGTGGTAGAGCTCTAGCCTTGAGGAATGCCCAAGGACAGTGCTCAGGCCCTGAGTCCAAGCCCCAGGACTGGCAAAAAAATAAAAGCCCACAAAGTGCGATACCCCCTTCAAGTGAATTAAAATGATCATTATAGTTCCATTATAGTTCATTTCTTGAATGTAAGGATACTTTAATTTTCATTTAATGTTTTTCTAAATTAGTTGGAGTTGCATTTTGATACTGTACTTTGAGATTTTAAGAAGCATAATTTAGTTCTGCTTATGTGATGCTTCAGTACTGAAGCACTTATAGAATTGCCAAGTGGAAGAAGAGAAGTGTAGCGATGCTCAGGCTGTACAGAAGAAATAGATACATTGAACCTGTGTAGGTAATGTCTCATATTCTGTTTGATTTTGCATGTGTATAGCAAGGTCCATCAAACTGTGCCTCTCTCTTTGTTATTAGTTTGTCTTCTGATGAAAGAACCCTTTCATTCTTAGGTACGGTGAACCCCTCTAAATGTGGCTGCCCCTTTGCGTTGAAGATGGCAGCATGCCAGCTTCTCCTGGAAATTACCACCTTCCTGAGAGAGACCTTTTCTTGCCTGCCCAGACCTCGCACTGAGCCTCTGATGGTAAGTGAAGGCACCAATGAAGGCTACATGGAAAGGCCAGATGTGTGGCTAGGTTTCCAGAACTGACCCCTTCCTCAAATGCCCAATGGCTAAATGCATCACATTTTAAAATTTTAACCAAGGCATTAAATTGAATTCTCTTTTCTCTATAAAAGTAATAACTCCAAAATTGACTTCAAAATCCATAAGGTTAGCATCTCCAGCTACATACCATGGCTGACTACTTACCTTCAGTTATGCTGGAAATATCTAAGAGCCATTAGGATCCCTTATCCTGTAAACTCTGAGAAGTCTATGGCCTAGAGGTTTCCAGAAATCACCAACAGATTTTTCTTTTTTGGCTAAATCTTCATAAGTTTGCCCAGAAACGTGATTCTCATGAGTCAATACGTGCTAAAAGATTTCCATACCTAGTATCTAAAAATTGCCAAACTTAGTGTTATTCATGTAGTATTTCTTATCGTTTATGGAAAGGCAAAAATATGACCACAAAGATAAATACATACAAACACATTCATGTGCGCATAAAAGCATTCATTTCTCTACCAGGTACAATCTGTTTAACTATAAATATAAATAGTACACAAGGACCAGTTGTCTTCAGAGCATATGAAATGTTACCAGGTGGATTTTCCTTGGCTTATAGGACCCTTCTAGGAATCAAGGTTTCAATAGTCCTTTTATCAAAGATGGTAACACCCAATTGGAGCTGAGGAACCAAACAAAGCCCCTCTGTTACAAAAGACCTAGATCATTCTTCCAAATAAGTTGTGACACTAACAAACTTTGTATATCACTTTAAGCCTGTTTTACATTCTCTCACCTCTCCAGCCTTCTAAAGCAGCCTTGGCTTGAAACAGGGAGCATTTCAAACCTCGGGTGTGTCCGGGGTTGGATAACAGAACCAGTGTTCTGGATTTGCAGAGCGGGACCTCTGACTTGGATTTTACAGTGTTCTGGAAAGTTCATTTCCTTACACCCTAAAACTTAAAGTAGATATTTCCAAATCAGAATTTTTTATGGGTAAAGTGCATGTTTTTAAGAGAAGCACACCTACATTTAGACTCTGAAACTGTACTATTTGGATATTAGGAAAGGAAATGCTTTCTACTACCCTTACATGACTTCAAATTTATCACCTTGGCCTTTAAGTTTCTGAATTGCCATTTCCATTATCATATTTAGCCTAGTCTATAAAATCAAATCAAAGCATTTTGACATATATACTCTTTTTTATTGTAATTAGTAAAAGGGTTACATGATATTTGCCAGATAGAAGGTACATTAATTCACATACATTGATACCCTTTCACATGTCTTGGTACCTATTTCCCTCCCCCCCACACCTCCCACCCATCTTGGTTTTCCCCCCTTCCCTTCCCTATCAAATTTCAAATATCCAAATACAAATAAATTCAATATATCAAATAACAAAGTGAGATACTATAACAATATGAGATAACCAAGGGACACCAAAGGAGATGAGAGACAACATATATACTCTCGTATGACAAATACCTGATCTGGTAGCTCCTATCTATTATATATACATATATATATATATATGTATATATATATGGTGTGTGTGTGTGTGTGTGTGTGTGTGTGTGTGTGTGTGTGTGTGGTGGGGAGGGGGGATTATAGGGCTTGAACTAGGCCTGGGCCTTGTCCCTGAGCTCTTCAGCTCAAGGCTACCACCCTACCCCTTGAGTCACTGTGCCACCTCTGATTTTCTAGTGGTTAATTGGAGATAAGAGCCTCACCAAATTTAGTGCCCAGGCTGGCTTTGGACTGCAATCCTCAGATCTCAGCCTCCTGAGTAACTAGGATTACAGGCGTGGTCTACCGTACCCAGCTGGGATCATTTCTTTATCATCAGAGATGGACCCTGTTATAGGTCCTCCTATAAGTGAGTAAGAAATTCCCTCGGTGTATAATCCCATTTTGACCTCTGACCCTTGCATGTGATCTTTCTTATACCTGAACTGGCTCTCCCCACTTGTTGATCAAAGAGTGCTATGTAATTCTTAGTACTTATCTAAAATATCACTCTATGCATTCATTTCTAATTATGCTATAACAAAGTACCACAAATGTAGTTGGTTATAACAGGAAAACATTATGTTATGGATCTGGAGGTCACAGGGTCAAGCCTGTCTTTATAGACTAAACTGAAGGTATTGATAAGGCTATATTTCTTCCTGAAATGCTAGAGAAGAATCTGTTTCCTTGACCTTTTCCCATCTTCCAGACATCACACTTACTCCCAGATTCAGTGTCCCTTTTCCATTTTTCACAAGCAACAGCAGCAGCACCTCAACTTCCTCTGACCATATTCTCTCTACTGTTAAGGGTCCAGTTAGGTCACACCACAAGTCAGCCTTCTCTCCATTAGGTCCTTAGCTTTAATCAAACCTGCAATGTAAGGCAACAGATTCTCAGACTTCAGGGCTTAAGTTACAGACATCTCGAGGGGACTTTTATTCTCCAAACTATAATTTCCCAAGTCTGATCCTATGCTCTGGCTCTTACTCTATGGATTGGAATTTATCATTTATGTCTGTCCATTTTCCATCTTAGGAATCTGACTTCTTCTAGGGAAAGAATCATTTCCTACCAATTCCACAGTATGTAATATTCCCATACAAGATCACTTAAACAGATAACTACCAAAGATGAAGCCAAACTATGAACAAAGAGAAAGTGAAGAAGCTAGGGACAAGGGCAAAGCTTTGGTAAGATAAAAGTATGTAATGAGCCAGGTGCCTGTGGCTCGTGCCTGTAATCCTAGCTACTCAGGAGGCGGAGATCTGAGGATCAAGGTTCAAAGCCAGCCCTGGCACTAAAGTCCATGACACTCATACCTCCAATGAACCACCAGAAAACTATAAGTAGCACTGTGACTCAAGTGGTAGAGTGCTAGCCTCGAGCTGAAGAGTTCAGGAACACTGTCCAGAGTTCAAGCCCCACAATGGATAAGGAAAAAAAACAGGAAAAAGCTGGCTATGGTTTCATTTTCCAATTCAGAAATGTCTGAAATTATTATCAATGACTAAAGAATGTTGACTGTTTAAATGCAGTGTATATACTTCAGAAAGGATGGAGGTTAGTCATGAGATCAATGTAGTGAGCTAGACATGATGATACTTGCCCATCAACCCAGCACTGATGAGTGTCAGACAAGAGGATCACCCATTTAGGCCTGGGCCACCTAGACAGACCTGACATGACACACAAGAAAATGGCAGGGGGGAATGTAAGAGGAGATGCTAGCACTCACATGCTCCTCCTCACTGAGTTTCCAGGACTTGGAGAGCTGCAGACTTCGGTTGGATCCAGAGTTGGACAGGCACAGATATGAGAGGAAGATCAGCTTTGCAGGGGTCCTGGATGAAAATGAAGACTCTAAAGATTCTCTCCACAGCAGCAGCCACACCATCAAGTCGGATACAGGTGTGGAGGAAAAGAAAGGTATAGAGTAGAAAGGATGGCTAGATGTATCAGGATTCTCATAGGATATTTGATCTGGGCTCTAAACCACACACACAAAAAAAATGGTGTATCTATGCTGTTGGAATTGTGAAGTACTGACCCTCTTGGTGAGGTAGGAAACTATGCTAGTTAGAGATTATATTTTGCAGCAAGAGTGACACAGGTTCTAATTCTAGCTCAGCATTTCTTCCTGTCCTATTGATCTATGATGCCATTATTTTATTTGCCATTGGTAACTTTTTACCAATGAAAAGAAAAAAACATACACTCCTAATTCATCTCTTACACAATACTTTCTTATTACTATGCTCAGATTTTCTTCTTGTAGGAGAACTTTGAGACTTCATTAGGTAGAGATTTTGTTGTTATTTTATTTTATTTTATTATTTTTACGTCATATTTTAAATGACAAGTTTAACAAACAAGTGTTCAAGGAGGGAATCTCTAATTACAATCACTGGGACTTAGTATTTAGAACTTAATTAAAACTAGGCTAAGGGTTTGTATGTCATAGAAACATATTAATTTAAGAAATAAAACATTATGTCTATAGAGTCATAGGTTTTTATGTCTATATAGTTATGTTCATATTTCCATTACCATGTCCATAGCTTTGCTCCCACCCCTCACCACTACTTCCATTCTTGGGGTCCTAAAGTACTGGGGCCCCATCTGTACCTGCTACTACTGCTGCTCTGAGTATTCAGGGGCTCAAGCAAAAGAAGATATCATGATGGTACCACCTGGATCTAGTGATTGCAGACAACATTGATTATACGACATTCCCAATTCCTAATGTGTTCACCTTTGGAATAGCTATGACATTAAAATGAGTTGCTGCTGTAACTCTGTGTGGCCTCATCTAAGGGACTCACATTTTAGGCTGTGGCTTTTTTCCTACAAATTGGGTTAACAATGTTGACTAGGAATATTATTTGTTTAGTCAACACTAAGGATATGTTGTGCATTATTTGAATATCTAATGAATGTCTAGGAAAGTTATTATAGAAATTACTCATTCTAAGCCAGGCATGGTAGCTCACGCCTGTAATCCTAGCTACTCAGGAGGCTGAGATCTGAGGATCATGGTTCAACGCCAGCCTGGCCAATACAAAGCCGAGAGACTCTTATTTCCAATTAATCACTAGAAAACAGGAAGTGGGGCTGTGGCTCAAGAGTAGGGTGGCAGCCTTAAACTGAAAAGCTCAGGGACAGCACCCAGGCCAGAGTTCAAGCCCCATTCCCCCCCCCCAAAAAAATTACTCATTCTATTCTTTCTAATCTTTTTCGGAAATCTTCCCCTTCCCAATCTGGGTCCTTTTTTAATGGAAAAAAAGGAAAAAACTTGTAGATAAAAATCAATTCTGGTCATGTCAAAAATTGAGATAAGAAAACAAATATAAATGAGGTTTAATACCTTCTACACTGCAATGCTTAGATAATGCAATCCAAGTAAAACATAATATTAGTATCTTATGAATAGCAGAAGCATGACAATTTACTCTTGTAATTCTTAATTGTTTTTATACAATGAACATATATAAATTGGAACTTACATAGGGAATTCTAAGTACAAACAAGTTTCAGAGTTTTCAATTGCTGTTCAAAAACTACTCTGAACCATTAACTTTACTATCTTATTTTTCTACTTTTTTTTGCCAGTCCTAGGCCTTGAACTCAGGGGCTGGGCACTGTCCTTGGGCTTTCTTCAAGGTAGAGCTCTACCACTTGAGCCACAGCACCATTTCTGGCTTTTTGCTATGTGTATTGTACAGAGCAATCAAACCCGGGCCTTCGTGCATGCATGGCAAGCACTCTACCACTAGGCTAAAGTCCTGGCCCTATTTTTCTACTTTTTAAAATTCTGTTGCTCTTCAATGCCTTTATAAAGCATTTTGTTAAAAATAGCATCTGTTCATTTGTTAAAGGAAACAAAGCTGATTTTATGCATTGAAGTATTTTCCAGTATCCTAGAGATAATGAATAAATACATTTGATTAGCATAATGAATAAGTAGTTTTCAGAAGAATGGACCTATTACAGTATGTAAAATCTTATAAAGAATAGATAGACATTGGGGAGTCTGGGAATGTTCCCAGATCAGAATGCTGCCACACATTTTAAAGGTAAATAATCATTGTGGCCTATTAAACTCCTGGTAATCAGAGGCTGTGTTGTGAGGAGATAATGAACCAAATCACAAACCACCTCTGAGTACTGAAAAGTATCAAAGCCTGAGCAGATAGCTTACATCTATAACCTCAGCTCCTTGAGATATGTATATCAGCAGGATTATGATTTGCAGCTAACCTGGAACAAGAGTTAGAAGAACCTATCCCAATAAATAAGTCTGATATGGCAGTGTTTGGCTGTCATCCCCACTACAAGGAAGGTATAGCTAGGAGAGGTGAAGTCTGAGACTGGGTTTAGGCAAAAGTTTAACACCCTATCTGAAAAAAAGATAAAACATAGATCTTGAGTTCAATGCTTTAGAAAAGTATCCATCTTTAAACATTATTAAAGTATTCCATCATTTAAACATATCCCAAAGGTATTTTAATTAAGAAAAGGCAATCTTTTTATCCCATTCAAATTATTATGTTAATTATTGAATAAAACAGCTACCAAATACCAGGTATAACCTGGTATTGAATACCAAATACAAGTATAATTAAATCTGAGCAAAATAAATGTTATGCTGTTTTATAAAAAATAAATTGCACAGCAGTTGTGGTGGCTCACCCCTGTAATCCTAACTACTCAGAAGGCTGAGATCTGAGGATCAAGGTTCAAAGCCAGACCAGACACAAAAGGACCTGAGACTCTTATCTCCAATTGCGATTAACCTCTAGAAAACATAAAGTGGGGCTTGGCTCAAGGATGGGGTGGTAGCCTTGAGCTGAAGAACTCAGGGACAGTGCCCAGGCCAAGTTCAAGCCCCATGATCCACATATAAATAAATAAATTGCATGATTAGTTTTTAGGTACTGCTAATTCAGTGCTTTTTTTCTCCTTATAGAATAGCTATTTGAATATATGTACATACATGCATATCTGTATGGGATAGCACATATTATTCATATGTGTATTCATTCTTATGATTATTTGAATATTGTTTAGTGAACAAATACCAGATTAACCACGTGTAGTGGCACACATCTCTAACTGCAGCAATTGCGGAGATGGAGACGGGCAGAGGTTTCAGGGAAGAAACCCCATCTCAAAAATAAAAGATAATTATATTAAATAAATAAATAAAACAAAAATATATAGCCAAAAACTAATCCTATGCATAAAATGAGAATATAGTCACACAATGCCTTTAATCAGCAGACGGATCTGCCCAGATTCCCAAGTATCCCTTAATCAAGCTGATATCAACTATTCCGGCCAATGTGGCAATGCTGACGATGAAACCCTGCAAATGGGGATTTTTACAACTTCTTAAAATTTTTCATGATTTCTATTTTGTTTTCTGAAGGTATGGAATTTGAGCTCTCAGCCGGTGTTTGCTAGGCAAACGCTGTATCATTTGCATCACACCTCCCACCCATTTGGTTTAGGTTGTTTTTCAAATCTTATTGTTTGCCATGGCCAGCCTGAAACAATGTTCTTACTACCCACAGGCTCCTCGCTGGAATGACAGGTGTGCATCATAACATCTGTTTTTTTGGTCTTTTGGCTTTTTTTTTAAAAAATAAAATGTCAGCTCTTGAAATAAACAATATGCAGATAAATCTGAATTTACCAAAGAAAACTGCCATGGACTAATCCTTAGAACTAAAGCACATTCACTTAAAATCTCTAATTTCTATCGATTCATTTTACCCCTGTTCTGAAGATAAAGTAACACTAGTCTTCCAAAATACAGACACCAAATCTAGGCTCACCATGCAAGAGCTACTGAGTGCCTAATATAGAACAGGAACTTTCACAGGTTCTCAGACTAGAGAAATGCACAAGAAAATGTTCCCATGTGCATTTTATTTTAGTTAAAGCAAAGAGTCATGGACAGTGAATTACATGAAATGTCAGTCTTTCAAGTGGAGATAAGTAATATGAAGAAAAACAAATTAGAATTGGAGTCCTGATCTGGAGTGGGAAGAGACATAGTCAGAGAAAGTTTGGATACTTGACAGATAAATCAGCATGGTGTGAAGGAGCCAAGGAGACCCAGGGCTCAGGGAAGCCCCATGTATTCCAGAGGCAATTTTGCATATAAGACTATGTTGCAGAAATTATCTTGGAGCATTTAAAGGAGGACAGAGAGGGCAGTATGGTGACAACCAAGAAATAGGTTTGACCACAGACGTGAACTGAGGTGTATTTGCAGTCAATGTAGTTAGATTATGGGGGTGGAAGAAAGTGGAGTGGTTTTATACTTCTGTTAGTCCAGTGAAGAGGTGACATTTGTAATTACAGAGCCAACCCTAATAATAGATCCAATGTGGGGTGAGAGAAAAAGGAAATTAAAAGATGTGCTGTCCAATTTAGATAATTTCATTTCCCTTTCATACTAGTTCTTGTCATGGAGCTAAAGGCTAAAATTCAATGCCATATAATTTTGCTGACATTTTCATGTGAAACCAAGTCTGTATTATAACTATTGTGTCTCTTGTAAATAACCAGCATGGTAATTTCTGATCTCTATTTTTTTTCATGGCTCTATCTCCAATTGTTCTTGGTATTAGAACAAATTCCCCAAATAAGATCTCTTTCAGATCCTATCAACTTCAGATCATTTTGCTATGTTTATAAGCAAAATCCCAGGCAATTTCTAAAACCAGCCAATATAAGTGCATGCCTCTGTCAAGGAGAAAATCTAGAAATTATCTCTTTAATCATTTTCTCTACTTCTTTTTGCGTATAGGCAAGAAATTGCTTAGCCATCATTTAAAATGGTAATGTTTTCTATTCCAAACATATTTCCAGATGGATCATAAAGTCTCAAGCCTTAAAATAATATTGAAAAAATATAGTTGGGTGAATTTTGTACTATAATTAAAATGCAGCATTACAATGTATAGTTTATCACACCATGCTGTAAGAATTCCTTCCAGATGTGAAATTCTATCCAGATGATGGAGCTCAGGAAGCTTGTACCAACTGGGTAGTGATAATTTTAGCCTCTGTCAATCACAAAACCAAACTGAGATTAAACATATTGTTCCCCAGAAATTCTTCTAGGCTCCTTTATATGGCATTGAAAATACATTTTTAATTAACAATTTAAATAGTGGTGTAAGTTAAATCATAGTTCCATATTACTCTCTTGTAGGTGAAACCTGAAATTTAAATGGCAACTTCTTGATCAGGATTTCAAAAAATATTAATAGTTTGACCTGAGTAATTAGTGAGGAATCTTGATATCTCTTTAGGTGATAAACTTCTAAAACGTGCCCCTTCCTATTATTGGATTGTCAGCCCTGGAAACTCTTCTTATTCTGTTCTTATAAAGTTGATATCGACAACTCAAGAAAAATAAGGAAGGTATATATGTATGACATGGAAAATAAGGATGCTTTTTATTGTCCCCCCCAAAATTAGACTTCAAAACTGATTGTGTTCCTACACCCGTGACTGTTTCTTCCAGAACACTTAAAGCTGAATAAAGCACCATCTTCTTGGTCCATACAGACTATCAGGCTGACTCATCACTAGGTACATTAAGATGGAAGCAGCCCACACACTTGCTTACATGCAGCTCCCCAGGGAAAACAAGTCCCTTCCTGTCTTTTCTAGAGAGCAGGGCAGAACTCACTGCTGACTGCTGGAGAGAGAAATATCTCTCCATGTCTTTCATTTCTTCGTGAAGCATTTCAAAAGGAAAGGGTTTTTCTGGCAGCTTGCAGCATCCTATGTAAGTCCCATTTCACCAGGAAAGCCAACAGCAGATGAAGGGATGGTTGAGTGTCGGGGTGTGGACAGTGCTATGGAATCTACTAAGAAAGTCAGCAGTAAGTGCACTAACAGACTTGATGGTGATGTGAGAGCACACTCATGCTTGTGAACCCTGGGCCAGAAGGAAATCAAGCTGTTCCCAGTGCCAAGAAAGGCACTGCACAAGCACCAAGTCCTTCCCCACGGGAACCCCAGCCTCTTGCCTGGCTCACCAGGCCTGGGGACTGGGCACTGGCGGAAGCTCCTGTCCAGAAATGCCTCTCCTCCAGGTGGATGGAGGATACCCCTCAGGGACAAATTGGGGAAAGAATTTGGATGTAACACTGGCTGGAAAAAACTAAGGGGGGGGAAAGCCCTATTTTATTCTTTCAATACAGTTCCCAGCAGGAAGATCAGGATAGGAGGTTCCCGCCTGCTCCAGATTAAAGGAACCCGCAGTTTCCAGGTGAAGAAGGGGGGTTCCTTGTCCAGCATTCGCCGAGTCGGCAGCTTAAAGAGCAGCAAGTTATCACGGCAGGACTCAGAGTCTGAGGCTGAGGAGCTGCAGCTGTCCCAGAGCAAGGACACTGTCACTGACCTAGGTAACACAGAGGAGCGGGGCGTGCAGGGACGTGGGGGGTAGGAAGACAGGACCCAGGTCCTGAAGTCCGTTTCCTTACTCTCTGGAAGCTGGAGAGCAGAGCCATAGGTTAGACAGCTCTAGCCCACCGACAGCTACACTCCCCAGGCACCTGTTCAATTCTGACGGGTCAGGAGGAGGACCTGACAATTCATCCTTTGAGCAAACTCTCTGGTGCTGCAGTTTCTAGGACCACACTCGGAGCAGCAGGGTCTAGAGTCTACAGTAGGGAAAGAAAACATCTGAATGACAGGACAGCTTTCGAAATTCCTATGTCTGTTTTCCTATGTTTCTAAATGAGACATTCAAGTCAAGTAGAAAAACTCCCTTTGGACAGATATTGTAAAGGCTTGTGGGACTTTCAGGTATCCTTTTGACAATAAGAACAAGTAAAATAACAGATGACATTTCAGACCTGACAGGGAAAGATCTTGAACAAGTTACCTCCCAGAATTATTCTCCATCCAGTCATCCAATGGGAAAAATTCTTACTTCTAACTTGCCTAACTAGAAATGCTCTAAAGATAAATTCAGGATGGTGGTAAAAAAAAAAAGTGTTAAACACATGAGAACAAGCGCTCTATACAGAGCACTAGAATGGTGGATTGTCCCTATATGATCTAAAGAGACTTCAAATCTAAAGAGACTGAAACATGTTCATACAGAATATGAGCCGTAATTCACATCTTAATAGACAAGAAGAAGAAGCGGGCTTTGCAGTCAGAACTCTAGTTGCCTAGCTTGAGCTATTAGGTAAAAGTTGAGGCTCATTCTCTTCAACATACAGTTTCTAGTTTGAAGTCAGCAAGAAGTGTGGATAAATGATCCATAGAGTTGAACAAAATAGAAGCTGAGTAGATCTAATTGAAGAAAGTTTAAAATAGGAAATGTTTCTACCTCCGCCCACTGTTGCTTTTGCAAATAGCTAATTTATGCATTAGTTAAAATTCAGCTTATGTTTCAGGGAGACAATAGGAGTTTTAAAACGTGACTTCTGTTGTTGCAGGGTTGAGACTAAAACGTTCTCATTAGTTTGGGAGAAAAGCTGTTACAATTGATTGTTTGATCTGATCAATTTATCCTGACCAGTGAGATCAAAGTTGCCAGGCTAAAGCCATTGCTTTGTTATTTAAAAGATCTTTAAAGCTTTGCAATTTGAGGGGAAAGCTTTGTGTAGCACACTAAGTGGTGAATTCCTTAAGACAGCTCTCCTCTGCTTGCCATAGACGGATAAAAGGGGTGCTCTATTGCTAAACGTTATGATCTTCAAGTTCCGTTAGTTTTTCCAAGGCACCCTCCCATCTCTGGGAAGCTGCCCTAGCAAAGCCTCGTGTTTACAGCCCAGTGGAGGCAGCAGCACATTGTGGTGCCTACTTGTGATCCCCCAAAATACACCTGTAAGGTCTGAGCCATTTGAAATGGATTTCTGTACACCCATCCTTTAAATGGCTCATCTAAGCAATTCAGGAACTTGGCTCTGTGTTTTGCTCCTCTGCTCCCATCTCTTAGAATGGAAGCCATAACAGAGATCATCGATGTCTTTGAATCTGCCAAATAAGCTGGCAGTGAAAGGAACAGCTTTTACTAATATTCCTCTACTAAAGTCCTATGCCCTATAAATAATGGGCCAGGTAGTCCGCCCTGGGATTCAAAAGCATGGACAGCACAATACCAACATGCTCTCTGGGGAGATTGAACATTGAAACATTTCTTGGTGTTTTCTTTTGAAGAAGGGAGTCCTTGGAGTGCAAGTGAGCCCAGCATTGAGCCCGAGGGAATGAGTAATGCCGGCACAGAGGAGAATTACCACAGGAACATGTCCTGGCTTCATGTAAGTAGGAATCTCAGACAGAGCCGTAACATCTGTTTCTCTTGGCATTGGGGAAGATTTGTGGATGGAGGACTAAGGCCATCAAACCAAAAGAAAATGTCAGATTAATATTTACTGGAAAATACTATATACATTTAAAAACATATATCCAAGTATATGCAAATTTATGTGTGTACGCGTGCATGGTGTGTGTGTGTGTGTGTGTGTGTGTGTGTATGTGTGTGTGTAGGATTTTGCTTGGTTTTCCTGATTACTCAACAGTGCCATTAGCTGCTTTATCTTGGTTGTGAGAGGAACTTATTAACTTTCTATTGTCATATAGCAGATCACCACAAATATTTGCTGTAAATGACCTATATTTACTCAGAGTTTCTAAGGGTTGGGAGTCCTAGCACTGCACAGTTGGGTCCTCTGCTTCAGGATCTTTCACAAGGCTACAGTAAAAGTAAAGTCCAGGACTATCATATTACCTATAGTCCTGAATGAGAAAGGATTTACTTCCAGAGTCACCTGCTTATTAGCAAAATTAGCAAGACCCTTTGGGTAGAAGATTTTAGCTCCTAGATAATTATTGGTCAGTCATCCTTCTTTTTCTTTTTTTTTGCCAGTCCTGGGCTTGAGCTCAGGGCCTGAGCACTGTCCTTGGACTTTTCTCAAGGCTAGAGCTCTACCACTTGACCTCCGCACCATTTCCAGCTTTTTTCTATGTATATGGTACTGAGGAATCGAACCCGGGTCTTCATGCATGCTAGGCAAGCACTCTACCACTAGGCCAAACTCTGTACATGGCAAATTGCTTTCATAAAGAGAGCAAGAGGTTAGCTAACAGCAGAAGTCAAAATCTTCTATAGTCTGGTCAGAGGAGGGCCGGCCATCACCTCAGAGTATTCTGTTGATTAGAAGCAAGACAGTAAATCAACTCATTCTGGGGAAAAAGACTTCAGAAAAGCACTTAAATTGCCAGAAGATGCGGATCACTGGTGATCTTAGAAATGTACCTATGCAAGAGATATCATGAAGCTTACTTGGAAAATTAACAGATTTCTAGGGCATTCAACCCAGAACTACTGAATCAGAATTTCCTGAGGAAAATCTAGTAACATATTTGCACATCTGCTTGGTTTGCTTGCTTTTTGATAAGCATTCATGGCATTTCTCTCAAACTGCCAGATTTGAGAATACTAGGGAATCTTCTAGTGCTTATGTGTATGTGTATGCTGCTTCATGGCAGGATAAAGAAGAATATAAGGAAATAAGCAGTGAGTCCTGCAAGAGCAGGTTATTCTGCTAAACCAGCATGTACATGTGTTAGACTTTATGGGGTATGGAATACTCTTCATGTTGTTTGACAGGATATAGTGTTGGTTGTTAATCTTTGTCTCAGAATAAACCAAACCCCTTGCTCCTAAGAAAATGAGTGCTTGTCCTGCCTGATTCAATTTACCCTTGGTCACTTGCTTTGTATTCTTCAACAAATATAACTCGTAGTCCCTCATAGGTTAGCTGTCAATGAAGGAGTAAGTATCATGAAGAAAAAAAAATCAAGAAGGTCATTTGATGAATATTTAACTAATGGTGGTTCTAAGTATGCTATTGCCATTTTAAGAGACCAAAGATTACAAACTCAGGATCTAGGAATATAGTTGACTTATGCTTAGCATGTGAATTGTCTTGGATTTAATCTGCAGAATTTAAAAAGTGTTACAAAACTCAAGGTCATCCTTCACCTTTATCTCAAAACAATCTTATAATTTCAATTGACTAAATGGGGAATTTTAGATGACAGTATTAGAGCTGGATGAATTATGAGACACAAGTTAGGATGTCCTGAAAGCCAGAGGAAAAAATATCAGATGACCAGAAATATACATGAAACTCTATGCTGGGGTTCAAGTTCTAATTCAAAGTTATTCATGAGAATGGAAGTTGCAGACAGAGCCTCAGGTTCCACCTAGGGTGCATTAGAGCTCTAGGCCTCCCACAGCTGTCAAAGGTCAGCCAGAACCTCTAAGATCAAATTTCTCACCAGTCTAACCTCTGCTGTCTGACTTCTATCACCACATAAGAGCTAAGAGCCAGGCAAGATGGTAGTTTGGACTATCCATTTGAAAGCACTTAGAAACTATAAACTCTAAAATACTTACTTTGAGTGTCTGAAGATCTCTTAACCTTTTATTGTTTCAAAGTGACCCTTTTATCAAGTATTTTGGAGAGAGAGCAAAGGTCAAATGGACCAACTTGTAAGTCTGTTCTTTTGTGGGCTGTTAAATCTTGAAGGTTTCCAGACTCCACCAGGGAAGCAGACAGCCTAATGTTCTATCTTCTGTACCACATACATGTTCAGTTTGCCTGGATGTTTGGTGTCAGGTGAAGTCTCACACGTGTTTGTATTCTAGGTGATGATCTTGCTATGCAATCAACAAAGTTTCTTCTGCACACACGTTGACTACTACCATCCACACTGCTACCTGCACCACAGCCGCTCTTGTGCCCGCCTGGTCAGGGCCATTAAATTGCTCTATGGAGACAGTGTGGATTCCCTGCGGGAAAGCGATAATGCCAGTAATGTGGCTTTGAGGGGCAAGAAGCAGAAAGAGGTGAGTGAATGATTTCTGGATAATATTCATGTGATAGGAAGCATAAGATCCCAGCCATCTTCTCTAGGAACAAAATGTTATGCAACCGCAATAATATAAACCAGACTGCAGGTTTCACTTCTGAGCAGAGACAGAAGTGGGGGGAAAAAAACAAAAAACAAAAAACGTGTCTGTATTCATGTTCATGGGTAAATGTATTTTTCCCTAGATTGTCATGGACAAAATAGGAATACTAACAGGGAGTGATGAAAAGTAAGTTATTATGATAGGCAGAATAGTTTTCTTGGAACCTAGGAAGAGGTTAGAATGTGCAGGGCCATAAGCTTCTAGAAGCTGGAAAAGACAGGAAGAAAGAGTATCCTGTGAGCCTGCAGAAGGAAGCCATCCAGCCAGTCTGTTTTACACTTCTGACCTCTGGAACTGTACATGAATCAACCTGAGGTTTGTGGTAGTTTGTTACAAAAAGCTGGTGTTAGGAAAGTGGAGGAGAAAGGACAGGCTGGACTCCATCTTTCACAGGCGAGGACTGTTTATTGAGCTGGAGCAGTGAGGGACACAGCCTTTGTGCAGGCTTGGAGATGTGTGTCTCAGCTGGGACAGGAGCTGTTTTTTGTTTTTGTTTTGTAATATATAGGGGGGTTACAGTTACATTCTCCAGATGGTATGTGCATTACTTCTCACACATTGATACCACTTCCTATGTTTTTGTCCCCAGTTCTCTCCCTGCTACTCCCTCCCAATCATTTTGTTTTCCAAATTCTCTTTCCTATTTCAAATAAACAAATAATTGTATACGCAATATGCCAGGTAACAAAGTCAGATACCAATATGAGATTAACCAAAGGGCAACAAAAGAGAACAGAAATAACATAGTACATTTAGAACAACCATCACACAAGATAAAACTCTTGTTTCCATATCCTAGAGATCCTTTCATTTAGTCTCATCCTATATGACCTTATGTATCTAGATTTTTCATAATTGTAATCCTCTGCTAGTAGAGTCCTAGATGTGTACTAATTATTACAAATGAGGAAAACCATTGAGCCTGTCTTCCTTTGGGTCTGGCTTACTTTATTTAATCTGATTTTCTCCAAGTGTTTCCATTTCCTTACAAATGGGGCAATGTCATTCTTTCTTATGGCAGCATAAAATTCCATTGTGTATAAATACCACATCTTTTTTTTGCCAGTCCTGGGCTTGAGCTCAGGACCTGAGCACTGTCCTTGGACTTTCTCAAGGCTAGAGAGAACCTTGAGCTCTCTCTGATGTACTATCTACTATGCTAATGAAACACCGAGGAGCTAGGTTTTATGTAGTCTAAGCAAGGAAGCAGAGATTAATGCAAAAGCTAGTAGGTCAACAAAAAATACAGAGTTTTTGATTGAGCCCATGAAGGCATGTCTGCAGCCAGGCTTAGATAGATTGCCCTGATGGAGTCAGGCAGTCGGCACTTACCTTGGGTGGCTTCCTTGGTATCTGTATGCACCTGGGAAAACAGAGTGGGAGTCAATCCTTCATATTCCATCTTTGGATACACAGAAAGCAAAGGCCAAGAGGAGAGAGGCAAGTCCTTCTTAAAGGGTCTTCGAATACATGAAAAGAATGGGCTGAGAGGGGAGCATCATAGAGTTATGAGAATAAAGCAGATTCCTATCAGATAGTACAATTATATATTATGAAACAAACAGCACAAGGTCTTATTGTCCACAGACAAAATAAGACCATCTAGGTCCATTCATATAAAAGAAAATTGGTGCCTTCAAGAAACTGGCACCTTCCATGCATTTGGTTTCCCTTTCTTGACAACTACCCTGAGCAGCTGAACTGGCAGAACAGGAAGACGGTAATGAGGGCAGCTGCATTCCTACTAGGAAAGCCCTGAGCTACTCATCTGCCCCTCAGCAGGCATTAGCCAAGATGCTTGGCTCAATGCTGTGGGCTGCTTCTGTAGCTGTTTTCTTTTCCTTTTAAAATTTAATTTTATTGTCAGGGTGATGTATAGAGGGGTCAGTTACATACTTAAGGCAGTGAGTACATTTTTCGTCAAACATTGTTACCCCCTCCCATGTTTTTCTCTCACTTTTCCTCCCCACCCCAAGACCCCCAAGTTGTCGAGTTCATTGTCTTGTGAGTATTGCTCTTACATTGGTTCATCCTTTGTCCTTTATCTCACCATTTTGTTGTTCCCTATCCCCTCCCTAATTCAGATAAATATATATGAATATATATATATATATACACACACATAGTACGAAAATCAAATACAGTGACAATAGGGGATAAATCATAGGGGAGAAAATGAAAGAGAAAGGAAATAAATTCATACAGTACATTAAAAACAAGAACCATAAAGGAAAATCTCTTGTTTCTATTTGTTCATTTTACTTAGCATCATTTTATATAGTCATATGTACATAGCTGTGGAACTATTGTGATCCTCTACTAGGAAAATCCTAGACATATAATCATTATTATAAATGAAGGAAACAAAGTGGTTCTGTGGCTCAATGGTAGAGCTCTAGCTTCGAGAAAGCCCAAGGACAGTGCACAATCCCTGAGTTCACGCCCGAGGACTGGTAAAAAAAAAAATAGGAGAATCAATTATGAGCAATTGGTATTCCATTCCTGTTTGTTCTTTAATTGGTTATTCTGGCAGGATACATTTGTGGTAGCCTGTACATTTTGTAACCTATCTATCAACTTGTTCATTAATATTTCAGAGGTTCACTGTTCATTCTTCTACTTTATTTGTGGTAGTTCCAAACTTACGTGCCTTTTATATATGTGAATTATCATTCTATATTTCCTTATTTCCTTCACTAAATAGCTTTATGTATTTTTTCTTTAGTGTTTATACCTAGTGTTTCTATAATCTTAATAGCATACATGTTCAATAATGTTTAGTGAAAGTTGAAGATGTAGCTCAGTGGTAGAACACTTACTAGTTGGCACAAGGCCAAGGGTTCAATACCCAGCCCTCAATTTAAAAAAAATAACTTTTTTACTTTTAAGGCTAAGATCAAGAATAGTAGAAAATGGATAATGAAAACCCTCTCTTTTCCTTTCAGTTGCAAAGAAGCACAGGCTGAATGGCAAAATGCAGTCCCCTTCCCCCAAAAAAGATAGTGCAGTTTAGGTGAATTTTGGAAAGTCAATGTAAATGTCCGGAGACCAACTAATTTCCTACAGAACTGATGTATTTTTCTAAAGATTCAGACATTATTATGAGGCTAAATCCAAACATTAAGTCTTCATTTCCGAGGCAAGAATGAAACATATAACTGATAGCATACAAACATAATTGTATGCCAAATTTGCATGAAGCACTACATTTGTCCCTTTTAAGAAATACTACTCTGGTATTGAAATCTTAGGAAATTGTTTCCTTAGAGAGCCCGGTAGGCTGATGGAAGCTTTTCTAATTGATGAATTCCTCATTATTTCCACACTGATTCATCCCATGTATCTCTTTTTTTATTTCATTCTTTACTATGACCTGTGTGGTTGTGCAAAGGAGTTACAATTCCATAGGCCAGGCTATGAGTACATTGCTCATGTGTCACTGTTACCTCTTATTTCTTTTTTTCTTTTCTTTTTTTAATATTTTTATTGTAATTAGTAAAAGGGTTACATGATATTTGCCAGATAGAAAGTGCATTAATTCACATACATTGATACCCTTTCACATGTCTTGGTACCCATTACCCACCCCCCATCCTCCCATTTTGGTTTTCCCCCTTCCCTATCCAATTTCAAATAACCAAATACAAATATATCCAATATATCAGATAACAAAATGAGATACTGTAACAATATGAGATAACCAAGGGACAGCAAAAGAGATGAGAGATAACATACTACATTAAGGACAACAATCATTCATTATATGGCTTTTGTTTCAATATCCTAGAGGTCCATTCAATTAGCTTCATACTATATGGCCTTATGTATCAAGTTTTTGCTCTATTGCAAATCTTTGCTAATAGAGCCCAAGGTTTCTACTGGTTATGATGAATGAGGGAAACCATTGAGCCTAGGTTCCTTTGAGTCTGACTTACTTTGCTTATTATATGATTTTTTCTAAGTCTTTCCATTTCCTAACAAATGGGGCGATGTCGTTTTTTCTGACAGCAGCATAGAATTCCATTGTGTACAAATACCACATCTTGTGGATCCATTCATCAACTGAGGGACATCTAGGTTGATTCCATACCTTTGCTATGGTGAATAATGCTGCAATGAACATTGATGTGCTAGTGGGTGTAGTATGCCCTAGTTTCTGGATGGTTGGGTAAATGCCAAGTAGTGGAATTGCTGGGTCATAGGGGAGTTTAGCCTTTTGAGGCACTCCATTTTCTCCCTCTCCTCCCTGCCCTCAAGTTACATAGTTCTTTATTTTTACATAATCTACATTGAATGTGACTATTTTTGCTCACCCTTTATTCCTCCATTCCAAGACATACTTTTAATTTTAATTTTTAAATTTTATTTATACTTTGTTCTATTTGTTTACTTGTTTGTTATCCAAATCTCCTAAGGAGAGACAAGGACAGCAAGCATCATGAATGAATTGTTCTTCCAGTTTCTAGTGTATGCCTAATTCAATAACATTCTTGAATTATTATTGATTAAATAAAAGTTTACCTGAAATAATTAACTAGCATTCCTCTGTAGTCAACAGTCTTTGCTAAATGGAACAGGAGGGCTTTCAAAGAACATAGCAGAATTTTATAAAGGCCAGTATAGAAAAAAATAGACAACTTCCAAGATTTTAATAGCAACACTATCCATCTTAGAGTTCCTCATCTCTGCTTCTTTCTACCTTGGTGTGAGCCTTTTCTTGTTTTATTTATTTTATAGTTGGGCTAAATTCCCATGGATTTATCATTTTGCTCATTCTAAAAATCACTAAAATGACTCAGAATCGGGGCCGGGAGTTTGGCCTAGTGGTTAAAGTACTTGCCTAGCATGCATGAAGACCCGGGTTCGATTCCTCGGTACCACATACATAGAAAAAGGCCAGAAGTGGTGCTGAGGCTCAAGTGGTAAAGCTCTAGCCTTGAGAAAGTCCAAGGACAGTGCTTAGGCCCTGAGCTCAAGCCCAGGACTGGCAAAAAAAAACATGACTCAGACTCTGAGTCCTTCATGCCATGGGACATGAATTTGATGGAGTTCACTCCTCTGTCTGATCCAAACACAAGTGATAAATCCTTACCAAAAAAAAAAAAATAGAAGGCAGGTTTTTGAATTTTAATCAATAGTAGTCAAGATGAGAATTCAAATCAACTCTTATGGATTCATCTAAATGTGTATAGAAGAAAATGGCATTAGTCAAAGTTCTGTATCATCTCACAGTAACTATTCGTCAGTATCACCAAGAGATGTTGGGGCTCTGAAGTTGCCTCCTTATTTGAAGCTCCATGGCAGAACCAACAAAAACATGAGATCTTCTTCTGTCCATTCTGGGTTTTTTTCCCTAAGTAATTAGTTTTAGGTCTCCTTGTTCATTCTAGTTTATTGTATTATTTCAACCATTCATGTGTATCTCATAGTCAAGTGAAATTCCTAACTTTTCAAAGAACCACTAATGGGTGCCATTGGAAATAGCTTTCTATTCTAGTCAATACCTAGATCCCTTTGACCCAGTTTTATATCAAGTTACCAAACAAAATGTGACTAATTGCAGCTTCTTTGGATTGTTCTAGTGGTCCATCTTCTGGAGTGCCCATCACACATGCCCCTTCCTCTGATGCCTAAGTTAAATCTGATGAGTTCACTTAAACATTGTGAGCAACCTACTGCTGTGATATGAGGGTTCTCCAATCCCCTTCTCTGCTTACTAAAATAGGCACTTTAATTGTCATAAAGCTACCCGAACATACCATACTTCCTCAGGAAATATCTCAAACTACTAAACAGCTAACATACAAGTTTGACTTATACCATCTGTTCCTAGCAGGCAGAGCTAAACACAGTTCTAACACTGGATAGCATAATTGCACATCCATTTTTCTCCTAAGCTGAGTATTTTTGTATAAACTATAGAAATAAGATTTCTATAATTTAATCAAGAAGCAATGTTCATCCATGATGCTGAAAGTCATGAAATGTCTAGCGAAAGTACAGAAAAATAACTGCAAAAATAGAGAGAATGAAATTCAAGTAATTGGGAAGACATAAAAACAAACTATAAAATCACAATGAAATAAATTGTTTAAACTTTCAACAGTAGTGTAAGTCCTATGCAGACCATTATCTCACTTTTGCTAAGTCACATAGAGAAGAAAAATAGACTAAAAGTAGAAAGAAGAGCACATATAACATTTTTAATTGTCTTTGCTCTCTCTAAAGAGCTACAGCCTACATTATATGGTGAACATACTGTATATTATTTTGGGAAGTTTTCAAACTACATGAAATGAGTATGCTGTTTATGTTGTACATTGCTTTTATGTTTACTAGAAAGTAGAAAATGAAAAGAATACAGTATTTTTCTCTTCAAGTGCTTTGTATTCCCATTTTTTTTCTTTTGAGAACACAGTAAATTGTAATATTTCCTTGATTCCCAATGGGTTCATTTAAAAAGTTTCTTCCATGCCCACCTCATAACTGTTGCATTGTCTAGTGTATTTTTCTTAATGTTTCAAAAGACTTCCTTTGGAACGTGAATGAGCTTTTAGATTTACCCTTCCTTTCAACACCGTCTCCTTCTATATCATTGAAGGTGAAGGTCTGTCAAAAAGATATAATTAACTTCAGTTCCTTTCCATTGGCACAGAGAGAAAAAGTCTCATTGATATGGCCCTGGAAAAACAAAGGAGCTTTATTTTGTGCAGTTATTCTGTGCTTTGTTCTGTCCACAACCTTGAGTGTAAAATAAGGAAGAATCAGAATTTAAGATAAACAAAGACTTGTCTCCATAGGGTCTTATCTTTCACCCTACTTTACTCCTCACTCCATTCTGGAGCAGTACAGGAGTCAAAGGAAGGAATTCTCTCCCCCATGTTTATGCAGATGAGTCAAGCCTATTCTTGGATTCAGGTTGAGGACACCAGTTGAAAGAAAAATTGCAGCGTCCTAAAGATGAGTCATGTTTTGTTTTTCAGATGAAATCAATTTCCGGCTGAGACTCAGTTCTAGATGCTGATTGCTGTGCTCTTACTTCCTTGATAGCTACTGTCTTTGACCTGTTACATCTTTTTTTTAATTGTAATTAATAAAAGGGTTACATGATATTTGCCAGATAGAAGGTGAATTAATTTACATACATTGATACCCTTTCACATGTCTTGGTACCGATTACCCTCCCCCCCCCACCCCACCCCCTGGTCTTGGTTTTCCCCCCTTCCCTATCAAATTTCAAATAACCAAATACAAATAAATTCAATATATCAGATAACAAAGTGAGATACCAATATGAGATAACCAAGGGACAGCAAAGGAGATGAGAGACAACATAGTACATTAAAGACAACAGTCATTCGTTATACGGCTTTTGTTTCAATATCCTGGAGGTCTTTTCGATTAGCTTCATACTATATGGCCTTATGTATCAAGGTTTTGCTCTATTGCAGATCTCTGCTAGTAGAGCACAGGTTTCTACTGATTATGACAAATGAGGGAAACCATTGAGCCTAAGTTCCTTTGAGTGTGGCTTACTTCACTTAATAGGATTTTTTCTAAGTCTTTCCATTTCCTAACAAATGGGGCGATGTCATTTTTTCTGACAGCAGCATAGAATTCCATTGTGTACAAATACCACAACTTGTTGCTCCACTCATCAACTGAGGGACATCTAGGTTGGTTCCATATCTTTGCTATGGTGAATAATGCTGCAATGAACATTGTTGTGCTAGTGGATTTAGTATGCCCTAGATTCTGGATGGTTGGATAAATGCCAAGTAGTGGCATTGCTGGGTCATAGGGGAGTTCTATGTTTAGCCTTTTGTGGCACTGCCATACTGCTTTCCATAATGGTTGAATGAGTTTGCACTCCCACCAACAGTGTAGTAGTGATCCCTCCTGGCCACATCCGCTCCAGCATCTGTTATTATTCATTTTCCTGATCCTGGCCATTCTAACTGGAGTGAGGTGGAATCTTAGAGTTGTTTTGATTTGCATTTCTTTTATGACCAGAGATGTTGAGCATTTCTTCATGTGTCTATAGGCCATTTTTGTATCTTGTTCAGAGAAGACTCTCTTTAAGTCTTTGGCTCATTTTTAATGGGATGGTTGTTACTTCAACAAATCAGAGAAAGGCTGGATAAGTGGGACTGCATTAAACTAGGGAGCTTTTGTATGGCAAAGGACATAGCTAGTAAATTAATTAGGAAGCCTACAGAGTGGGAGAAGATCTTCACCAACCAAACAACGGACAAAGGCCTCATATCTAAAATATATCAACAACTCAAAAAATTGAATCACTCCAAGACCTGTTACATCTTAACACTTTTGTTTGAAAATTTTTCTTTAGCCTATGACCAAAGTGTTTAACTTGTACTTTTGAGTCCTGTATTGCTTATAGTAGATTTTAACTGACTTAATCCACTACGTTTACATATCTCTGACAAAAAATTATATATATATATGTATATATATATATATGTATATGAAAGAACAACCTAAAAGAGAAAAGATGTGTTTAGGCTCAAGGCTTCAGCACATTCAGCCCAAGACAGGGTGGTCTACACATGTATATGCTGTCAGACCATCATGGAAGTGGAAACCTGTAGAGGAGGAGCTGTTCACTTCATGTGGGACAGGAAGTAGCAAGAGTAAGGCAGGGACAAGATACCAATGACCTATTTTCCCCAATTGGCATCACCTCCTGAAATTTCCAGAACCTCCCAAAATACTGCCACCAACTTCAGGCCAAGTATCCAACAAACACATCAACCCATCAGGGACACTGCCTGCTCAAATTGCAACATTTAACATTTTAATACACTCATGTTTCTCACCATTTGTAATAAAATTATTCCTGAAATGGAAATTTGGAGATGCTTGTCTTTTTCTTCTTTTGCTAAGAAGTCACAGATACTATGCCTCTCTGGATCTCTATTCCTGCGCAAGTGTAAAAGACAAGTTTGTTACTAATTTTTCTTTTCTAATCTTCTTTTACATTTCAAAATTCACTACCTTTCTCAGACTTTAAAAAATGTGGACCCATAAGATTGCCTTAAATTATTCCTGCTGTGTGTGGTTTCTTTTTGTTTTTGTTTCTGATTTTGTTTAGGAAGGTATAACATCCTTATGACCTAGCTCATCCTGTTTGCAGTGTTCGGATAAGTCATGCCTCAGGACACCTTCACTGAAGAAGAGAGTTTCCGAGGCCAACCTAGAAGGGCAAAAGGACTCTGGAATGTTAAAGTATATCAGGCTTCAGGTACGGCACTGGGATCATAAACTTTCCTAGAGCATTAACAGAGAAGAAGCTACAGATAGCCTAGTGTTCGCTACACGCCATACAAATGGGTAGTGTTGACAAAAGACCCAGCTGATTGGCTAGCTAAAGTGTTATCAAGTGTGCAAGGGAGAACAAATTCTTGTTGGAAAGGCAGTGGCCCTAGGGAGATGGGCTGTAGTCACCCCTGTCCCCCCTCTCAGACCTGTGAAGCTCACATCTGAAGATGACGATACAACTCATAGATTTGGGGGATGAGACAGTCTGGATTTTAATCCCAAATCTAGTGCTTTAGGACATGGGTAAGTTGTTTCATTACTCTTAGACTTAGTCTCCTATCTATAAAATGGGAAATTTTATAAAGCAGCCTTATCTCAATGGATTATGGAATGAATTAATTTTTTTAAAAACCACATTTACCTTTTTACTAAGTGCATGACACATTGTTTCTGCATCCTAAGCTCTGAACCTTGGTACCTGCACCCAAGAAAAATAAAAATTCATGTTTTTCTGGAATGCATTTTAAATGACTACTTGGGGTGTGTGTGTGTGTGTGTGTGTGTGTGTGTGTGTGTGTGTGTGTGTGTATGCATGCACATGCGTGCACTAATGCTGGAATGCTGGTACTTGAAGTGATTCAACTCAGGGCCTGGGCACTTGAACTCAGGGCATGGGCATTTTCCTTGAGCTCTTTCATTCAAGGCTAGTGCTTTCCCATTTTGAGCCACAGCTTCACTTCCAGGCTTTCTGGTGACTCACTGGAGATAAGACTCTCACTGACTGTCCCAACTGGCTTTGAACCAATCCTTAATTTCTAATCTCCTGATTAGCTAGGATTACAGGTATGAGCCACCAGCACTCAGCTTTCCTGAGCTTTTTTTTCTCAAGGCTAGTGCTCTACCATTTGAACCACACATCCACTTTTGGTGGTAAGTGTCTCATGGACTGACTTCCTTGCCTGGGCTGACTTTGAAACATGCTCCTATGATCTTAGCCTCCTAAGTAGCCAGGATTATTAGTATAAGCCACTGGTGTTCAGCAATGGTTTATTGTGAATCTATACTTATCACCTTAATTGTCTGAAGAAGTGGACTAGCAAGGATTTTATAGATGAATCTAGAATGGTAACCATCATGTAAAATGGTGTTTCAACTTCACAATGACTAAGAAAACTAACTTTCTAAATGTATTCCTTTATAAGTTAGAGATTGTTTATAATTTTCAATAGAAATGTACCAGTAGATGGGAAAAAATCTTTAAAATGTCCACCCAATTCCCATGAAAATTTATGTTTCCTCACATCTTTCTTTCCTTGTAGAGTGATATTTCATTTCATTCGTCTCTAGTGGATTAAAGCTGGGTATTTCTGTTTCTGTGGAGTGTTTATTTGTTTGACAATTGGACTCCATGCCTGACTCTCGCCCTTGGCTTTTTGTTCACAGCTCAGGCTCTACCACTTGAACAATACCTCCACTTCTGGATCTTTAATGGTTAACTGGAGATAGGAGTCTCTGGGATTTGTCTGCTACAGATGGCTTCTAACTATGGTCCTTATATCTCAGCCTCCTGAGTAACTAGAATTACAGGCCTGAGAGACCAGCACCCAGCTTAAATCTGTTTCTGTGAATGAAAACATTATGAGATTAATCTTTTCATTTTCTAATTTGTTTCAACTATGAACACATACACTTTACATTTGTGTCAACTAACTATGATTTCATTTTTTTTTGCCAGTGCTGGAGCTTGGACTCAAGACCTGAGCATTTTCCTTGAGCTTTCTCAAGGCTAGAGTTTTATCACTTAATCCACAGCACCACTTCTGGCTTTTTACTTTGCATGGTACCAAGGAATTGAAACTAGTACTTTGTGCATGCTAGGCAAGCTCTCTACCACTAGGCCAAACTCCCAACCCTATGCTTTCATTTTAGAAAGTATGTTCGGGCCATTTAAAGAAAGCAAAGAGGGGAGATGTGGCCATTAAGTTCCAGGAAGTAATCCAGCATCTTAAAGATTTTAAAGCATGATTGTTATCTTTTCCCAGGTGATGAGCTTGTCACCGGCTCCTTTGTCTCTGCTAATCAAGGCAGCACCGATTCTGACAGAGGAGATGTATGGAGACATCCAGCCAGCTGCCTGGGAGCTCCTCCTCAGCATGGATGAGCACATGGCTGGGGCAGCAGGTGAGGAAATACCCCTCAATTCCAGCTCTCCACATCTGCTGTCATAGCTCCCAGTATTGAAGTGAAAAAGAGAGGCACATTCGCTTTCTTCCATGTTCCTAGGTCAGGTTGGTGGCCATTTCTAGAACTCTAGACAGAGATGTGCATTCTAGGAAAGTAGATCCAGGTTTGAGTGCTTACCTCCCAATTTACTATGCGTTTGCACAGAGCAATGGATCTGTCTCAGGATGTGGGCCAGTCAGCTTCCCACCATGATAACAAAAACCTGAGCTATCAACCAATGAAGAGTGAAGGTTTGCTTTGGCTCACAGATTCGGAGATTCTATTTCATTATCTGGAGGACTCTACCTTTAGGCTTTTTGGGGGAGAGTAGCAAATAGCAGGGCTGGGCAGCACACAGCAAAGCAGAACTGCTCCCCTCCTGACTGAGAGCAACTTGTTAAAAGTAGGAAGAAATGGGAAAACTAGGGAGAGATTGTCTTTCTTAGACTCATCGGTATGCTACTGGCAACCAAAGCACCTGCTGTCAGACATTAATTCCTAAAGGCTTTACTGCTCCCAAGCCTTTAATGCCTACCCTTTAAGGGACATCTCAGATCCAAACTTTTTAACAGGTTGGTACCAAATCAGAATAATTACTCCTGGGATCTATATTTCACTCTATTTCACAAATGATAAAGTTCATTTTGTCTAACTTCTATTTACTATGAACCACTTTTGTTAACTTTATTACAGCTCATCTGAGCAATTTCTATTCTCACATTACAATATCAAAACACATTTATTGAAAAGTAAAGTGATTTGTCCAAGAAACATAGCTAGAAAGTGGTAAGTGTAAACTATGGGATCTTTATTTTTGGCTCCTTTTATATAGATTTCTGTACTTGTCTGTAGTTGTTTGAGCACTTGTGACAAAAATACAGACAGTACAAGAGTACATAAAACTACATTTTTTACCCTGTGTCCTGAGACTGCTCATTCCCTTCCTTGCAGGTACAAGTTTTAAACTTCCCAGAAATCTTTTTAAAGTACACTGTGGTTTATATCTTCATGTAACTGTAGGCTTATATTAAATATTTTCATTGCCACACAAACAGGACATATTCTAAAAGCTTTACACTCTCTTTCACTGATCTATAATTGGCCATTTTTACATCAGTTTACAGTTTCTTCTCAGTCTTCTTTTTCTTAATTTTAATTTTAGTTTTTATTGCTGGGGTAATGTATAGAGGGATTACAGTTACATTCACCAGGTAATAAGTAGGTGCATTAACTTCTCACTTTTCTTAATAGCTACAAAATATTCCATTGACTAGGTAAATACACCATACTTTTCTTAACCAGGGTGTTTAAATGCAACTTTAAGTTGATTTCAGCCTTTTAATCTTTTACTGCCATAGAGCAACAAATATCTTTGTAAGATATCTTTGTTTTTATTTAAAGCCATATTTTTTTCTCTATGCTTCTTAGAGAAAACTGCAGAAGTATAGACAGAAAGATTTCCATGGGGGGTGGGGAGGGACAACTCTAATAAACAAGTTGACAGAGCTTTAAGAACAGGCAATTTGTCAACCTAACAGGAAAACAAGTGTTTTCCTAACAGGGAAAACCCATGTGGGTGTGGGAATATTCAGGGCTTGTTTTGAAAGGCTGAGGATATTGACTTGGCAAGTCGGGTTATTTTAGAGAAGAACTACCTATCTATCATGTTAGTATACAACTAGGATATCAGCTTTGGTGTGTGAACTGTCTACAATCAGTGTGGAGAATGCACCCTAGGCTCTGAGCTGAGGAGGACTGCTGTAACAGGGAACAAATAAATGATCATCACATTTCCTGTAGCAGCAATGAATGGGAGAGTTTGCCTGGTTTTTTTTTAAGTGATGATTTTTATGGTGGCCTGTAGTTGAGAAGAAGAGACAGAAGTATCTCAAGTTTGGGGCAAACATGGGCTACATACTGAGTTCAAGGACAGTTTGAGATCTCTAATGTGACCATGTTTCAAAAATAAGACAAAAGGCAGCTGGGCATGGTGGCTCACACCTGTGATCCTAGCTACTCAGGAGACTGAGATCTGATGATCAAGGTTCAAAGCCAGCCCAGACACAAAAGAACCTGAGACTCTTTCTCTAATTAACCTCTAGAAAACGGGAAGTGGAACTTGGCTGAAGGGTAGGGTAGTAGACTTGAGCTGAAGAGCTCAGGGAAAATGCCCAGGCCCAGGATAAGATGGTAGCCTTGAGCTGAAGAGTTCAGGGACAGCGCCCAATTTGAGTTCAAGCCTCATGACCCACAAAAAAAAATAATAATAAGTCTAAAGGCATAGGGTGTACTTCTAGCTCATGTGGTATTGAGTAGCATCAATACCCAACACCCTAACACTTCAAAGTAAAAAATAAAGATCATTCAATTTTGGGGGGTGAGTAAGAGTTGATTGATATATAATTGTGATACAACACCAACACTAGAGAGAAAGGCCAAAGCCAGAGGTCAGTTTGGAATATGTGTTGATGTGACAGCTAAAATAATTGGATGCATGCTATGTGGAGAAGAATTAGTAAGAAGAAAGAAAAGATAATTACTAAACCATTGACCTCCACTAAAAAGGCTGGAAAAAATAACCAGTCAAGGAAAGGCTCCCCTAAAAGTGATCCAAAATGTGGAAATTTTATCATCACTAGCCATGAGAATCAAGAGGAGTAATTCTTCAAGAATATTTTTATGGAATGTTTCAAAGGAAAAAGGTCGTGTAAAAATATCATTATATCTGCTGATTAGTGAGTATTCCAAGTATGACTATAAAGAGATCGGTTTGGAGTTCTGCTTTAACAAGAAATTGAAATGGATAAAGAGAACAAAAGGAGTAAGTGGAGATTTAAATGGCTAGTAGGCTAAAGAAAACAATTGTCAAAAGCTAATGAACAGAAGAACTAACATTTGTTACTGAGTGATATCACTCACATTAGTTAATTAATAAACTCTCTTAGAGATGAGCAAACTTCAGCAAATTGAAGAAACTTATCGAAAGTTATTCAGTTTAGATTAGAAAGCCAGAAAAGTCAGACTCAGATCTCTTCCTTTTCTTCTTCTTCCTCTTCTTCTGGCTGTACATTATAAATGTCCTTTCAACTACTTTCCCTAGAAAGTAAAATGAACTTTGCAAAGTATTGTTTCATATAGTGTTTTATTTTACTCTAGTGAATTTGGACTCAGGTATCAGCAGAAGCAGCAGCAGCAGCAGCATTTCACTAATAGGAAATGAAAGCTAGTAGGAGTTAACAGGCTTGCCCAAGATCTCAGATCAGAGAAGTGAGTTAGGACTCAACCCAATCTTCTAGGACAGTGTCCTGTGCCATCTCTGGAGAAGAAAACAAGAGAGACTATGGATGATGTCTAACAATTCTGCTCATCTTTCTATCTCTATATTCTCATTATTCAGTAGCTTTGTAATTTATAGCACATGGCTTTTCTCTTATTGATGTCTTGCTTTTCCAAAATTAAAAAAGCAATATTATAGTCTAATAAATCTCTCTTGTCTTCTCACTTTCTTCTACTTCTGGGAAGGGCAGAACTTTGTAAATAGAATCTGCGACTTGGATTTTGGTTTTAGCATAGCTAATGTAAAGAACAGGTTTATCTACCATCTTTGGGTCACTCTAGGAAGACTAACCCTGCCCTAAAGAACAGATGTCACAATGTGATTGTTCTTTCCTATTTGTTTTCAAAACTGGCATTTTCTTTTCACAATGAGCCAGAGGAGGCTTTGCTTATAGCGTAACTCCTGAAGCATCATGTTCTTGTTTCTTCTTTTTTTAAATTTTATTTTATTGTCAGGGTAATGTGTAGAGGGGTTACAGTTACATTCATCAGGTAGTGAGTAGGTACATTACTTCTCGAACACCGATAACCCTTCTCATGCTTTTGTCCCCGTTTCCTACCCCCTATCCTCTCCCAATCATCTTATTTTCCTCCCTTCTCTTCCCTATTTCAAATAAAGAAATAAATGTACATACAATATACCCAGTACCAAAGTCAGATACAGTAACCACATGAGATTAACCGTAAGAGGAAAAAAAGAGAAAAGAAATAACATAGCACATTAAGAACAATAATTACAAAGATAAACCTCTTGTTTCCATATCCTAAAGTTCATTTTGTTGAATCTCATCCTATATGACCACATATATATATATATATATATATATATATAGCTTTTGAGCTATGGTGGTCCTCTGCTAGGAGAGTCCTAGACGTGTACTAATTATTACAAATGAGGGAAACCATTGAGCCTATGTTCCTTTTGGGTCTGGCTTACTTCACTTAATCTGATTTTCTCCAAGTCTTTCCATTTCCTTATGACTGAGGCAATGTCATTCTTTCTGATGGCAGCCTACAATTCCATTGCGTTTAAGTACCATATCTTCTTGATCCATTCATCTACTGAAAGGCATCTGGGTTAGTTTCATATCTTTGCTATGGTTAAATAGTGCTGCAATGAGCATAGTTGTGTTAGTGGCTTTAGTATGCCCTTGTTTCTGGACATTTGGGTAAATGCCAAGAAGTGAGATTGCTGGGTCATGGGTGTTATTGCTTCTTATGCACCAGCTTTTAGATGACTATGGGTAGAATGGTGATGCTGGGTTTCCAGTGCCTAAAACAAGGTTGGCTTTGATTGGCACTAGGAGCCTTGCTAATAGTAGCTAATAGTAATTCAAGAGTCATTTTAATAGATAGAAAAAATTCCCACTTCCCTGAAGCCCAGAAATCAATCAAAAAGTTCACATCTGTAGCTGATGAGCTACTGTCTGTCTATAGCTGCCATGTTCCTGCTGTGTGCTGTGAAGGTCCCTGAGGCTGTGTCTGACATGCTGATGTCTGAGTTCCATCACCCAGAGACAGTGCAGAGGCTGAATGCAGTCCTCAAGTTCCACAGGCTCTGGAGATTCCGTTACCAGGTCTGGCCCCGCATGGAGGAGGGGGCACAACAGATCTTTAAGGTGAGTAATGCTTCACACATAGGGGGTAAATTAAAAACAAAATTCTTAATTCAACTAGAAAGGCTTGCTGAAATCCATAAACCTCAGAGCCACATTGTGTATAGCCAAAGAAATGTTTCTTGTTTTCTCTAATAATACAAGGAAGTGAATAAATTCCGCTCATTAAAACAATAAACAAGTAAAGTCAGACACTAGCTACTCAATGCCTATAATCCTAGCAACTCATGAGGTTAAGATTTGAGGATATTTCCAAGCCAACTCAGGCAGAAAAGACTGGGGAATTTTGTTTTGTTTTGTTTTATTTATTTATTTATTTTGTCTCTGATTAACCTGCAAAAAGCTAGACTTGGTAGTATGGTGTGAGTAGTAGAGTGCCAGCCCTGAATGGAAAAGGCCAAGGAAAGCCCAAGGCCCTCAGTTAAGCCCCCAGCCCCCCCCAAACCCCCCAACACACACACACTGCAGAATACAAACTAAGAAAGTCAAGAGATGCATTGTGGAAGATTGACTGATTAACACAACTAAAATCAATTGATTGAAACCTTTCATTGTTCCAGAGATTAAATTGAGACCCTGGGAGACTTATCCTGTTCCCTATAACATAAAATATTAAGAAACAGCCTTCCCTTTTGGTGCTTGCTTATTCTGTGGGGAGTCATTTCCTTAGCACTGACTAGGGCAGATTGTATCACAAGTACACTTAAGATTCATCCTCGTGTCTACACTTATATTCCTCTGTACTCACCTCATTCTTCTGATATCAATGCACAGATCCCGCCGCCCAGTATCAACTTCACCCTGCCCTCTCCAGTGCTGGGAATGCCATCTGTCCCCATGTTTGACCCTCCGTGGGTTGCTCAGTGCAGTGGAAGTGTCCAGGATCCCATTAATGAAGACCAGTCTGTGAGTAGCAGCATCTTCTCTCTTGTATCTCCAGGTGGCATGGAGTCGATGTAAAAAAACAGAACAATGCATGTGTGAGACAATTTGTTCATTTTTGTTGTATGTCATCACAACCACAGTAAACCAACCTCGGCGGTCTTTATTCTTACGAATGGAAAGAATTAACATCTCAGACTAAACATGTATCCATACTTCCAAACCAGTTGTTTCTTGTTTTATAATCAAAGCAGCAGCCACATTGTAGAACTGTTAAAGGCATTACGCATTGATTTCATAGCCAAAGACACTACTTTGGGCGAAACAAACATGTCCATTTAAATTACAGTATGTCAGTTGGGCACCGGTGGCTCACGCCTATAATCCTAGCTACTTAGGAGGCTGAGATCTGAGAATCGCGGTTTGAAGCCAGCGTGGGACAGGAAAGTCCATGAGAAGCTTATCTTCAATTAACCATCAAAAAAAAAGCAACTTGAAATGGAACTGTGGCTCAAGTGGTGGAGCTCTGCCTTGAGAAAAAGAAGCTCAAGGAGAGCACTCAAGCCCTGAGTTCAAGCCCCAGGCTGAGTACACACACACACACACACACACACACACAGAGTTCTAGTATATAAATAAACTATGTGCAGATTAACGTCATGGCCCTGCAAGAACAGGTGAAAGGAGAGTGTTAGCATTTTTCTTTAGTCCTCATTTTGTGACCATCATTCTCAGAACTCGGGTCTTCTGCTGCTCTTGTATATATGACATAGCAACTAAATTTAAAACATAGTTTATCTGCAAAACAAGACCAAGAATATGTGCCTTTGGAAGTGGAGATGTGGCTCAAGCTGCAGAGCATCAACCCTGAGGGGAAGGAAAAGAAAAGCTGTGTGATGCCGGGACTTTGGCCTAGAGGTAGAGTGCTTGCCTAGCATGCACAAAGACCCGGGTTCAATTCCCTGGTACCACATACATAGAAAAAAGCCAGAAGTGGTGCTGAGGCTTAAGTGGTAGAGCTCTAGCCTTGAGAAAATCAAAGGACAGGGCTTAGGCCCTGAGCTCAAGCCCAGGACTGGCAAAAAAAAAAGAAAGAAAAAAAGAAAAGCTATGTGAGAGTGTACAGTCCTGAATTTACACCTCAGCACCAGTACAAAAATAAATAAATAAACAAAGATTATTTTTAAACAAATCTTTAAAATAGGACTTGCCTGTTGAGTAGGTATTTTTGAATTAAGAGTACAATATTTATAAATTAGGAAATAATCTGGATAAGGTAGCTCATACTTGTAATCCTAGTTATTAGAGAAACAGAAATTGCACTGGAGCTCATGTCCAGCCTAGACAAAATGTTTGTGAAGCATCATCGCACCAGGTAACTTTCCTGCCCAACAATGGATTCAAAATTATGTGCCCTAATTATATTAACTAGTGTTTGTACTTTCATTGCACAATTCTTACTTTGTGTTTACAAAATTAATCACCAAATAGCCTTGTAATTACTCTTAACTGCTGTTGTGCTATTCATTATAGTAATCATTTAGTTTGTTTCAGTATCCTGAAAAGTAGGGCTACTAAGAATGAAGTTCTATAGAAGTGCAACCAAGAACTACCATCTGTCTCTAAGAGCTTATGTGATAATAGTCTTAGCAAAGAGGTGTGAATTGATATTGTATGAAGATATTGAGACCACTGGCTCTGTCCCATTTGTCTGTGCATAAGCATCATAATTAAGGAAAGAACAAGTAAAGAAGGAAACATTTACAGAATTAATTCCTTCTCCTTTCCCTCTCCCTCTCCCTCTCCCCCCCCCTCTCTCTGTCTCTCTCTCTGTCTCTCTCTCTGTCTCTCTCTCTCTGTCTCTCTCTCTCTCTGTCTCTCTGTCTCTCTCTCTCTCTCTCTCTCTCTCTCTCTCTCTCTCTCTCTCTCTCTCTCTCTCTCTCTCTCTTGCTCTGTTTTACTTTTTTCTTTTCTTTTTTTTTTGCCAGTCCTGGGCTTGAGCTCTGGGCCTGAGCACTGTCCTTGGGCTTTCTCAAGGCTAGAGCTCTACCACTTGAGCCTTAGCACCACCTCCAGCTTTTTTCTATGTATGTGGTACCGAGGAATTGAACCTGGGTCTTCGTGCATGCTAGGCAAGCACTCTACCACTAGGCCAAACTCCCGGCCCCTCTTTTACTTTTTTCATTCATGAGGCTTAAACTCAGGACCTAGGTGCTCTTCCTGAGCCCTTTTGCTCAAGGCTAATGCTCTACCACTTCGAGCCACAGAACCACTTCCAGTTTTTCTGATGGTTAATTGGTGATGAGTCTCACAAAAACAAAAACAAAATGAAGAGTCTGGCAGACTTTCCTTCTCAGGCTAGCTTTGAACTACAATGCTTAGATCTCAGCCTCCTGAATAGCTAGGATTACAGATGTGAACCACCAGTGCTGTGCTTAATCACTCTGTTATTGTTTTTTTTATCCTTTGGTGGGTTGGTCTTAATATTTGCCTTTCTACCTTTGCCTCTGATAAAGGGAGACGTTTGCCTTCAACTTGAGTAACACTATGAGTTTCCATTGAGTAGCTTAGTTCCTACACATTTTTGAATTCGCATTTATCTCTGATAATGTCTAGGATAAAAGTTGGATCTACAGAAATGAAATGTTATCTAACTGATTTATGTAAGAGATAAATCTCTTCCTTTCCATGACTGAATTCTATATCACTAACTTCATGCAATAACTGTTCATTTAAAGCCAGTTTCAGGCCTAATTTTACTTGGGTCTTACTGTTTAGCCAATCACTGATATCACCCAAAGACCTGCACGTGAAATGGCTTTCCAAAGATTACAGGCATTGTGGAAGAGTTATTTTGATTCAATACAAGAAACGTCACCATAGAAACCTGACAGAAAAACCAGCAACCCCCCTGAAACAAGGGATGGGTACTCAAACATGTCTTAAAGAAAAACTACCACCTTGGCACAGTTCATTGGCTCTCTCTTTCTGCCTAGGACTTTACAGGCAGGTTGACTTCTAAAGAAACTGCCTTTTCATATCTCCACAGAAATCCTTTTCAGCCCGCGCCGTGTCCCGCTCCCACCAAAGGGCAGAACACATCTTAAAGAACTTACAGCAGGAGGAAGAGAAGAAAAGGCTTGGTCGAGAAGCCAGCCTCATCACAGCCATCCCTATCACCCAGGAGGCCTGCTACGAGCCCACCTGCTCACCCAACTCAGAGCCAGAAGAATAAGGTGGCTTCTGCCCAGGGGACTTGCTGGGGCTGGGAGGGGCAGAGGCATAGGAAGTGGACTTGCTTTGGACACACAATGGTGACCTTATGTGACAGGAGTGGGTTTGCCCCTCTCTGGTTCCCTGGCTCTCACACATCCTCATGCTATAGAAAGCAAGAGAGAAGATGTGTGTTTTCCCAAGTGTAGAGTTAGTCTGTTTCTAGAGGAACATGGGAACCGCCCTAGTCCATAACAGATGATGAACCCCTAGGCGCTGATTGTGGTTCAGGAACCATGGGAATCCGGAGTGTGTAGGAAAGGAGATGCAGCCACTCCAGTATCACTAGAAGTAAAGCTAGAGTACACAAATTGTTTTTAACCTTCACAAGCGAAAGCAGTTTGGAGGATGGGACCAGAAAATGACTTTTTGCCAATCGAAATTCAGTGATTCTTTGCCCTACTTTTGTGGGAATTTTGGGGAGAAATTTTCTGTTACTGTACATGACATTTGCTTTTGTTTTTGTTTTGTTTTGTTCTTTGAAAATTTACATGTATTTATTATTCTTTTTATTGTATTTTATTGTTGGGATAATGTGTAGAGGGGTTACAGTTACGTTTGTCAGGTAGTAGGTACATTACTTCTCACACATTGATACTCGCTGTCATAGTTTTCCCCCTTTCCCTCCCCAGTTCCTCTCCCAGTCATCTTGCTTTCCCCTTTCCCTTTCCTATTTCAAATAAACATTTAAGTGTAAATACAGTATGCCTGTATACAAATTCAGATATAGTAACCTCATGAGATTAGCTATAAGTGGGAAAAAAGAGAAAAGCAAAGAAATAACATCACATAGTACTAAGGACAGCAATCACAAAGATAAACCTCTTGTTTCATTAACCAAGAGTTCATTTCGTTTAACCTCATCCTGTATGACCTTATGTACACAACTTCTGAGCTATGGCAATCCTCTGCTAGGAGAGTCCTAGATGTGTACTAATTATTACAAATGAGGTAAACCATGGAACCTATGTTCCTTTGAGTCTGGCTTACTTAATATGATTTTTTCCCAGTTTCTCCATTCCCTTATGAATGGGGCAATGTCATTCTTTCTGATGGCAACACAGAATTCCATTGTGTATAAGTACCACATCTTCTTGGTCCATTCATCTACTGAAGGGCATCTGGGTTAGTTCCATATCTTCGCTATGGTAAATAGTGCTGCAATGAACATTGTTGTGCTAGTGACTTTAGTATGCCCTTGTTTCTGGACATTTGGGTAAATGCCAAAGAGTGAGATTGCTGGGTCATAGGTGAGCTCTATGTTTAGTCTTTTGAGGAACCAGACTTCTTTGGGGGTTTTGTCTTCTTTTATTTGTTCAAAGTTCTTTTAGGGGGTGGTAATTTTTTTCCTTTACCTTCCCTAAGCTTCACACAGTCTGAGAGCACTATGTTCTTATGATGTAAATCCCAGCTACCATGATGATGATACATTTATATTATAAATCCAAAATTCACATTCCCCATTTTGTTTGTCAGTAGAAGAAGTCACCAATCTGGCCTCTCGCCGGCTGTCTGTGAGTCCATCCTTCACCTCCAGTACCTCCCACAGGAATTACTCCTTCCGCCGTGGGTCGGTGTGGTCAGTGCGTTCAGCAGTCAGTGCAGAAGGTACATCCTCTTGCAGTTGTCTTCTCTCTTCTTATTCTTGTGGTTTTGAGGTGGAACCTGCTGTGTAGGTCAGACTAGTGTTGAACATTCACCAAAGATCAGGCCCTGAATGAGGGGGCTGTCATTTTTAACCTGACTGAGCATTTATGCATATTTCCTGCCACTTCAAATTGTCCTACCACTTCTCCCATTTTTGTATCACACACATTTACATGCATACAACCAATTACAAAACAGAAAGATAGTATATCTCATTAAAATTTTAACTTCTCTGATTTCCTTTCATGAGCTGATCCGCCTGCCCCGGCATATGCCTCTGTTTCTCTAGAAAATAGAAATGTAATACTCGAGAAGTGATTTAGTTCTATTTGTGTTAACACAGAATGGGCACTTTCCAAACTTGCCTTTTTAAAAATTCTAGTATTTCCTATGATACTGATAAGCAGGTAAAATTGAAACTAAATAATGCATCTGAATCACATCACTGAGAAAAGCATATTTCTTCTCTCCCTTCAGATGAGGAACACACCACTGAACACACTCCAAACCACCACGTACCTCAGCCCCCACAAGCAGTATTCCCAGCATGCATCTGTGCGGCAGTACTCCCCATAGTTCATTTAATGGAGGATGGTGAGGTCCGAGAAGATGGAGTAGCAGGTACCATTTTGATCCATTAAACTTGTACTTACGTTCTTTAGCTAGTACCCTGATGGGAAATAGTAAGTTGCCCTTGAACACATAATCTACTGATCATATGTTATGTTATGTAAACATTACAGATATGTCACACTAACCTTATGACTTCCTCTAATACTTTTATAACCAAAGTAATGTGTTTGAAGCATGTAGTTGGGCTGGGCACTCAGGGCTTATGACTGTGGTCCAAACTATTCTGGAGGCTAAGATCCAAGGATTGCAGTTCAAAACAGCCCAGACAGAAAAGTATGTGAGACTCATATAAAAAAATATCCAGAAATGGAGCTGCAACTTAAGTAATAGAAATCTAGTCTTGAACAAAAAAGCTAAGTGTCACTGCTCAGGCCCTATATTTAAGCCTCAATATTGGCACAATAAATTAAATTAAAAAATAAACAGTTGGGTCCATGAACATTGTTTATAACCAGAAAAAAGCATTTGTAAACATCAGTGACTTCAGACACCTTATTAACTTTAGCTTTTTAAGTTAATACCAGCCAAGCTGTCTTTTCCTACTTAGTTATCTTTCCTAAAATACTGCCTACAGAGACTAATTACAAAGTGAAATGTTAGACTAGTAATCAAGATGAGTTATATTTGTAGCAGACAAGTTGTTAACATTCCAAATGTTAAGAACAAATAATCAGCTTTTCCTTGTAGCAGGATAATGGACAAAGGATATATAAATTGACTACTGGACAATAATGCTGGTAAATAGCATGGTTGTTTAAAATAACAAGCCATCTTACCATTCATTTACAAAATTGGCAAAGATCATTTTAAGTGGAAGTTCCAAATAGTTGAGAGGCAAAGGTCATAACATGTACACACTGGGCTAATGAGGCAGAAGAATAGCAAAACCTCCTGAACATTGTTTCATAACTAATCAAAACACTAAAAAGTTTGGAGGTGGCTCTGTGGCTCAAGTGGTTGGGCAGTAGTCTTGAGTTGAAGAGCTCAGAGACAATGCTCAGGCCCAGAGTTCAAGCCCCATGACTGACACACACAAAAAAAGCCCGAAAAGTGTTTGACAGATAATTGGGTCCTAGTAATTCACTAAGCAGCAATGGAATCTGACTTTATAATAGAAACTTATTGCTCTTACGACCAGGGTAGTGTCCACAACAAAAACAACTGCATATTCACAAAAAATAGTCTCTAGAGAGCAACACTAATACCTAAAGACAATCCTACGTGCATTTTTGTTTCCTTCTCTTTATGCATGAAAATGTTCACTGCCAAAACAATAACAACAAAAATGCCATCTTCAGATAAAGAAAGTGTTCGGAGAAAGCTTTTAAGGCAAAGGGGAGAGAGTAAAGTTTGTAAAGAGAATGATACTTCACCTGATAGACTCATTTCCTATTTGACAAATGATTGATTAACTTTCTCTTCTAAAGTGAGTGCTGTGGCCCAGCAAGTTTTATGGAATTGTCTAATTGAAGATCCATCAACAGTCCTTCGACATTTTCTGGAAAAACTGACCATCAGCAATAGAAAAGTAAAATTCTCTTTCTTTCTAATATAGCTATGAGTGAGAACTCGGTTAAAAGCAAGACAAAAAACTTGTTAATGTTATCTGAGCAGCATCATTTTCCTCTCATGAAGTCAATAAGTTCTTTCAAGGTTTTCTGTGTCTTCTTACTATCATTAAGTACCTAAACAAAGGAGTTACATTTTAAAAAGCATTATGTGAAACATGCATCTTGATTAAGTTTTTATTAAATAATGATAATGGTAAATAAAATTTTCCTGTTTTCTTTCAAATGTCTTCATTAGTTGATATTTCCATATGTTTACAGTACACTTCTGATGGTGACTCTATGACTACAAGTCTCAGTATTTGAAGCAAAGATGAAATTCAGCATAATGTTTTAGTTTTGTGTTCATTTATTGTTTACTTAGCAGACTGTAATGCCGATGGGATTATTAGAAAATGATAACACTCTTCCCTAGCCACAAATCTAGTAAGCTGAGACACCCTGTAAGATGCCTAATGAGTACAGCTTTCTGAACAGTGAAAACATACAGTGATGATTAAAAATTATTTGTTCATTTATTTGTTACAGTCAATGCACTGGAATTTAGGTTTACTTTTCTGGAGAGTGCATGACATTTCAAATTATCCTTCACTAACTTCCCTTGAACTTGGTTGATTGGAACCAAGGAAATAGAATTATGAATCTCAATAAGTCAGATTTCTTTTAAGGTTTCTCAACAGGGTACCTCCTCATCCCACAAGGCACTCATGGTAGACAGAGCTAATGTATAGCTCTCACATGATTTGACTGTGAGCTGTGGGACTTGAACTCAGGCTTGGAGCTGTTCCTGAGTCTCTACAAAGAGGCTACCAATTGAGCCACAGCAACACTTCAGTTTTTTTCCCCCAGTGGTTAACTGGAGATAAGAGTATCATAGGAACTTTTCTGCCTGAGTTGGCTTCCAACCATGATCCTCAGATCTCAGCCTCCTGAATAGCTAGGATTACAGGTTTGAGTTACTGACACCTGGCTTGCTTAAAAAAAAAAGATGGTGGGTTTTGCAGAGATAGGGTAAAACAATGAAGGGATGACACATTACTCAGATGTTCTGTGCTTATAAACTAATATGTTGAATTGAAGTCTCTGTATACAACTACTTAAGGTCATTTTAAAAGTTTAAAAGAGGGGCCGGGAGTTTGGCCTAGTGGTAGAGTGCTTCCCTAGCATGCATGAAGATCCAGGTTCAATTCCTCCGTACCACATACATAGAAAAAAAAAGCTGGAACTGGTGCTGCGGCTCAAGTGGTAGAGCTCTAGCCTTGAGAAAGTCCAAGACAGTGCTTAGGCCCTGAGCTCAAGGCCAGGACTGGCAAAAAAAAAAGTTTAAAAGATAGATGTATGACAACTGATACTTGTATTAGTTCAAAGAAACAATTTAAATACTAATAACCACATGGAGACTATATTAAATGTTGAAGATCGAAATAAACACATGGGCCAAAAATAAATTCTTTGTGATTTTTAGTCAGATAATTTTATGTCCTTTCTACAGCATGGCAGCTGGAGGAAAGGATTAAATTTCTGCTCTTCTTTCAGGATGAGCTCATGTACATGCTGCGCAAACTTCTCTTGAACATTGGAGATTTCCCTGCTCAGACATCTCACATCCTCTTCAATTACTTGGTGAGTCTCAACCACCAATTGGAAGCAGGACTATAGGGAATATGTTTTAAGAAATTTTTTTCAGAATAGGTTCCCATTAATTGTGTGACTAAAGGTGACCACTACTTGGTTGAATTGGCCACTTTCAGTACATGCTTGCCACCATTCTCAGCATGGGGTGGATAATCAAGTAAATGTCAGTTCCCTTGGTCTTCCTTGAGCATCTACCATCTTCCTTTTGTTGGTTCATGTCACTTTTAATCACCGTGTTTCTTTTCTTATCTTGTTTCAAACATGCCCGCGAGCACGCATGTGGGTGTATGCACACACACAAATCATATACATTTATTTCCCTAGAAAAGAATTGTAAGTTTATTTTTCCATTGCAATTATCTGGTGCTTTCATCTATTCTGACAACTTCTTTCTGAAATCTCCAGGATATGCCAATTTCTTCATATTCTCTTCCTTATCTGACAAATGAAAATGCATTTTGGAGACAGGAATACAATGACTGTGCTTTTCAAATTACAACTTTCTCCAAATCAATGGATAAGATAGACACATTGTATCTCTTGGGAAAATTCCTTTCATCCTTCCTGCTGTCATATGCATATATACAGACAGCTATGCAAGGGTGATGAATTTAACCCACACTCCAAATCCAACACAGAGAAAATCTTCACTTGTCTGTGAATAATTTAGTCTTCTTCCCAAATGGCCACTTGCTGGTTGGCAAGATAAAAATATATATAAATGGATGTCCAATCTAGCTTGAAATTCAGATTGATATAAAAACATAAACAGTACTTTTGGACAGGGTTTAATTTCTTATGGATAGAAATGCTTCATCTCCAGGAATCCTCCTCCTTTCCTACTGCTTTTGATTCTAAGAGTCATGTGGGATTAGGAAAGGGGGCGGAAAACGCAGACTCTTGCTTTATGTTGTATCCCTAATTATTCCTCTGGCTACTTCTGCTGTGAGCCTGGTCCTTGGCTCCCTGGCTTTTAGATACTTGTGTAGCAGATGCTGAAGCCCAGCTGCTGGAACCTGAGGCTTGTCTGGTCCCAGGAGTGTTTATTAGGAGAATTCACTTCCCTTGGTATTGATAGCCAGTGTGGGAAGTCCCCTAGCTATAGCTGCCTGCCTGGCAACAACCATCTTTGTCATTTCATCTGAAAAAGAAAATTCTCTGGTTAAGTGCCTTGCTTATGGATCCTGTGCATATCAAATGAAATCCAAAGGTGGATTAGCAGCCAAATACTAGGGCCTACCTCAGTTTAAGTATGAGCCCTGCAAAATAATTTACCTGTATCTAAGTTGGTGTGGAAAAGTCCTGAGGTAAACTGTCAGCAAGCCACACAGAGAGAAGAGGTAAGAGCTCCCTCAGTGTTACCAAGACCTGCCCATTTCTCCAGGTCACTAGATAGGTGAATCCTTTCCCTGGATATGACTCTCCATCTTTTTGTCCTGCAACAAGCAGATGGGTATCTCCCTTCTACTGTCCTTTCTCTGTATAAGACTTAAAGCTGGACATCAGTAGATAACTGATAAGCCAGAAGTAAAAATAATTGGATCTTACTGTAAAACTTTATTGTGTGTGTGTATATATATATATGTTTCTGTCCCTGCATTCAATCTTGCTGTAAAGCTTTATTTTGTATCGAACATAACTTTCTTTCTTTGCATTCCTGTCCCAATTTTACTGTTTCCTTGAGTTGCATAAAGTTTAATGCTTTGAGTAGATGAAGGAAAGGGCCTTGTACTCAAATGAACCAAATCATAGAAGGCAGAGTGATTGCTTTTACCTTTTTCCTTTTCCTGATAACTACTGTAAGTGTAGATCTCAGGAGTAAACACTGACCCATCACTACAGGCTCTGTCAGAGACATTCCAAGCACTGCTTACATGACATCATGGTCTTCAATGTGAGAAAAGAGGACTGTTGTGATTCTGGAAAGAGTTTGTAAGGGGGTTGACATTTGGATAGTTTTAGGGGAATAAATCTCAAAGTCCTCAAAAAATACACACTAAGACTTCTTCCATGGGTCCATCATCCTTCTACCCAAGGAAAGCCTACCCCACCATCCCAGCTGCTGTTATGTGGCTGTGCCAGCAGGCATGCCAGATAGAGGAAGAATAGCAAATATCTTTATTTTAAGGAAGACATATGCTTGATTGAGTGAGGTGCTGTAAACTCATGAGACGTAGTGCCTTTTCTAACTTTTATACATTTCTGTTACAGATGAGGTTTGTACTGGTTGTGCTGGGCTCTATGGAATAAGTTAGTTAGGAATCATTCCTTCAAACAGTCCAGTCACAGGCTTTATGTTATTATAAAATGTGGAGTGTTAAACACATTTCACCCCTTGTTGAAAAATAAATTTGTGATGAGTCAGTTTAAATGTCAAGTTAAAAATGTGTAAATGGACAATTTTCAGAATTATTTTAAAGGACACACAAATGATAATTTTGAGTTTTGCTCACTTGACTAAGCAAGCCATCTTTAGTTTGGGACTATTAAATATATTAGACTATTTGTTTACAAGTTGTACCTACGCCATCATACACAGATTTATTTGAGATGACCTAATGTAAGATGTCGGGCAAAAAATGTCTGATCTTTAACTTTCTTTAAGTATTCATTATTTTAATGATACATAAAACATGGAATCCAGTTTGGTCAGTTTTCCAGTTATATGCTTTCCTGATTACTACCCTTAAAGTGAAGCATTTGAGCATCTCTAACATGAATGCAATATGAAGGCACAGAGGAAGATTCCATTGGAAAATGGAAGCCAAGGAAATGCGAATGTGAGCTCAGGATTTCTGGGGCTTTGTGAATTCTGCTTGTTCTGACTTCCAGGTAGGACTGATCATGAACTTTGTGCGGACACCCTGCGAATGGGGAATGGATGCCATTTCTGCCACTCTAACTTTTCTATGGGAAGTGGTCGGATACGTGGAGGGCCTGTTCTTCAAAGACCTCAAGCAGACAATGAAGAAGGAACAATGTGAAGTGAAGCTCCTTGTGACAGCTTCCATGCCAGGTACTTCTTCTAGGTGACATCACTGTAAAAACAAATATAAACTGCTTTGGGAACACCAGAGGCCTTTTTCATTCATGAGAAAAACTTTGAGTTCTAACTCATAGAATTACTTAAGACCATCACATTTTGTTTTGTTCCACACTAGCAAAAAAAAAATACAGTAGACTCTTTAAAAAGTCAGAAAATGGCAGATGGAAGGAGAGACATCATCAGAACTGAGTGGATGTGAGTCAGTCCTTGAAGGGTTTCCAAGGTTAAAGATGTTTTCAAGTCTATCATAGAAGGCCAGCTGAAGCTGAAAGCCCTTTGCAGTGAATGTTTGGCATTGCAATGAGAATGACCTTGTTTGTCTGGCATAGGTCCCAGTCCTTTATAAACTCAATGAGAGGCGGCTTTATGAAAAATTGGAAAAGAGAAAAGCAGGAAGAAGTACAAAAGGAGATGACATGTAATATAAATTCTGGATTCTGTTGCTTTTTCTTAGAAAAGGTCTTACGAAACCTTTATCCTTGCTCAGTAAGCTAGAAAATATGAGCTATGCATGTACTGAAGTAGAGATAAAGACAAAAATTATACATAGATGAGAACACAAGCTCTGACAGCAAAGAAGCTGTGTTAAAAAATCAGTACTGATATCCATTAGCTGAGTTTTTACTGTGAAAAAGAACATCATTTTGCAAAGCTTTCCTTTCTGGTGTGTGAAATAAGAATACAATCCCTATTTCGCAGTTGTAAGGAACAACTTCAGGGTATAAAATGCTTCCTGCCACACATCCTGACTCATTGTAAGAATTTAACAAACATTTATATGTTCCATGGAGTAGCTATAAAAGTGTCCAGATTTGATTATAGCAAAGAAACTCAGCTTGTCGCTCAAATACTTCAGAACAACTAATGAAAAGTCAAGATATGATCGCTGAGTACCAAGCAGAAGAATGAAGAGTTCTGTGTCAAAGACCCTGTCTCCAAGATTGCGTGGAGGCTCAAACACAGTTCTTGCCTAGCTATACAAAAGCCCTGGGTGCAATCCCTAATGCCACAAAAAATATATTATTTAATTAATTTTTAAATCTTAAAGCACATCATAGTTTTCACATATACTTGTAATTAGTGAGTGAAACAAAATAATAAATCTGTCTAACCAGACACATAGAATGCAGAAAAAAGTATATTTTAAAGTGCATTTTAGGTATTTGTTTTGTTTTGGCTAATATTTCAGTCCATATTTTCTCAACTGTCATTGTATGGACATCTTTTATAAGATGTGTAACTTGTGCTGGGCTCAAGGATTACAGAGGCTCATGCCTGTAACCCTAGTTACTCAGGAGGCTGAGCTCTGAGGATCAAGGTTCAAAGCCAGCCCAGGCACTGAAGTCCGTGGGTCTCTTATCTCCAGTTAACCACTAGGAAATTGGAAGTTAGGCTGTGGCTCAAGGAATAAGGTGGTAGACTTCAGCTGAAGAGCTCAGGGACGACGCCCAGGCCAAGGGTAGGGCAGTGGCCTTGAGCAGAATTGCTCAAGGACATCACCCAGGCCCAGAGTTCAAGCCCCATGACTAGAAAAGAAAAATTGTGTAAGGAGGCAATGCTTCAAGTTTGAATGCTCATTCTTCTACTCAACAAATGCATATCTTTGAACAAGTTATTTAATCTGCTAATTTTGTGCATGTGTGTGTGTGTGTGTGTGTGTGTGTGTGTGTGTGTGTGTGTGTGTCAGTCCTGGGACTTAACTCAGGGCCTGAGCACTGTCCTTGGGCTTTCTCAAGGCTAGAGCTCTACCACTTGAGCCACAGCACCATTTCCAGCTTTTTCTATCAATGTGGTACCCAGGAATTGAACCTGGGTCTTTATGTATGCTAGGCAACCACTCTACTACTAGGCCAAACTCCCAGCCCCCTCATTTTATAATATGAAAATAATAACATCCTCATTGGTTTGACTGGTGAGGTTTAAATACAATCATGTCTGTTAAAGACAGGTGAAACTATTTGGAAACTCCGTGAATGGTAGCTATCACTATGCAATGAGTAAATACACATGAATTTTCTATTTAACTGTGAATAAGGGTACAATTTGTAAAAATACATATCTCAAATTATGCACTTAAAACAGTAAGTTAAAAATCAATTGAATCCAGGCACAGTGGCTCATGCCTGTAATCCTAGCTACTCAGGAGGCTAAGATCTGAAGATCAAGGTTCAAAGCCAGCTGTGGCACAAAAGGACCTGAGACTTATCTCCAGTTAATCTCTAGAAAACAGGAATTGGGGCTTGGCTCAAGGGTAAGATAGTAGCCCTAAGCTAAAGAGCTTAGGGACAGCGCCCAGGTCAAGATCAAGCCCCATAATCCCCCCCTAAAAAAATAAATCAATTGAATTTCATTTTATGCTTTAAATACAAGCTTTCTTATAGTCAACTCTGTCCATTGTGTATTTTTTTAATTTTTTGTAGGTACCAAAACCTTGGTAGTTCATGGACAAAACGAGTGTGACATCCCAACACAATTACCAGTCCATGAAGATACTCAATTTGAAGCTCTGTTGAAGGTGGGAGTGGTCTCATTTTTGTTTGTTTGTTTACTGAAGTACTTTTTCTGCACATTCAGTAAGCATGCACTTTAGAATTCAATGACATTTTTCTTTCTTTTTCTTTGACATTTTTCTGTCTTCAAGTGAATTAATACTCTTAGAGAGCCTGCTCCATTATTATGTGTTTACATAATATCCCTCACCTTTTCCAGATGTTTTAGCTCTGTACTAAACTAACACGCCTAAACCTCCTTCTCACTGTAGCAGTCTGTTCTTAGCTCCCTTCAATGTGCCATGAACTTCAGATTCAGAGCTTTGAATTTCTTGCAGTGGTTCTGAAGGTCACCTGGGTTTGCACACTGAGAGACACTCTAGCTACCAGGAACTTCTGATAGCACCCAGTAGAATTCATCTGGTTTTTGGGCTACACTAAAGCCACCAGCACAACCATGTGCATTGCAGCATTATTTACCATAGCTGAGATACGGAATCAACCCAGACACCCCTCAGGGGATGAATGGGTCAAGAAAATGTGGTATATAAACACAATGGAATTCTATGCTTCCAACTGAAAGACACTTCTCTATTCATAAGGAAATGCAAAGACTTAGAAAATTTTTTACTAAGCGAAGTAAGCCAGACCGAAAGAAACATAGGCTGCATGGTTTCCCTCATTTGTAATAACTAGAATGAGCTGATAAATCTACAAGTAAACCCAATGGATAGTAAAAGACAATTTCACCTGGATATGATTGGTCAAATAGTGATCTAAACATTCACACTGTGAACAATGGAGGATATTCTTAGGAGAGGATCTCAAGAATTCAATAGCGATGTGCATAAAATCATGTAAAAGTATGCTTATCAAATGAACTCCAAAAAATGGAAGTTAGAGGCTTCTCATTATACTGTTTTCAGTTCTTTTTTTAATTTTTCTCCTTTCTGTTTCACTTTGGTTGATCACCTTTTATTGCTGTTTTTTTTTATTTCTGTACCTTTTGTCCTGTATATAAGTTTATCTGATTTGGCGAGGGGAAGGGGAAGCACAGAAATGGTGGGACAAAGAGTGAACCAATTCATCAGTGAAGCCCACTATACGCTTTGTTGAAAATGAAGTATGCAACTTTGAGGGGAGAAAAGTCAGGAGGGGAAAGCCTAGGAGAGAATGAGAGAGGGGGGTGACACTTTAAAAGGAAATATACTCAACACCTGACTCATGTGACTATAACTATTCTGTACATCACCTTTATAATAAAATATTTAAAATAGATTATAGGTTATTTAAAGAAGGAATTCACCTGGTTTGGGCTTGTCACTGGCAAAAATATTATTAGTGTGGCAGCAAATATATACCTTAGCATAAAAGGATTTTCTAATAATTCTGGCAATGGTCCCTTCCAATGAAATATCATTGATAGCTAGACACATCTAGTCATGCTTGCAGGGATTTCAAAGTAAACCAGTAAGTAAACTAGTTTGACCCTTTCCATTTGTTTCTAGTGCAAGCTTTTAGTTTTCTCAAACACAATTCTGGGACCCAAAGTAAACAGATAAGACTTCTTAATGATTCATTTCTGTCAAACTGTACACTTTATTTCAGTAAACAGGACCATTATTATTCCTCAGGGTTTCCCAGGCATTGTCAGAGAATTTCTAACACCTAGTGAGCAAACATCACTGCTCTATGTGTATATTCATATTGAATGGTAGGGTCATATGACTCAAACAGTGTGTTCGAATGCCAGCTCAACCATAGCCAGTGCAGCCTAAATTAACTAATAGTACCTCTCTAGCTACAATGTCTTTCTCTACCATAGTGTGGTTAATAGTTCACCTATACAGTTTTCTACAGGGAAACCTTTGATGCTTGTATCTAGTATGTAGTAAGTGCTCAGTGCACTGTAGTTTGGATTATCTTTAATGTTAATACCAAGTATGCTTTTTTTCCCCTGGCATTTAGGCCAATGGGTGCCACTATACCTCTATCACTCAGTTACTGAATGGCAGATCTATATATCTTTAGTCACTGAGAGAATGGATGGCTTTTATCATATTGTTATCCTTTATTATGCCATATGTATAACTGAGTATGTGTGTATATTATATGTATGATATAAGCTTGTTTTTTCAACTTGTTACTTATTATTCTGATCAACTTTTGTTTAAAATTTGTGACTTTTCCAGGAGTGTTTAGAGTTTTTCAATATCCCAGAATCCCAGTCCACACATTATTTTCTCATGGACAAACGCTGGAACTTCATCCACTACAATAAGGTAAGGCTGAAACAGAGATGCTCAGGGGCTTTCTGCACTTCTACTAAGATTGCAGTCAGGGAAACACTGCTGCTTAGATGTTACAAGCAAAGCCACTTGGGTCTAGGTCCTCACTTTGGGCCCATTACCTTCTACCCTTTGATATCTGTCTATGAAGTGGAGAGGATGATTACAATATCAGCGTTTGGGTAGTTATAATCATTACAGGTAATAAGACACCTAAGACACTGAGTCTAGGTGAAAAAGTATATCTGGGTGAAAACTTAAGGTGCCATATTTGAACTCTATTCATTTGGAATTTGAAAGGTGGCACTTTATTTCTGTTACGTTAAATATAACCATGGCAACATGGTCCAATGAAAAAAAGGGTGCCTCAGAATACCCTGCCATTGCCTTATGGTGAATTTTTTCTCCAGAATGTTCTTTAGTATATTGCCTTTGACTCTTTTGCTCCCAACATCATTCATGTGTCAGGCAAGAATAGCCAGCCTAGATATGTTGATACTTTCCTGTGGAGGGGAGAGGAATGTATCCTTCTCTGTTTTGTCTAATTGAGGAGAATAAAAGAATTGAAATCATCAGAAAAAAAACAAATGAACTGTTTTGACTGACTTTTAGATAAAGTGAAAATTATAATAATGATTTAATAATATAATAAACATGTCCCCCTATCTCTTTGTGTAACCCACCTCAGACCTATGTTTGAGATATTTGCCCTTTCCGGCGGTCAGTATCTCCCCAGCTGAACCTGGTACATATGCATCCAGAGAAGGGACAGGAGCTCATTCAGAAACAGGTACCTGACTACTCCATTTTATTCTGTGTCATAGTGTTGGCATAGACAATCTGTAAATATGTTGCCAGTTCTGAATCCCATGATTCCTTTATGATCTTCATGGAAAGAGTCAATGGGAGCCTATGTCATTGTTCCTCTAAGTAGTGGATATTTTATAAGCTAGATCAGGTATAATATTATTCCATGAATAATATTATGACTAATAATTGCATTATGCACTAGTAGTATCTTCTAGCTAGTTTTCCTAGTAGCTTGTTGGGTTTTTTTGTTTAATTTTGTTTTCTAGTCTTTTTTTAAATAAGTATCTCACTCTATAGCTAAGCTTGGGACTTCTTCTGCCCAGTGCTGAGATTGTGGGATAAGGCCATTTGTTTTCAAGTGTGTATCTTTATTTCACCTTTTTTCTTGGTGATAATTGGGTATGAATTAACTCAGGACCTTACTTTCACTAAATTTGCTTGCTTAGTGGCACCATACCACTAGTCATGTCTCCAGCCTAGCTTTTTGATTGTTAGTTTAAAGACAGATGGTGATGGACACTTCTGTCCTGGCTGGCTTTGGATAACCATCCTCCAGGTCTCTGTCTCCCAAGTAGCTAGGATTTCAGGTGTGAGCAACCAGCCCACAGCTGATTTCACATATTTTGTAATAAAGGATTAGAAGAATTATGACACTCGTCCCAAAAGATTATACAAGCTGATTTCAAAAAAAAAAAAAAGAAAAGAAAAAGGTAAAAGAGGTCAATGCAGTATGTCTGGAAAAACACTAGACCAAATATTTGGATTCTATCCCACTCTGCCACAGACAAGATTTCTGACTTGAATAACTCTTTTCTTAAACAGAAGGAGAAACATCCAAGCATTTCTACTTAAGCTTAAGCCTGAAGACTTGAGTAATGCCCACCTATCCGATCTCAAATAAAATTTGAAACCTAAGAAAAGTCACTGTTCTGCAGGCAAAAATATGACTATATGTGGTTCTAAAGTTTATGCAGTTTTGTCTATATACTTATTATCTTTATTTTGCCATTCAAACAGTATTTCAATAGGTTTTAGTAACATACAATCTACATGTGAGCCAAACTTATGATTTTTCTAGCATTTTGTGAGTTTTACAGTTTAGACAAGCTGGAGACCAGTTGGATATCTCTCTGTGTCTCTCTGTCTCTCTGTGTCTCTATCCCTCTCCCTCCCTCCCTCTTCTTCCTCTCTCTTTTCTCAGAAAAAGAGTAATGGGGCTGGGGCTCAAGTAGTAGAGTCCTAGCCTTGAGCAAAAGAAGCTCAGAGACAGTACCCAAGCTGGGGTTCAAGTCCCAGGACTGGTTAAAAAAGGACCTTATAGGTATTCCATGGCCCTACCTTCACCTTCCATTCTGTGTTGTTTACTTTGCATGGAGAAATGCTCATAATGAGGCAATGCAGACTCTTCTGGGACTGATTCAGACGACTTAGAGAAGACATTAGTGCCACCTGTTCCATTGATTTGGTCTGTGGTCTATAAAGTAAGTAACAGTATTTCAAAATGTGTATGTGTTTCTGAAAATACTTCTAATGCCATATATCGAATATACAAATATGGTAATTATTCATCTTTTTATATTTGCACTAAAGATCCTTCTGAAATGAACTCATTTCATGTAAGGTTAGAGGAAAAATCAAGAATCAAATATATAAGATAAAGATAAAAAGATACTATTTTAAGTATGAATACTAGCTATGATTTAATTACTTTTTCAATATTAAGGGTAAATGCTACCGTTCATTAAAAAGGACCCTGTTATTTGCAGTGGCTATTTTTTTTCTGATTTGCATGTGAAACAACTGTTGTTGCTGCTGTGGTTGTCGTCAGGTCATTGATCATGTCATTCAAGTGTGTGACTATAGAAAAACCCAGCAGAGGCACAGAACTATGGCTGGTGGGAGTATTTCAGCAAGCAACTAACTCAAGAACATAGACAGCAACCGTGCATATCCCATGAGCTTTGGAGGATAGGGTATCAAATACATAATTTTAAAAGTACTACTATTTTCACTGGGATAGAATTAAATATAAAAACACTTTCCAGGAGAATAGCTTACATCTCAAAAGATGATATTTGTATAATAAAGAGAGATCTTAATACTGAATTAAGCAAAAGAAAAGGTAATGTCAGCTGGGCTCTAATGGCTCACAACTGTAATCCTAACTACTCAGGAGGCTGAGGTCAAAGAATCGCAGTTTGAAATAGCTTAGGCAGCAAAGTCTGTGAGACTCTTTCTCCAATGAACCACTAAAAATCCAGAAATAGAGCCTGGCTCAAGTGGGAGACTGCTAGTCTGGAGCAAAAAAAATACCCTCAGGGCAGGGGCCCTGAGATCACAACTCAGGATTAACATCAAAAGAAAAAAGAAGAGTATTGTCCTAGATACACAAAGACAGAAGTACAGAACCTATATATTAAGGAAAAGCTTTCAGTGAGAAGAAAGCAGTAAATCACAGAGAGCTCAATGGAAATTTTGTTCTTTACATTAGATTTAAATACTGAAAGTTTTATCACAATATACAACTCTTCCCTAGGAGGAAAAGTTATAATAAGTTTTAAGAATGAAAGCAATAGGACAGTTTTTGTTTCTTTGGTTTTCAGATTCAGCTGGTTCCACCCTTTACACTGAGGGCCCCTCTTACTCTTGTTCAGCTTTCTAGACCACTCAGGGACTCTACCCCATGAGGTACACTGCCTGCCTCCTTTTTGGCTACTTATTGTTGACCAGGAGTCTCCCAGATTGTTGTGGGGGTTGGCTTTGAACCTGGACCTTCCAATTCCCAGCCTCTGTATCTGGTAAGAAGCTATTTCTTACATGTGAAAAATGTGTCTTGTCTTTCTGCCATCATTCCTTTCTTATTCATTGTAACAATGTAGATGCCAGGATAATGAGTATCTTACTATCAACTGCTCAGTCTATGACTGTAAGGATAAAATGATGAACCTAGGCATTCTCTGCTCTGTCTCCCTGGATAATGTATCCTAGATATTCATTTGTCTGATACAATGTCATATTAGGGAACCCATTGTCTGAATATAGAATTTTCTTCTTAATGACTTCCATTTCCGCAAGCAAGAAAAATGAAATCCTTTTTAACATCTTCACTGGAAGGGATTCTAGAGATGAAAATTCTTTGCTGACAGTTCCTTCTCTCTCATGTAAATATTCATCCTGTTTGTTTCCTGACTATCTCTCCAAAGGTAATTATTCAGAAAGGGAAATGGATTCAGTGTCTAACACATAACAATTTTTAATGTGCTATAAAAAAAACCAAGCCCTAAGTTCCTGTAGGATGCATTGGCTAACGGTTTTCTTCAACTTGGTAATCTCTACGTCATTCATATGTGTATAACCACGGCAGATTACCCAATATCAACATATGCTAAGTTATCATTAAATCCATCTATAAATTTTTAGTTATATTTTCTGATTCCATTCATTAAAATAAAAAATTCTGGGCCGGGAGTTTGTCCTAGTGGTAGAGTGCTTGCCTAGCATGCACAAAGACCCGGGTTCGATTCCTCGGTACCATATACATAGAAAAAAAGGTCAGAAGTGGTGCTGAGGCTAAAGTGGTAGAGCTCTAGCCTTGAGAAAGTCCAAGGACAGTGCTCAGACCCTGAGCTCAAGCCCAGGACTGGCAAAAAAAATCTGTTTGTGTTGTAATATTATAAACCCTTCCTTGTTAGTCATCTCCTTCAGATGCAATAATGTCTCAATATTCATACTTAGTAAAATAATTATAGAGCACTTGTTATTTTGAACTATTGATTGTTTAGAGTAGTCTGTGTGGTAAATAAATTCCTTTGGTTATATTATTGAATAAATAAAATACACTTGTAGGAGAAGATAGAATGTAAATGATGAACATACCAAAGGCTGTTTATGTTCCCTGCCCTCACAACTCTATTGCTCTTCTGCTGCAATAGACTGAGAGTCATGGCCTGCTGATAAAACCATATTTTTCACCAGTCATCTACTGAAGTCAGATAAATGATAGTAAAAGAAAGAAGTCTATTCTTAAATTAGACATAACAAAAGTTTATCCTCAAGTGTTCAAAGTAACCCTGAGCAAAATACTTTTATTTCTCCCTTCAGGAATTACTTTAATGACCCAGATTTTCATCAATTGAATATATACTGAATATCATCTGAGAGGAAGACATGGAAACATTTCTGTGATTAATTTATTTGATACAAGTGAACCAACACAAGAGGCTAAAAATAAAATGTAAAAAAATAATAAAAAAGAGCAAATTCAAAGTGCATATTCTTTTATTTTTATTTTTATTTTATTGTCAGGGTAATGTATAGGGGGTTATAGTTACACTTGTCAGGTAGTGGGTACATTACTTCTTGCACATTGATAACCCTTCTCATGTTTGTCCCGTTTCTCACCACCCACCCCTCCCAATCATCTTGTTCCCCTCTTCTCTAGTTGCAAATATACAAAAAAATGTATATATAAAATACCAGGTAACAAAGCCAGATACAGTAACTACATGAGATTAACCAGAAGGGGAAAAAAGAAAAAAGAAATAACTGTACATTAAGAAAAACAATCACCCTATTCTTATCTGCCTCATTTAAGTAACTTATCAGCAGCTCATTCCAATTGTTTTCACCTCAACAGCAAGTGTTTTCAAGAACTATTTCTTCTCTTATTTGGCAATCAGTTTTCCTCTTTTGTGACTTAATCTACTATTTGTAACATTCATTAAACATGCCTTTTTTCCCTACTTGCGCACATCGGGCATTCTTTGAAGTGAAGTTTACTTCTTTATCAAATTTGCACTGCATCTAAAATTTTCAGAATGAACAATATTTCCTTAGATGGTTTTCACTTCCCTAGTGGCAAGGTGGTTCCTACTGTGTCACTTTCTCTGACAAGACCAGGGAGGAACGGCCTTGTGACCATGCACCTTTAGGATTGTGTTTCAGATCAGACTCTCCATTAATAATAGCTCTCGCAACTTTAAGCATCATTTCTGAGAGAGTGATTTATTATATTTCTTAAAAAAGATGCTGTTGTAGAAAGTGAATTGATATTTTCTCATAATTGTCCACTGTGTCTTTCCTTTTCCAACAAAGTTCTTCATCTGCTCATTGCCATTTCTATATCCATACCGTATTTTCCTAAATCTAGTCTCTTGTCTAAGTGAGCTTATCACTTCTTCTCCCCTGTAAGTGATCCCATGACATTCCTATTGTATCAGAACACATTAAATTGAAACTCATTATGGAATCCAATTCTGTGGCATACTCTAATGAACCTATTCAAAGAACTTGATGATAAAAAATTGGTCAATTTACAAAGTGACTTTTGGCCTATAAGGAAAAAGGGAGACCAGGAGTTTGACCTAGTGGTAGAGTGCTTGCCTAGCATGCACAAAGACCCAGGTTTGATTCCTTGTTGCCACATACATAGGAAAATCCAGAAGTGGTGCTGTGGCTCAAATAGTAGAGCTCTAGCCTTGACAAAGCCCAATGACAGCGCTCAGGCTCTGAGCTCAAGTCCCAGTATGGGCAAAAAAAAATGAAGTATGCCATTGTAATTGTTCCTTGGATCCACCTTTTAAATTTACCTTTGTTAGCTATCATTTTTATTGATTATGAAACATGGCAGCCAATACGTTACAAAGAAAATTTGTCAAATAAATTTTTAGAATTAAATTGGACTTCTTGCCTAGTACTCGTGCCTTTACTGGACTTTGTGTTGTTAGATCTGCAGCCTCACAGGATTGAGCAGCACCCTTCTTTAAAAGAACAAAGCAAGGAGTCTGCAGAATAATGGGATGAACAATAAGCTGTGGGAAGATGTGGGAATCACATTCTGACGAGATGCTTGAACTTCCTCTTTTAGAAGGAGTGGAACGGGAAAATATGAGAAGTATATATGTGAAACAAAAGCACATGAATACAGGGGCTCATATATGCCCTCTATCTCCAGTATATCTTTTTAGGATGTGGAGGGCACTGACCAGTAATCCAAACATGTCCAGACATATTTTCCTGTGTACAGAATCATACTTAGGATGCTTATTTCATTGATAAAAAAGTGAGTCATTGAGAAAAAAAGCAAAGAAAGAGTCCAGATAATAGATAGATGATAGATAGATAGATAGACAGATAGATAGATAGATAATGAGTATAAATCATATGTATTTGTATATAGGAAGGAATCAGCTGAACATATTAAAATTCAAAGGCATCAGGAAACCATATGGTTAAAGAAGGATATGAGTTAGTGCCTAATTGTTTGGATGGTGACAATTTGTATGACTTTACATTTTTTCCTTTATATTCATTTCTATTAATCTCTTCTAAGATTTTAATAAAATGCTTGTGTAATAATTAAAAGGAAAAATAAGTACTTGGCATTTCTAACCCAGAATCTACAACACTAGCCTTAGGTATCTTTGGCTAATCTCAGTCTTTTAACTTAAGACATTCCAATGACTATAGGTAAAGAATGAAAGTATCTAATTCATAATAAATAAACATATATTTTCTCATGATTTTTCCTTTGGATGCAATTAGTATTATTGCCGAGAATTAGTTTCTTCACTAATAGAACTTTTCTAGATGTTTAAATCAGCTTAGTTAACTAAAGTCCAAAAAGCAGATAACTTGAAATACAAGATTGTCTTTTTTTTTCACAGTACTGGGGCTTGAATGTAGAGTCTAAATGTTATGCATTCCCTTTTTCCAGTCTAGGCTAACATCCTACCACTTGACTATTAGCTCCACTTCTGACCCTTTGCTGCCACTACTGGCTTCAAACTGTGATCCTCAGATCTCAGCCTCTGGAGTAGCTAGGATCACAGGCATGAGTTTCTGGTGCCTGGCTCAAAATCTTTATGTTGCTGGGTACTGGCTGAGAGCTAGGATTGTGGTTCAAATCCAGCCCAGCAAAAAAGTCCATGAGATTCTTATCTCCAATTAACTACCAGAAAACTAGGGGTGGTTCTGTGGCTCAAACTGACACAGCTGAAGAGCTGAGGAACCCATGACCACAAAAAAGGAATATATGCATATGCATATGCCTTGCCACTGAGTAAAAGATCAACATTAAAAAAATAAAACTGGACTTGCTGGGCACAGTGGCTCACACCTATAATCCTAGCTAATTAGGAGGCTGAGATCTGAGAATCACAGTTCAAAGCCAGCCCAGGCACAAAAGGACCTGAGACTCTTATCTCTAATTAACCTCTAGAGAACAGGAAGTGGGGCTTGGCTCAAGGGTAGGGTGGTAGCCTTGAGCCAAAGAGTTCAGGGACAGTGCCCAGGCCTAGTACAAGCCTGGTGACTCACAACAACAACAACAACAACAACAACAAAAACTGGACTGAATTTTTTACCGCAGTGTCATAGTTCGGGTTGTTTCCTTTAATAGAACAGCTATTGTCATCACCAGTCTCTGGTGCCAAGGGCACAGTTTGCACCATCTGCACCTGTGAACAAATGGCAGCGTAAACATGTTATTGGCATAAAACGTTATTATTTTTTCTTCCTCCTTTTGTCTTTTATTTGATGCTGGCAATTGAAGCCAAAGGCTTCATACATACTGTATACACTAGTAAGCTACACTTAAGTAATCTTGACTTCAAATACCATATAGTTTACAACTTTTGGACAGATAATTTTCCTATTCCCAGCCAAGTGTTTCATATTTTTGGCTTCAGATTTTGTCAAATTCCCCAAACTAGTAACACATTAGCTTCACTTCCTGTTCATACTCATACCATACATATATACCCTTCATTTGATTACCTTGACTTCTATGAAGCTCAGTATTAACACAGCATCAGTTAAAATGCAAGGCAAAAACCACTATCCTTCTAGCATGAGAGATAAAACTTAAAAAGCCAAAAACACAAAAAATCAGCCAGTGCAAGTGGAATATTCATACATTTTGGGAAGGAGTGTCTAATAATATGATTTGGGGAAAAATCTATCAATTTCAATAAATCAACATGTATGTTTTATGAGCCAGAGATTAGATTCTAGAGTATTTCCTTGGGAAAAATGAAAACATATCTAAACAAGACTACTACTAATGGAATGTGTCAGCCAGGCTCAGTAGCTCAAACCTCTAATTCTAGCTACTCAGGAGGCTGAGATTGAGAGTATCATTGTCCAGGGCCAGACAAAGTGAAGTGTTCACAAACCCTCATCTCAATAATTAAAAGCTAGACATAGTGACTCATGCCTGTCATCCCAGTTCTGTGAGAAGCATAAATAGGGGGATAGTAGTCCACAATGGCCTGGGATAAAGGAAGGCCTATTTAAACAATAACAAAAGCAAAACTAGCCAGAGGTATGGCTCTACTGGTTAAAAAAAATCAATATCAGCTGGGCGCCTGTGGCTCACACCTGTTAACCTAGCTACTCTGAAGGCTGAGATCTGAGGATCTCAGTTCAAAGCCAGCCAGGGCATGAAAAGTCCATGAGATTCTTAGCCCCAATTAAGTACCAGAAAATTGGAAGCGGCCCTATGGCTTAAGTGATGGAGCTCTAGGCTTGAGCTGAAGAGCTCAGACAGTGCCCAGGCCCAGAGTTCAAGCCCCACTATGTACCAAACAACAACAACAAAAACAAAAAATCAACCCCAAACCTTGTCTGGCAAGCACAAGACTCTGAATTCAAACCGCACTAGTCATAACAAAAGCAAAACAAAACAGAAAAAAAGAGGGAATATCCATAACAGTTACATTCATCACAGCCAAAAATACGAACATTCCCAGTGTCCATGAATAGAATGAATAAATAAAATGTGATGAAATAATACTCCAAAATACAAAAAAGAATGCAGAGGGTTTATGTAATAAGTATCTCAGAATGAAAGAACTTTTCTATGAAACAGAGCATTATGCATTGTTTCATTCATATGATGAACAAGAGAGACAGGCAAGAGGGAGGGGAAAGGAAGAGGGAAGGAGGGAAGCAAGGAAAGAAGGAGGAAGGGAAGGAAGGAGGAAGACAAGAAGGAGAAGTTGGGTATACTGTCACATGCTTTTAATCTCAGCTACTCTGGAGGCAGAAGGATCATGAGTTTGAAATCCATACAGTAACTAGACAACATACAAATTGTTTTAGGGTGGATTTTTGGCAGGGAAGGTGCTGGCATGGAAACTTGAGCTTAGGCTCTGGAGGCTACCCCTAGACTGTCACTTGAGGCTGAACCACTCTTCTCCACTACTGAATTTTTACTGGCTAACTCTGGACTTCCTGCTTAAGCTGGCTTCAAGCCATGAAGCCAGGTCCCAGTCTCTTGAATAGCTAGGATTACGTGAATGAGGTACCTAAGTACACAGCTTTTTAAAGATATAATATTCTGTATCTAAAACTGTAATAAAGAAGAGTCTTGACTATTTTAAAACATTTACAGCTTTAGATTATACTTTTATAGTTTAATCTTTTATGATAGAAAACATGACATATAAATTTAAATGGTGACCTCTTCATCAATTTAACTTATAAACTGTCAAAACAATACTCTGTGTAAATCTTAACATCTTTGTTAAAGTTATCATTTGCATGTAATTGATCACATATGGAAAATGACAAAATTATGTATTAAAAATATTTTAAGCCGGTTGTTAGTGGTCACACCTGTAACCCTAGATACTCAGCAGACTGAGATCTAAGGAGGACCATTTGAAGCCAACCTGATCAGGAAAGTTCATGAGACGCTTCTCTCCAATTAACCAAAAAAGCCAGAAGTGGCATTTTGTGGCTCAAGTGGTATAGCAATAGCCATGAGCAACCAACCCAGTGACATTGCTGCAACCCTGAGTACGAGAGCCAGGTATAGGAAAACAAAAGTACACACAAAAATTATATAAAAATATATGTACATTATATATTTATAAATATGTTAATATTATGTATTTAAAATTATATAACATGTACATTATATGTATGACATATAAGGCATATGTATATGTAATTGTAGGTAATGCTCTGCCTAATCAATGTACAAGCAAACTCCAAATGCTCCTTTAGTAGGTCTACCAAGAGTTGTAGGTCCTTTGGCCTCTCACAGAGCTTTCCAAGGGGATTCCAAGCAAGCAGCTCCCATGGTCCTCTGGGAAGGAGGGGCGCGTCTAAGCGCGGGTGGGTGGGGCCGCGGGGGGCGGGGCTTGGATAGACTCCAGCCCACATGTAGGCTCCCAGTAGCAGGTTGGTAGGGGCATCCAACTGAGCTCTGAGGGAAGATCCAGTTAAGCAAGATCCAGGCAAACTCTGGTAAACCATCTGGAAGAAGCTGGTTGCCACGAAATAGCTCTTGCAGCTGCAGCACTGAATTCTCAAACTTGGCCAGGATTTCTGTTCTTTTTGGTTCTTTCCATCTTCTTGTTAGCTGAAGATAAGAGTTTCATACCCTTTCCAAACCAAGCTCAATTTGCACTGTAATCCTCACTTCTCAGCCTTCTGGGCAGCTAGAATTACAGGTGAGAGCCAACAATGCCCTGCTAATAAACTTCTCTGATTTGGAAGTTCATTCTCAGGTATTTGTTTCATGAGTGGAAAATGGACTCAAAACATCTAGCATTGGAAAACCATGTGTTGACCAAGCACTAAAAAGCTTTCACAGATTTGCCTAGCTAATTCCAATAATTTAGTGACTGCCTGACACATTTTTATCTTGTCCTAATACTTGTGCATGTGTGCCAGTGCTGAGACTTGAACTCAGGCCCTGGGTATTATCCATGAGCTTTTTACACAAGGCTAGTACATGATCACTTTAGCCATTGTTCCACTTCCAGCTCTTAGATAGTTACTTGCACATAAGAGTCTCTCAGACTGTCTTGCCCTTGTGGCTTTGAACCATTGATGCACAAATCTCAGTGTCCTGAGTAGCTAGGACAACAGGCCTGACCTACCAGCATGTGGCTAGTAGTTTTGAACCTAAAGGCTAAAAGCAAATTATCCTCAAAATGCAGAATGTAATTTTATTTTTCTCTTTCAAACAAATGAGATCAGATACATTCTTGGGGTTAATGATGACCAGTAACATTTTACAAGCTAGGACCATAATTCTCGGTGTGAAAAGACAATCATTTACAGAGTTCTAGTGGCTCACAACTGTAATCCTAAATACTCTGGAGGCTGACGTCTGAGAATAGTGGTTGAAAGCCACCTTCAGCAGAAAAGGCTACGAGACTGTCATCTCCAATTAAAAACAACAGTAACAGCAACAAAGGCAGAATTGAGGGAGTTTCTCCAGGGGTGAACAACCAACAAGGAGCGAAAAAAGCCAAACAAAAGGCCCAGGCCCTAAATTGATGCCATAATAATAATTTAAAAAAAAGATAAGGGAAGGAGGAGGGAGAAAAGCAGGAGGAGGGAGAGGAATAGGGGGAGAGAAAGAAAGAGGGGAAGGGAAATAGAGAAGAAACTACAATCATTGAAATTCTAAAATCTTCTTTTCCGTTTCTGTTAGTCTACTGCCAACCTATACTACCCATCTAGCTGCTTTACCCAAATCTCCCTTCACGATGAAATAAGTAGAGCAAGAAGCCCATGAGGGGCTCAGCAATGTCTGGAGAACAGACCAACTCCTCCTCATGGACTTTGGTACAATATTTAGATTCTAAATTGAAATACTTTTTCTTTCTTTCTTTCTTCCTTCCTTCATTCCTTCCTTCCTTCCTTCTTTCCTTCCTTCCTTCCTTCCTTTCCAATCCTGGGCTTGGGCTCAGGGCATGAGCACTGTCCTTGGGTTTTCTTCAAGGCTAGGGCTAGAGCTCCATCATTTGAGCCACAGCACCACTTCTGGATTTTTCCTATGTATGTGGTACCGAGGAATTGAACCCAGGTCTTAGTGCATGCTAGGCAAACACTGTACCACTAGGCCAAACTCCCAGGCCTGTCCCCCCCCCCCCCCCCGTTTTGCAGTCCTGAAGTGTGAATCGGGGCCTTGGCACTGTCCATGAGCCACTTCGCTTTCAAGGCTAGTGCTCTACCATTTGAGTCACGGTGCCTCTTCTGACTTTTTGGAGTAGTTTATTGTATATAAGATGTCATGTTCCGCCTCCTCTGCCTGCTCCAGCTCGGGAGACGCGGTGGGCGGCGGGGTGGGCTGCCCAAGAGGAGAGGAGGGCGTCGGGGCGGAGCCGCCGCCCGAGCCCCGCCCCTCCCGGCCGCCGGCCAGGGCCCTGCCCCACACGACCCCGGTGTGACAGTGGCTCTTGGTGGCGGAGGGGCCCCCCCCAGCAGCAGGTGCGGATGGCCCCTCAGCAGATGTGGACAGCACTCCAGGTGGCGCTCTGGGTGCCCTGCCTCGGAAAGGGCCCTCACTGCGGAGGGCACTCATTGTTCTACAGCTCACATCTGGATTGGATACATCACACTACTCCAGACTCAGTCCATCTATTCACAATTAATTATTTTGGATCTGCTGGTTCCTGTAACAGGTTTAATCACAGAGCTACCATTACACCTCAGAGAGACTTTAGTTTTTACCTCATCCTTGATCCTCATATGAAATACAGTGCTTGTCTTGGCAGTGAAACTTAAGTGGTTTTATTATTCTACACGGTATGTTTATCTTTTAGTGAGGCACATGTATCGAATTTATGGATTACAGTTATTGATGGAAGACACATGGAAGAGGATTGGTTTCCCAGATCTACTTCGCGTCTTCTGGCTAACAAGAGTTACAGCCCAGGCTACAGTGTTAATATACATTTTAAGGATGGCAAATGAAACTGAGTCCTATTTTATTTCTTGGGATGATTTCTGGGACCTCATTTGTAACCTTATAATTAGTGGATGTGATTCTACCCTAACTGTACTGGGCATGAGTGCTGTAATTTCTTCAGTAGCCCATTACTTGGGCCTTGGAATATTGGCCTTTATTGGATCAACTGAAGAAGATGACAGGCGGCTTGGCTTTGTAGCACCTGTTTTATTTTTTATTTTGGCTCTTCAGATTGGTTTAAGTGGGTTAAGGCCAGAAGAGAGACTTATTCACTTAAGTAGAAACATGTGCCTTTTATTAACTGCAGTCCTGCATTTCATCCATGGAATGACAGATCCTGTATTAATTAATGTCTCTCAGTGCCTCCCATGTGTCATCTTTTCATAGACATTTTCCTGTGCTGTTTGTCTCTGCTTGCCTGTTTGTCCTTCCTGTTTTACTCAGTTATGTTCTCTGGCATCACTATGCACTAAATAGATGGTTGTTTGCAGTAACGGCCTTTTGTGTGGAACTCTGCTTAAAAGTAATTGTTTCTCTCACTGTTTATACATTATTCATGATTGATGGCTACTATAATGTCCTCTGGGAAAAGCTTGATGATTATGTCTACTACGTTCGTTCAACAGGCAATATTATTGAATTTATATTCGGAGTAGTGATGTTTGGAAATGGGGCTTATACTATGATTTTTGATTCAGGAAGTAAAATTTGGGCTTGTATGATGTGCCTACATGCTTATTTTAACATCTACTTATATGCAAAAAATGGCTGGAAGACATTCATGAACCGTAGAACTGCCGTTAAGAAAATCAATTCACTTCTTGAAGTAAAAGGGAGCCGCTTGCAAGAAATAGGTGATGTATGTGCAACTGCTACCATGAGTTTACAACATCTGCTCGTATTACACCTTGTAATCATTATTTCCATGCACCTTGCCTTCGGAAGTGGCTGTACATTCAAGATACTTGTCCAATGTGCCATCAAAAAGTATATACATTGAAGATGATACCAAGGATAATTCAAATGTGTCTAACAACAATGGATTTATTGCACCCAATGAAAATCAAAATCCAGAGGAAGCTATTAAGAGAAGAAGCTGCTGAATCTGACAGAGAATTAAATGAAGATGACAGTACTGATTGTGATGATGATGATGATGATGATGTTCAAAGAGAAAGAAATGGAGGGATTCGGCCCACAGGCGCAGCAGCTGAAGAACTTGTTAATGATGACACTGATTAAAATAGCATTTACGAATCATTGAGGTATTCGTTTAAAATTCAGTTCATCCAAAATGAAGTAATATGCTTCACTTCAGTGTGTAACCAAGCACAAAAAACAGTATCAATGTTGAATCTGTGAATGGTTTTCCGTTTACTGTGATGTGCTACTGTAAATATACCTCTTTAATTACTTCCGTTCTCTTTGGTGACCTATTTAAATTTGTGTACATTATTGTACATAGAATAAAATGTTTTCACGTTTTTATGACAAAAAAAGATATCATGTTGATTTTATTGCCCAGGCTGGCTTTGAACCACAATCCTCATATCTCAGCCTCCTAAGTAGTTAGAATTACAGGCGTGAGCTACTACTGTTACCTGGTGATGTTCTCATACTGCAATATAAAGTATAATACTATCTGCTCATATGTGTAAAGTTTCTCACAATTTACAAAGTGTAAATTTTGATCATATGTAAAAAAAAGGCACTACTAAGCTGGGTAGGGCATTGGCCTTGAACTGAAGAGCTCAGGGACTATATCCAGGCCCAGCAGTAGGGTGGTAGCCTTGAGCTGAAGAACTTAGGGATAGTGCCCAGGCTGAGTCCAAGCCCCATGACCCACAAAAAAATTACCCTACTGTAAGTTGTCCAAATGCACTTCTTACATCTTATTTAAACCATTAAATATGGCCACCTAAGGGAGTGTAAATAACATGTAAATTATAAAGAGGCCTGAGGTGTTACAAGCTGTACCCATACTATTTTACACACTCTAAAAGCAGAATATGAAGACAAAGACAGTTTTATCAAAGAATTTCTATATGAAGGGAATAACTGAAATCTAGTCATTACATTTTACAGCGCATCAGTAGCCAAAGATGAACTAATGGTAACTAAGGGCCATTCAAGTGGTGTGTGTGTGTGTGTGTGTTTCATCCCGGGAATCAAAGCAAGGCCTTTTACTTGCTTACCACTGGGCTACCTCTGGATTTCTATTCATGACATATATTGGGGGGTGGCTGTGCTGGCAGTTGAACTCAGGGCTTTTCTCACTTGCTTGCCTATTTTTGCTCAAGGCTGGCACACTAACTGAAGCACACCTCCATTTCCAGCTTTTTTTCTGATTAATTGAAGAGAATGATGGGCATTCCTGCCTGGGCTGACTTCCATGCATAATACACAGAAGTCAGCCTCCTGAATAGCTAAGATTACAGGCCCTGAGCACCAGTACCTGACCACTTAATGAATTTCCTGAAGTAAATAAAAATACTATATGCAGCAGAAATGAAAACAAAACTTAAAAACCAGATGGAGGAATCCAAGTTCCTAGCAGAAAACGAGGTAAAAAGTAAAAGGGAAGAAAATGTGACCCGGTGTGACTATCAAGTACTGAGTTATTACTGTAAGAGTCATGGACGCTTCTTTTGTATCTGAGATACAGAAGGTTTGTCTTTGCATCAGGTCACTCAACTATAAGCATCAGTAACTGTTAGCTTCACCACTGGATCATGAATGAACTAGACACCAGAAGTTTGTTCTCACTTTTATGAAGTATAAGAGAAAAACATTAAAGTTTAATGCAGTAGCTCATGCCTGCCATCTCAGCTCTGTGGGAAACTGAGATTGAGAGGATGATGATTGCAGACTATATGCCATAAAAGTTACTGAGGCTCCATCTTAACAGAGAAAGCCAGCCATGGTGTCATGCTCCTTTCATCTGTGGCCAATGGCAGAATATGAAATAGGAGAGTCACTGTCCAGATACACCCTGGGCAAAAACCAAAACCCTGTCTTAAAATAACTGGTGTAATTAGGTACATATAGCATTAGAAAATACAAGTGTGAAATACAATTGAAGTTTCACTGAATGATAGAACAATATATGCAATATATTACATTTTCATGTATATTGTTTCTGCAAAAATCTAGAACTTCAAAAGTTTCTTTTTTTCTTTATTTATTTATGGCCAGTCCTGTGGCTTGAACTCAGGGCCTGAGCACTATCATTGAGCTTTCTCAAAGCTAGCATCTACCACTTGAACCACAGCATCAGTTCCAGCTTTTCTCTGCATGTGGTACCAGGGAATCGAACCCAGGACTTTATGCATGCTAGGCAAGCACGATACTTCTAGGTCAATCTCCCGGCCCTCAAAAGTGTCTTTATTAGAAAATTTGCCTGACGTTCTTGGAAGTTCCCTCTGATATTTTCATTTGTCTGTCTACTCTGTAAAGAAAATAAAATACAGATAATTCTGGCATCAGACATGTACTTGTTAATTCCATTTCTGCTCTCATATAGACATTCTGTTGAGTTGTATTTAATCTTAAAAAGCATCATTATTTTCATTAATGTAGATTGAATAATTTTTCTATGATATTTTAAGCATTTTTCCAGACTTTGGCTGAAAGGACAGCTAAATTGAACTATGTAGAGCCAAGTCCCTTGTTTTTTTCATATTTTTATTGTAATTAATAGAAGGGTTACATTATATTCGCCAGAGAGACAGTTCATTACTTCACATACATTAATACCCTTTCTCATGTCTTGGTCCCCATTTCCCCACCCAGAGCCAAGTCCCTTGTATAAAATGTGTTCATGGTCTGGCTTTTTATCCTCACACATTTTCATGACTTACAATACGATACAATCTGTACCTTTTATTTTAGAGAGCTAAATAACACTTTGTAAGTCTATTCCTATTTGAATGTGAATATCAAAATAATAACCATGTATGTGAAATTATTAGAAAACAATGCCAGTTTCTTACATATAATTTTTTAAATTATTTTTGGAGTTCTCTTCAAAACAAGCTGTTAGGCATCAATTAATATTGATCTTATTACCTTTCAAAGAAAATAATCAGTGCAGAGAAAGGGCTTAAAGTATGGCTCAACAGCAGAATGCCTACTAATCCAACTTGGTGACCTAAGTACAAGCTCCATTTTTCTTTTTCACACCCCACAAAAATGGGAATGTATTTTTCTGTGTTTCAGTGAAGAGTTACTGAAGGATCTATCTATTTATCTATTTCTGTAAGTACCTACCTATGTCCATACCTACATACCTAAAACTTGTATTTATTGTGAATATATTTTAGATTAGGTTAATAATATTTTCTGTCTGCTAGTGTCTCACATCTGTAAACCTAATACTTGGGACATTGGGCACTAAAGATCCTGATTGGAAGTAAGCTCAGACAGGAAACTCAATAATATTATCATTAGCCCCCCCCCAAAAAAAGTCCTCCAAAAACCAAAACCCAAAAGCCAAAAGTAGAACTATGAGTCTTAAAACATTTCAGACACTAGCATGGAAAATGAGGGGAAAACTAATGGAAAAAATACTAAATTATCTGAACACCTTTTTGGATAGAAAATAACAAATAGTGGCCTGTGAGGTTTTCTCATTGCTCCCCCTACATGGGTGAGATCTGAGAGAGCTGAAACTGCAGGGAGACCACCTGAACCCTTCACTGCTAGAAGTAACAGTGCCAAGGTAATGAAAAGCCCTGGAATGAAGAGATTCACTATAGAATTCTTCCAGACTAAAAGAAGTATCAATAATGTCCCATTAAATGTAAAGAAAGGAACTCTGTCATTCATTCTATGAAGTCACTGTTATTCTAACAAGGAAACAACATAGACAAGTTACTTTTCTTTTTTCCCTTTTTCTTTTGTCTGCCATTCCTAGGGCTTGAACTCAGGACCTGGGCACTGTCTTTGGACAGTTTTTGGTCAGGGCTAGGAATCTGCCACTTAAGCCACAGTACCACTTCTGACTTTTTCTACGTATGTTGCACTGAGAAATTGAACCCAGGGCTTCATGCATGCTAGGCAAGCACTCTACCACTAGAGTGCTGGCTAGACAAGATGTGTTTACAAAGTATAAAGAATGTCTATGTAATTCATCTTTTGGCCAATGTGGATAGAAAGATTACATTAGAAAGAGAGACCAGAGTGAGCATGGTCTTACATTCACCGACAGTGATACTGCACATGTTAATAATCTCATGCACATTCAGCTTGAAGTAATCAATTATAAGAAATCTGTTTCTTTATTCTATGCTCTCGAGTCCTGAATAAGAAAATTTCTATCTTCCACTCACTTCCTAACAGAAACTTCTGAAATGCATATGCAAAACAGTATTTCTTACGTGTGAGATTTCTGTCTTATTTTGCTGACTAGATTGTGTTCACTCTGTCCTTTGGGGCTTTTTAAATAGTTGCCTCTCAGATCTGAGTGTTTCAAAATTATTTGTTACATTTATCATCCATTTCTTTTCTCTATGGTTTTCCTTTTCCTTTTCAATTCCTTCAGTAAGTTTTTCTCATGCCTATGTTTAAGGCAACTATAAAAGAATTGTTGTAACTGTCTATGTTGGCAAAGAAACTTAATGTGATTTAGTCTTTTTTTTTGCCAGTTCTGAACTTGAGCTCAGTGACTGAGCACTGTCCTTGGACTTTCTCAAGGCTAGAGTTCTGTCACTTGAGCTTCATCACCACCTCCGGCTTTTTTCTGTGAATGTAGTACTGCGGAATCCAGCCTGGGTCTTCCTGCATGCTAGGCAAGCACTCTACCACTTGGCCAAACTCCCGGCCGCTGGTATAGCCTTTTATAGAAGTTAAGACCAGCTATTGTTACATGTAATGTTTCAGTTAAGAATTTGAAATGGGCCGGGAGTTTGGCCTAGTGGTAGAGTGCTTGCCTAGCATGCATGAAGACCCGGGGTTCAATTCCTTGGTACCACATACTCAGAAAAAGCCGGAAGTGGTGCTGAGGCTCAAGTGGTAGAGCTCTAGCCTTGAGAAAAATCCAAGGACAGTGCTCAGGCCTGAGCTTAAGGCCAGGACTGGCAAAAAAAAAAATTGAAATGAAGAAAGTAGAAGAAAAGTATGTGATCTTTACCTTCTTTTTTTCTAAAAAGGAAAACAAAACAAAACAAAAATGTGAGTCCATTTTAGAAATTTCATGGTAGTTGAGTTTGACATGTTATGTATATAGAAACAGGACTAATAATCTATATAAGTAAATCATTGAGAAAAAGAATCTGTTTATCCTTATAATTTTGTCTTTCTTTCTCCCATTTCTCCTTCAAAGTTGGCATCAAGAGACAAAGTGGTTCAGTGTTCTAACTTGGGCTTTCTGATTATTGGTTCCTGCTTGCTAACCCCTTTTTTCTTCTTAACCCTTCATTCTGGAAACATGTTTCTGTATATGTTACAATTCTAGGTTCATTCAACACCCACAAACATCCTCACACACCTGGTGGAAATTAAGGTTTGACTCTTTTCTATCTAAAAGGAAAGATATTTGAGGTGAATAAAAACAGTCAGTCCACTGAAGTTTGGTGGGTTCCAAAAGAGTCATGGATGAGAACTATAAGTATGACATAGATGTAGCTTATGACCAGTAAGCTGTAAAACTTTGTCCAAAGTTAGCACCTTAGAATTGTGGTGAAGGATAGGAAATTCCTGAAAACTCTTAAGAGGTGAGGCCCCACCCACCCTCAGGGAGCAGTCTGCATGAATTCCTAGAGGCAGGGCTAGGGGCTTGGACCTGGCAGACCTGCACCAGGAACTCATCTCTTTTGCCATCCCTTGGTTATCTCATATTATTACAATATTTCACCTTGTTATCTGATATATTTTATATGTGCTTAATTGGTTATTTGAAATTGGATAGGGAAGAGGGGAAATCAAGATGGGGGGGAGGTTGGAAGGGAAATGGGGACCATGTCATGAGAAAGAGTATCAATGTTTGTGAAGTTATGCACCTTTTATCTGGTGAATATAATGTAACCCTTATTAATCACAATAAAAAAAAAACGATAATCAAAAGTCAACATCTAGCTTGTTGCCAGGGACACAGGCAGCCTGCAATGCTAGCTACCCCGGAGGATGACATGTGTAGTTTCTGGTTCAAAGCTAGATTAGGCAGGAACATCAGTGAGACTCTTATCTCCAATCATCCACCAGAAAGCAGGAAGGGCAGCTGTGGCACAAGTGGTAGAGCACCAGCCTGAGTGAAAAAGCTCAGGGGCAGTAGTCAGGCCCCGAATTTAGCGCCCACACCTGCGCGTGTGAGCACACTCACACACTCACACACACACACACACACACACACACACACACACACACACACACACACACACACACACAACCAATATCATAAAACAAGTTTGAAATCCGTACAGGTCAGAGAGGACAACAGATCTCCCCAACATCCACCGCCACCACGTGGGTGCGTATGGATCCCCCTTTCCAAGGAGGGTGGCAATGTGGGAGACAGGTGGAAATTCAGATGTCACCAATGAATCATCAATTCTCTCCACCATTACACCAGGAGTCTTTTCCAGGATGGAAAAGCCCCAGCCTGTGGTGACTTCACCTCCTCTGGAGCAGACAGGATGGCCAGGACCGGGTGGCAGAACTCCTAGGACTCAGGTGCCCGCTGTCAGCCCCGCCCCGCCCCAGCCCTTCTCGCAGGCCTTGGAGGGCTGAGGAGCCCTTCACTACCTGGAGGAGCTCTTCACTACCTGGCCCCCTAGGGCCTACCAGACCCAGCTGAGGCCCTGCCTTCCGGATCCGCTCCCCCACCCTGCCCAGGATCCTGACCGCGGACCAGCGTCTGCACTCACCACTTCCCCCTCCCCGCGCACCCCGCTGTCCTCACGGAGATCCACAGGCACTGCACCCCACACCCCCGCGGGCGGCTCTGAAACCAGCCCGGGTCGTGACATCTGTGGGAGTCTAACCCGGAGAAATGTCAGCAGCAGGGCCGAGGCCCGGGGTGGAAGGCGCTGGCGTCCAGGGAAGAGCCCGAGAGGCCGCTCTCAGGACCTCAGCTCAGCTTCTGGACCGCAGAGCCTAGGCTGTGACCTCCTGGGCCATGGGGCAGCAGAGAGGGAATAAAACTGGCGCCTTTGGGAGACTCCAGGGGCCTCCTACCAAGGACGCTTCTCATTGGTCAGCTCCTGAAGCCGCTCTTCCCCTCAGCCAATCAGAAACAATCTGTACGACTGTCTCCGCCTAGCATAGCCCCCCCCCCTTCCCTTCCTGGAGGCCTGAGTCACCAGATGTGTTGCCCTGACTGAGTTGACTTCCAGGGAAAGAATCTAGTAAAACACCTCTATCAGTTCAAGCTTTAGCTCTAGGGGCGTTCGAACTCAGCTTAGGGATACATCAGATTTTTTCCCCAGGCATCCATGTGTGTGTGAGCACCAGGGGCTTGAACTCAGTCAAGGCCTGGGTACTGTTTCTGAGCATTTTTACTCAGATTGGCTCTGTCATGTCAGCTTTTTGAGTATTTACTAGGCAGTAACAGTCTCAAGGACTTCACTTTCCCAGGATGAGTTGGAACTGTCATCCTCCAATCTCAGCCTCGTTTCAGCAAGGGTTCCAGGCATGAGCCAATTCCACATGGCTTGTTTAAAAGGCTGTGGTTCTTGGTCCTGGGGCTTGAACTCTGGGCCTGGGCACTGTTCCTGAGCACTTCAGCTCAAGGCTAGTGTTCTACCACTTGACCACAACACCACTTCTGGTTTTGTGGTGGTTAATTTTGGAGATAAGCGTCTCATGGACTTTATTGCCCAGGATGGCAATAAAGGAACTGCGATCTTCATATTAAAATCTCCTGAGTTGCTAGGATTACAGGCTTGAGCCACCGTGCCCAGCTTAAAAGGCTTTTTATCTTTAAATTTGGCAGAGATGCAGTCTGTCATCCTAGCTATACACACACACACACACACACACACACACACACACACACCACACACACACACAGAATTCAACATGCTATTTTATTACTTTCATTGCAACCTTCCTTTTTCACTGAATCTTACATTGCAGCATGCTTGCTAGCTTGCATTGGTAAACTTTTCTACTCATCAGAGTTTTCACTTGTATAATTTTTTCCATTTCTGCCTTTCCATTTATTTTTCCACTCTCTATATTCATCTTATTTGTTTGGATATCAAATACATTTGTCTCCTAATTTTACTCTCCTAGATTTTACAAGGATTTATTTACATAGAATGTAAAGTTATCATTCGGGAAGTATTCACTGGAGGTTGAAGCCAAGGGTTTGTGCTTATTAGACAGGCCTTCTAGTTCTTAGCTATATCCTCTAGCTATTCTGCTTTATTTATTTATCAATTCATGAATTCATTTTTATTGCTAGTCTTGAGGCTTGAACTCAGAGTCTGAGTGCTGTCCTTGAGCTCTTTTTGCTGAAGACTATTGCTTTGTCCCTTGAACCATATCTCCAGTTTCATTTTTTAAATTGGCTTATTGGAGCCAGTATCATGGAATTTCTAGGTTGGAGTCAAACCATGATTTTTGGATATGAACATCTTGAGATCTAGGATTACATATATGACCCACCTATGCCTAGCTTTTTGTTTTCCTTGCTTTATTTGGACACAGGATGTTGCCAAGTGGCCCAGAGTAGCCTCTAATTCATTCCTAATACACCTTCCTAGTATGTAGAATTTTAGACACCTGAGTTCTAAGTCCACTTTCATATAACGTCGTCCTATTTCAGAGTTAATGCAGGTGTCTTAGAATACTCTGGATTCTTCCCATCCTATATGCAGCTGATATCCTTAAGGATTTTCTCTTCAGAGATTGTAATTACTCCTGTATTGCTGAGAATATTGATGTGTGAAAAGGGATGAGCATAACAAAGGACTTTAGTATTTAAATCATTTTGTACATTCTTCTTTGCCAGATCTTTGTTCTAATAGCATTTTCCTTTGCCCTGAAGAACTTCCACTCATTTTGAAGATATTACTATATATACATGTATATAAATGACACATTTGCTAATATTATCACATTCACTCTTCTATTTTTTTATCTGAATTTTTCTTTGTTAAAATCGTTCTTTTTATTTTGCCAGTCCTGGGGGTTAAACTCAGGCCTGTCCACTGTTTTCGGGCTTTTTCAAGGCCACTTTTTTCAAGCACCACTTCTGGATTTTTCTGTGTATGTAGTATTAGGAAATAGAACCCAGGTCTTTATGCATGCTTGGCAAGCACTCTACCACTAGCCACATTCCCAGCCCCCAAATTTTATACTGTAGTTCATGACAAGTTTATAAAAAATGCATTTTTAACTTAAATATGTCATTTAAGTTCTTTTTAGCAGTTAGCAAAAGAAGACAAATTTAAACACACACATACACTAGATTTCTTTGGGTGCTTAGTAGAGCTGGAGGAGACAGTGCTAGTGGAGACTTATTAAAACTGCTCAGTGACATCATTCCTGATTTGCCCTTTGGATTCCCTTGGTTTTTCTCCAAAGCCTACCTATCATTATGATGCAAAGTGAATAAGGAAAAAAAGATAGCTACTTTAGCTTTTTGCCAATAAGTATAATACTACCTGTGGGTTTGTTATTCACAGCCTTTATTATACTGAGGAATGTTCCATGGATTCCTAGTTTCTCCAGAGCTTTTAGCATAAAGGAGTGTTGGATCTTGTCAAATGCCTTTTCTGCACCTATTGAGACAATCATGTGATTTTTGGCCTTGTTCCTGTTGCTGTGTTGCAACCCTGTGATGAATCCTGTTTGATCACAGTGTATCATTTTTTTGATGAGTTGTTGTAGACGGTTGGCCAGTATTTTGTTGAGAAATTTTGCATCAATATTCATAAAAGAAATGGGTCTATGGTTCTCTTTCTTTGATGAATCTCTGTCTGGTTTGGGGATGACGGTTATTCTGGCTTCATAGAATGAGCTTGGCAAACAGCCTTTGTTTTCAATTTCGTTGAAGACCTTGAGGAGTATTGGTGTGAGCTCTGCTTTGAAGACCTTATAGAATTCAGCTGTGAATCCATCTGGCTCTGGGCTTTTCTTAGGTGGAAGGTCTCTTATTGCCATTTCGATTTCAGTGCTTGACATAGGCCTGTTTAGTTGGATTAGGTCTTTTTGGTTCAGTGTGGATATGTTAATAGTGGCTAGAAAGTCATCCATTTCTTCTAGATTCTAGAACTTGTTGGTATAAAGGTTTGAAAAGCATTCCCTCATGATGCTCTGGATCTTGGTAATTTCTGTCGTGATACTACCTTTCTCATCTGTGATTTTGTTTATTTCGGCATTTTGGTAAGATTTGCTAAGGGTCTGTCAATTTTGTTAATTTTTGTCAAAGACCCAACTCCTTGTTTTGTTGATTCTTTCTATAGTTCTTTTAGACTTCAATTCTTTTAATTCTGCTTTGATTTCCTCCTGGATTTGAAGAATCAATATGGTGAAAATGACAATCTTGCCAAGGGCTATCTAAGAATAACCTGTGAGAATCTGTGACTGGATTAGAATGGTAATGGCCCGGTGGGAGGCCTTGGTCATTTTCTGGAGTAAAGAATATGGATGGTAGACTCTGTATAAGTAGAACTAATAGGTAGTAGATATGTGTTCCTTCCGAGTTAAAAGACAGATAGGAATGATTACTAGATAGGCATGCTCATGAAGTCTGTACTTTTGATATCTGGGCTCTGGTTAATTTTGAAATGGGAAGCACTAACTGACTCTGTATGGGATTTAACATCCCCTCTTTCCTGACCAGTTCTCCCCAGCTTCCTCTGGGGGGAAACTTGTGGCAGCAGTAGTTCTGTGGAGGGGTGTGTGGGAACTCCCTTTTTCCTCTTCTTGCATACCATCTTCACTAACTTTACCAAGAAGCTTTACCTTCTCAAACCAAGACATACTCATACCAGCTGCTCCTTACTCAATCCAGTAGTCTTCATTTCCTCCTTTCTCTACTTGGGAACAACCTTTTAAGCCAATTCTTACTTCCCAAATCCTTTCTTTCTAGCCTCCTTTCCCAAGGCATCCTTTATTAACTTCCCTCCATTTCTTTACATTACTAATCTCCTTCCTGTTTTCTTTACAATGACTTTTGAACACCTTGGTTGGTGAAGGAGAAAGATGGGTGAGCTATAGTAATCAAAACAACACGGTACTGGTACCAGAACCGGCCAGAGGACCAATGGAATAGAACTGAAGACCCAGAAATTAATGGCACCTAATCTGTGATGAGAGCAAAAATATGAATGGAAGAAAGATATCCTGGTCAACAAATGGTGCTGGCAGAATTGATTAAGCACCTGTATAAAGCCAAAATTGGACCCTTATATATCACCCTGCACCAGAATTAATTCCCAATGGCTCAAAGACCTTGAGGTAAAGGGTGTCTACCCTGGAAACTTTACAGGAATAAATAAGACACACACTAGAGCTCTTTAGCACTGGTTAATAAAGGCCCAGAAACACAACATAATAAAGATTGTTTGAACAAATAGGACTGCAGTAACTGGTTTGGTTCTGTGTGCAAAACATATAGCTAGCAAGTCAAATAGAAAGCTCAGAGAGTGGGAGGACTTCAGTAGGCATACAATAGACAAAGACCTCATAACAAAAATATACTAATGGCTCAAAGTATTGACTCTCTTAAAAACAAATCCTCAAAAAAAAAAAAAACGCCAAGGATCCCATTTAAATGTGGGTTAAAGACTTAAAGAGAAACTTCTCAGAAGAGGAAATAAGAATGGCCAATAAACACATGAAGAAATCCTCAACATCTCTTGCCATAAAAGAAACGTAGGGCCCTGGAAATTGGCTTAGTGGTAGAGTGCTTGCATAGCATGCACAAGGACCTTGGTTTGATTCCTCGGTACTACATACATAGAAAGTGGTGCTGAGGCTCAAGTAGTAAGAGTGCTAGACTTGAAAGAGTCCAAAGGATAGTTCTATGCCCTGAGCTCAAGCCCAGTAGTAGCAAAAAAGAAAAAAAAAAGAAATCTAAATTCAAACAACTTTGAGATTCCACCTCACATCAGATACAATGGCCGCTATCAAGAAATTGAATAGTAACAGTTGCCGGTAGAGATGTGCTCAGAAGTGATGTCTACTGCATTGTGAGTGGGTCTGTAAACTTGTTCAACCACTCTGGCAAACAGTGTGGCAATTACTCAAAAGGCTTAATGTACAGCTCCCCTATCACCTAGCAATTCCACTCCTGGGCATTTTCCCAAATGTCCATAAAAAGTACTTGTGAATGCTAGTATCACCACCACGTTCATTGCAGCATTACTTACCATACCTAAGATATAGAACCAGTCCAGATGTCCCTCAGTTGAAGATTGGATGAAGACATTGTGGTATGTATACACAATGGAATTCAATGCTGCCATCAGGAAGAATGACATCACCCCATTTTTTAAGGAAGTTGAAAGACTTGGAAAAAATCATATTAAGTGAAGTAAGCCAACTCAAAGAAACCTAGGCTGCATGGTTTCCCTCATTTGTAATTATTAGTATACATCCTAGCAGAGAATCACATTAGCTCAAAAGCAATGAACCTACGGCCATATAGGGTGAGGCTAAGGGAAATGAGTGTGGTGAGGATGTGCATGGAATCCAGTAAGGACACAGAGGGAGTCTACAAGGACATATGATTCTTGAGGTCAAAGAGGGAATGAGGAAGTGGATGGAAGGCATCCCAGTGTGCCCCAGCTCTCCCCAGATGAGTGTCAAATTCCTGATTCATACATCTCCAGAAGGGGAAGACACTAGCCAGAAGGTATAGAGTTTCCCGTAGGTGTGGCACCACATCAAAAACAGAGACAGATGAACAGGGCTCAGAGCCAGGAGTTACACACCAGCCAGACATAGACAGGAGATGATGTGGTGCAACATGGGAAAGGCTAGAAACCTGAAGTATTTGTGTGTGTGCAAATGTGCCTGTATTCTACCACTATATCTTCTGGCCTAGGGCATTGCAGATATTCTTCTACCTTCTACCTCATGGCTGATGCACTAAAATCAGGCACCATACTGCCAGGCACCATTTTGCTGAAGAATTGGATTTGTATGCTGACACATGTCTACCCTGAGTTTCCTTCAAAATTGTTTCCCCTGGCTTCAGGCATAAGAGGAGAAACTATTTTAGATGTTAGACAGCAGGATGCTCAAGATCAAATTATGGGGAAGCACGAAGGGGATCATTGAGGAATCAAGCACGTCTGAAATAATGACTTTGTCTTGAGAGCTTGGTCTATTACAGGGCTCTGAATTGCCATCTCAGTACCCAAGTGCTGTGGAGGAGGAGCTACAGATGGATCTCAAGTGGCAGTGCACATACCAAACACGCTCAAGTCCAAGGGTACACTACTGTGGACAATCCACTATGGAAAGATGTACGATTTCTTCCATAATTACTTCCAGATTCTTTTTGCATGTATGTGTTGAATTTGTTAATGGTGAAAACAGCTTGTTAACATCCATTGCCATTTCCTCAACTGGATATGAGCATTGTTGAGTTGACTTGTCATTTGTGTTAAATCATTTTGGAATATGATAAGAATATACAGGACATGTAACAGCCCATAACCACCAGCATGCAAATATTTTCAAATGTGAAAATTAAATAAGGAGACTGGGTCTACACACCATCACCTTGTTCTCCCAGCCATCCTGACACCTAGCTGGGTGATAAGAGCTTTTCATCCAGCTACAAAACCTTCAAAGTGAAATAAGCCAATTTAAGGAGAGCTTGTCTTCAGAGAATATGGAGATGTCATGCTGTTTGGCTTTAGGGAAGATTGGCTCCAGTGAATGACTGCTCCATACACAAGTCATGTGGTTTTTGTCTTTAAAAGCTTTGTGTAAGCTCTCTACTGGGCTGCACGTCTTGGAGACAGAAGTCTGCCTACAGTCACTGGCTCTCCAATAAAGACTCCCAAATCTGCGTCTCAAAATCTGGCTTCTCTGTTTTTCACTGACTGAGTTCCCATATAACAAAAACAAATGGAAAACACCTGAAGAGGACAAAGGATAAGTGCTTATGATCTGTTGTGAAATCAACTACTAGCAAACACAGTGCTTAGTAAGATTGCCACAATGGATATATGGAAGTCACAAGCCACTGAAGTGAGAAGGCCCTAAGAAAGAAAGGAGCAAACAAACCCAGGATCAACTCTTAATACCAAAGCATTCTCCTACTCTGACTGCCCCATTCAATGAGAGATCTGTTCTAACCTACAGTTCCTTTTCTCTATCACATAGGCAGGTCAGATAGGAAGCATTAGCACAGCAAGGAGTGAGAAGAGGGAACATGCAAGCAGAATTTTAGAGGTAGAGCAAGGGCATAAGTTCCTACGAAGTATAGTAGCTTTAAAATGATTTAAACAAGAGGACATTAAACAATGATTTGGTTAACCAGGATAGAAATATTCATCACTGCAGCATAAAACTTTGCTTTTGTAGAGTCTCATGTCTATGAAAAAACCAGGAAATATCCTTTTCCATACACACCATATAAAATGGTGCTTAGATAAACTGAAGTAAATGGGAGTGCAAAATCAATTCAAATGAATTTACATGGTACTTGACTATGTATAATTTCATTCTTTCATAAGAATAATGAGGACAATTATGTGCACAAGAGCTATGTCAAGAAAAATCATTAATTATAATTTTGTGACTGGGTATTCTAGTGAAATCCCATTCTCAAAGAAATTATAGTGGGTGTGTGTTGTGTGCGTGTGTGTGCATGCATGCACATTGCTTTTATGGCATTATGCTCCAGAAGTCTCTATTTCTTGCTGATGTTTGAAGTCTTGAACTATTCATTTCCCATCCAGCATTATGTTGGTGAATTGGAAATGGCCTTTCAAAGACATTCTTATGCCTTCCAATTTGCACCATCTAGCCCCACCCCTCCCAGTAAATATTATCATCAAGTTGAGCCATTCCCTCATCAATCCATTCCTGGCCATGCTGAGGGCACAGTGGTTCACGCCAAAAGTTCAGCTCACTCCTATGCACCTTCATCTACTACAGGCTTCTGAAGTCAAACCTCAATACTGCAGAGAGGCGTGGCAGGGATAGAAGAGGTGGAGATGTAGCTCAAATAGAAGATTGTGGACTAACATAGAGAGGCCAGGGTTTCAAAACCCAGCACTGTATATAGAAAATAGGATTTTTTTGCTGAACGCAGAGGACTAATGACCTGTGTTAGACTTATATGCCTTCACAGTGAAGGTATTGATGACCAAAAGGGTAAGCTGGCCATTCATGGCCAGCTATCAATGCCAAGTGAGTGCATGTAGTTTTCACCTGAGTGTTAAACAATTTCTGGAGTATTGTAACCATAGACAGTACACATGACAGGCTATCAGTAACAGTACATCCTAATATTGAGTTTTGAAAATAAGCAAAAGTAGACTATGTGGAAAGACAATTTCTCCTGTTCTCTTTGGAAGTCAAGTAGGAGGAGCTACAAGGTCAAATGCAGATGGCCAGTGTGCATGTATGCAGCTCACACTTACTGGTGGGAATGGAAGTGGACTTCACATACAGAGTAGCTAATGGAGCATGAATCAGTTTTCTGTACCCCACACCTCTGTTATATTGAAAGGCCCACCACCAGATTGGATGGGAATCCTGCAGATCCTTTATCAATCAGATAGGCTGAACAGATAGCCAACAGTGGTGCCAACAGGAGCAACAGAAGCACCATGGAAGCAGAGATGTAGATGATAAATGAGCTTTGTATCCCACATAGCAAGTGAACTGGAAAATAAGCCACAAAACCACAGGAAAGATTGGTGTAGATTCATAAGGAATGAACTCTTGGTCTTCCTTCCATAAAACCTTTGTTTAGCAGAGGTGAACACTTCAATGGAACAAGAAACCTCATTTCTAGGAAAAGACAGGAAATACAGCCTTGTAGACTTAGTTTTTGGTGAATTATAGGTATTTGGGGAGGACAAGTATGTGTAGAAATTCACATAGTATTTGACCATGTAGAATCTAACAATTCAGTGCTGATAATAAGGAGCAGAGTACACATACATCCAGAGGGATCAGCCAAAAAAGTTCAGACACCCGAATATAGATAGAAGGTGTATAAAGATGTACAGAGAACAAGCACCAAGTTTGTGAGGAACGTTTGAAGGTCACAGCAGTGCAGCCTTTGTCTGTGCCATTCTGCCCTTTGACAAGTTGGGGGAATGACTGAGACACCAGTGAGGAGATGGATTCTTCTTCTACTGAGCAGAGAACTAGAACTCTTAAAAAAATCCTCATCAAACTACCTGTGTATGAAACCCAATTCAAAGAGATTGTACGCATTTTCTAAAGTACAAGAACAAATAATCATCAAGTAAGAGCCTCTGCACTAACAATTTACATGACAGCACTGGGAGATAGAGGTCTCAAAGGAGTAATGTCCTCAGTGCCTGTCTGGACCTAAGCACCTGCTGAGTCCATGTCCTTGTCATCTGAATGCTTTAGAATATTGAGACAATACCAGTATACAAGACAGAGTATTGGTATCACTATGTCCTCGTGTTGGGTTTTGAAACTAAATTGGAAAGTTCAAGGCTCTGAGTTCATATCTCACCACCGGAGAGAAGTGGCAGAGGGAAAACCTAAGCTGGAGATGTCGCTCAACTGGCAAACCACATGCCTAGCATGCACAAGGCCATGCTTTCAATACCTATCACTGTAGATAAAAAGTATGATTTCTCTGATATTGTCCAAATTAACATTTTGTGTACTTGCAATGTTGAAAATGATGACAATATACTAACAAATATTATCATACTTGAACTTCCTAGCCAAATACCTGGCATATACATGTACTAGTCCTCTGACTGTTAAGCCATTCTGGAGTATAACAATACATAGTATACTCGAAAGCCTGTCCATATCTTGCTCAGGGATGCAATTATGTTCAATTTTGAAATGAAACAGAAAGAGTAGACAAAGTCAAAGACATTTTCCGTTGTGAGGTCAAGTACTTGCAACCACAATGCTTAGTCAGATGATCTCAGTCTGTGTATGCTGCTCACAATAAGTCCCAGGGTATGACAGAGATTTTAGATAAGGAAGAGCTTTTGACCTTGCATCAGTCCCTCATAACCCAGGACTCTGCAGCTTGAAATGCTAAGCATCACTTTGGATGGAGTCCTGCGTTCCACCTGCAGATGCTTTTATCCATCAGAGCGGCAGGACAGACAGCCAACACTAGAGCAAAGAAGAAATAGTGAAGACATAGAAGTAGAAAGTTAGATGTTATATCATATTGAACTCCTATTAGCACATGAAATGCAAAATACATAAAGCAACAAAAGCACAATGGACACTGAGTTAGGTTAACTAGGAAAGTAATATGTCTCAATCTTGCATAAAAGCTTTGTTTTGGAGAGTTTACATTTTAACTTTTGCTAGAAGAAGCTTCATTTCTAGACAAAAGCAGGAAATACCCTTTGCATTTACAGTATGTAAAGTTGGTATTAGGTGAACTATTGCTAACATCAATGAAAAACTAAGTCTATGAATTCACATGGTCCTTGACTGTGTATAGTTTAATCATTTAGCACAGACGAAAATGAACAGCCGGGCACTGATGGCTCATGACTGCACTCCTATCTACTCAGGAGCCTAAGCTCTGAGGATCAGAGTTCAAAGCAACCCAGGCAAGAAATCTGAGAGACTCTTTTCTCCATTAAACCATCAGAAAACTTAAAATGATGCTGAGGTTCAAAGCAATAGAGTACTATCCTTGAGCTGATGAACTAAGACAACACCCAGGCCATGAGTTCAAGGCCCATGACTAAATCAAAATAAAAAAAGTCTTCCATCAAAGTCTAGATATCTGCATATAAATACACGTGTATAAAGATATGTAGAGACCAAGGAACTATTTTCAAAGTCATCGCAGTGTAGCTGTTGTCTGTACCATTCCTTTCTTTTCCAAATTAGGTGAATGAATGAGAAACAGTGAGCAGACACTCCTCAGAGGAAGAGGTAAGAATGACAAAAACACAGAGGATGTGCAATCCACCATCCCTAGCCATAAGAAAATGCAAATCAAAATGGCTCTGAGATTCCATCTTATTCCAGTTACATTGCCCAACATTAGGAGTTAGAACAACAAATGCTGGTGGGGATTTGAGGGAAAAGGAATCCTATTTCACTCTAAACTAATACAACCACTTTGCACAGCAGTCTAGAGGTTCCTCAAAAAATCCCTTAACTGTGAACTAGCCATAACATTCCAGGACTTCTAAACAGACAAACACAAGCCAGAACACTGTAAATACAGTTGTGCCTCTATGTTCATTTCTGTAATATTCAAAATAGCCCAGTCTTGGGAACAGTCCAGGTGTCCTACAATGGTGAGTGGATTCAAATAATATATGATACTGATACACAATGTAGTTTTACACTGCCATTAAAAATTATGTAATTTGGGGTCGGGGGTTTGGCCTAGTGGTAGAATGCTTGTCCAGGATGCACAAAGACCTGGGTTCAATTTCTTGATACTACATACATACAAAAGCGGGAAGTGGTGCTGTGGCTCAAGTGGTAGACCACTATCTTTGAGGAAAATCCAAAGGACAATGCTCAGGCCCTGAGTTCAAACCCAGGACTGACCAAAAAATAAAATAAAATAAAATTATGTAATTTGGGAGCCTGGAGTGTGGCCTAGTGGTAGAGTGTTCACCTACCATGTAAGAAGCCCTGAGTTCAATTCCTTAGTACCTTATATAGACAAAAGCTGGAAGTGGTACTGTGGCTCTAGTGGTAGAGTACTAGCCTCAGAAATCACTGCCCAGGCTCTGAACTAAAGCTCCAGGAATGGCAAAAAAAATCTGTCTTTTGGGGGTTAATGAATGGGCCCAGAACAAATCATATTAAGTGAAGATAAGTCAAATTCAGAAAGACAAATGACACATAGGCAGAGAGTAAATCTAAAATACATGGTGACAGGAAAAGTCATAGAGGACTGTGGTCATTCATATATAGTGAGACCAAAGCAGGTACTCTTAGAGGAGGAATTAAGAGGTATAATGCCTCTCTGCTTCTGTCTATGGGGAGGATGAGGGAGGTACACAAAAGTGGAAGGACAGAGAGTGAACAAATAAAGTAGTGATACTCAGTAGAAATCATGTTGAAAATGAACTATATAACTTGTGGAAGGAACAGAGGTGAAAAATGGGAGAGTATAAAGGAGGGAATGTCATTATCTAAAGACAAATATATTCATTACCTGACTTGTGATATGGTAACCCATCTGTATATCACCTATGTAATAACAAGAAAAGTACAAAAGAAGCAAGAAAGCACAACACAAAAAGCTGCCACTCTAAACACTTAAACAGAAAGGTTCCATTGTTGAACTGATGTTGCAAAACTTTTGGGGGAAGGATAGCAGTGGGGAGTGAGGACATGACATGAGAAGGTATGGCACAAGTATAAAATGCTCTTCAATATATTATCTGATCAACATTAATAAAGTCAGAGCAACTGTTGAAATTATTCCGAGAGTGGGGAGCACATGTATGGAGGATACTGGAAGCACCACTGTAAACAAAAAAGGTATTCCAATAAAAAAAACCCAAATATGTAGAGATTCAGAATGAGAGCTTGAAGTTTAAAAAAAATACCCAGATATTCAATTCTTCTATGAACACTGAATAATAGCAATATTAACTGAACAAAAGGCAGTCAAACAAGTCAGGACGTCAAAACTGAAGCGTAATCATTCAAACTTTGCAAACCAGTGGAACATATTGAAATGCAACTGACCCTGCTCAGGTACTGGTCCAGGCTCTTAACTAAAGTGTATGCATTAGACGAAGAAGTCACATGGTTTTCTCTAGGAGGGAAACTTTCCTTCAATTCTGCATCATGTGGAAGTCTTTTCATAGAAGAGCCCTTGATGCTAGGCCTTGTGACAGGAGTATGTGCAAGAGACTAAGAGTGTGCAATCACCAAGGAAATTCCTTCAATGGCCTCCTTCATTCTGTCCACAGTCCTGTGAAGTTTGCCAAGGACAAATACCAGCATTTCATTAGTCAATAAAGAATGCCTAAGGAACTTGAATTTCTGAGGACCAGGACAAAAGAATAAATGAAAAACGCCTTTGCATGCATTTACTGTCAGCAATAATGGAAAAGTATGACAACATGGCTGAATGCTGAGGAATTGTGAACAAATTTTTATGAGTATTTTGCAGGTATTGATCAAAAAATTTGTTAACTACGCATGGTAAATTTTATAATACTTTACACAGAAGTAGTTATTGAAAGTAAGTGAATAGGAATATATAAAATTATCAAATACAAAATATTATTCCTGGCAGCATCAACAAATACTATATTCAAAAATTTTGCCTTGCAATAAGATCTCAGTATATTGTAATTTTAGGAAGTCATTATAATTGTGATTTACGAAATTTGCCTTTAATTATTACATGTAACATTGGTGAAATAACTTATCCCAAACTGTGAACACTACAAAAACACACCTTTAAGCACCTGAGAGGGGAGTCAGAAAGCTACGAAGTTGTATGCATAGATCTAAATGCTGTTCAAGAATTTCCATATAGACTGGCACATACCTCAAAATGACAAAATTCTCCTTCTAGCTCTTCACACTGTAATTGTGATAATACATTCTTTGCTTTTTTCTTGTTCCTTTTCTTGGCATTTGCACGTATTTTCCAAATATATTCTCATATGTATTTTACATTGTCTTTTTTTAAAGTTGTGAAGATCATTACATAAATGAAGTGCATTCTGGGTGAAATAGACAACCTGAAAAAAAAACAGTAAAAAGGCTATCTCAGTTTTTTAACCATAAAGGAACACATGTATCCATATTTTCTCATTCACTCATCTGTCAAAGTGCATAAAAAGACTCTACTCCATGAATCCACTGCATGAAGCTTTGCAGATAAATGAGTTACATCCCTGTTCTGGGTTAGCTTAGAGCCTAGGGCAGTGGAAAGGCAGAAAAATGACCACTGTCGCTTCAGTAGATATTGAGATAAGATGCATTTTCTCCTTGCACTAGGAATTGACCTTCACTAGGCACAGAAGTACTTTCCAGAAGAAACTAGCTTTCCTAAAAAGGAAACAGGAAGAGAGACTATGAGCTGATATGTATCCAATCAATCTACAACATTCACTGATGTTTCATAGCAGTCTGTTTCTACCTAAGGTGCAGTAAGCTGTACTGAGCTGTGGTTCTCTATGAAGCCAATCCAAAAGTATTCAAGCAAACCACACTAAAGCACTTTGAAGACAACATATTTGAGAGAATGAAGTCAGTGAATGCACTGCTAAACTATTACAGATGGTGTCTTAAAGAGACAGTGAAGAAAATGTTCCCAGTACCCAGGCCCTTCTGTGAGAGGGGTACAGACCAAGGCACAAAAAGAAGAAAGCTAGGTGGTGCATACTCCAAGTTCCCAAGATGCAATGGTGAGGAAAATAGGCTGAAGGAAGCTAGGAGCTTGACTGTCACATGACAGCGCACTGGAGAGTACAGAGAGGTATGAGGGAAATCCAGGAGAGCTACACAGGACCCCCTTGCATATGTAACAGAGCAATGGATCACGTGTGTTCAGAAAGGGGCCTGACATTGAGGAATAAAACACATGAAGAGATGACAGGAAACTACCTATTGTTCACACTCTGCCAGGAATTGATGTCATTACAGAGCAGAGGACATCAGAAATGCCTTCCTTCAGCAGCGTAAAATTAACCCTCAATAAATCCTGTCCTGAAATATCCTACAATTTATAAAACCAAGAGAGAAGAACCAACTTTTTTGTAAGTGACCTAATTATTGCCAAAACAGGGCTCAAGAAATCTAATTGCTCATTACAGATATAAAAGATTGAAATCATACAGAAGGTTGATGAGCAAAGCGAATGTTAACCCATGTGTTAAACATCAGTGATTTATCAGAGTAATCCTAATGATGTCATTTGATTTCCTCTGACATTTCTTATAAGTGAATAAAGATCAAAGTCATATGCCAATAGATATGGATGCCAGTAGTTGATCTCTAATAATCCTATTTACTCAGAAGGCTCAGAGGATGTTGGTTTATAGCTACCAGGGGCAGGCAAATATAGGAGACCTTTACCTTCAATGGGCCATCCAAAACCCAGAAAGTGGAGGCTCAAGTGGAACAGAGCCTGCCATAAGTAAAAAACAAGCAAGATTTGTGTATTGGATTTCAAGCCTTACTACACACATCTACACACACACACACACACACACACACACACACACACACACACACACACACACACACACACTGATCATATTAATGCCAGAAAATATCCACTCTAAAAAGAAAGTTATTAGATTTATGGTAATCTGAACTCTTGTAGATGGAAAGTATGGAAAGGCAGATCTCCAAAGAATGTACACAATCACAAATCACCCCTTGAAGGACAGCAAACATCAGCAGTCTTCAGTTATATAGTAAAAGGACACCAATGTGCACTCAAGGCATGGACAGACTAGAATGCTAAAACACACAACAAATCTTACCCTACAGTGTGCTTGTGAAAACAGAAAGGAAGCTTCAGTTAATGGCTAAAGGCAATGAGAAGTTACAAAGCTTTTTGAACTTCCCTTCTTTGTACCTTTCCTTTCTTCCACTCCTGCCCACGCCTGCTAATTTTTGACAGAGGTTCCCACTATGTAGTCCCAGCTGGTCTGGAACTTCAAATCTGGTCCTAGCCACAGACACACTGAGATAACAGATATGGGTTACCATGCCTGGCTTTTGCAAAGTTCACAAGAAAGCCACATAAATGAGCAGTAAGAGACTTTTTTGACTGATGTGTGTTCACGTGTTTAGCAGCCATGATTAAACATACACAGAATTCAGAGGTGAAAGCATTAAATTATAAATTTCACGCCAATTATAGTTCATCATGCATTAGTAACACCTAAAAAACCTTGAGAATACTGAAAGCTCTGCTACAAGAATCCCCCTGTGAGGATATGAGAAGATGTATGAGAAATCTAGAGAAGTGAGAGCTATAACATTGTGGCCATGTTGCTTGAAAAGATCTGGTGTACCCTAAATATGGGATTAGCATTTACAAAACTGACCATGGTCTCTGGAGTTGTCGCGAATGTGAAAGGCACCTATGGTTCTTGCGGTATTGTAGGTGGAAGCGGTATGATTCTCAGTGAGAATGGGAGAGCACAGAGGAGAAGGGTGCTGCTGCAGGAAGGTCCATAAGACTCTCATATCCTGTAAAATACTCAGAGAAAGACAGCTATGGGCTGTGCCTCAAGGGGTAGATCCCTATCTTTGAGCAAAGAAGGCTCAGGGTCACAGTTTGAGTCTCAGTTCAAGCCCCAGAACTGGGGGAAGACAAAAAGAACTTAGAGGTATTCAGTGGTATTTTACATGGAGAAATGCTCATAATGAGGCAAGGCAGACTCTTCTGAGACCAATGCAGACAACTGAGAGAAGACTTTAGAATCATCTGCTCCATTTATTTGGTGTGTGATCTATAAATTAAATAACAGTATTTGAAAATGTATATGTATTTCAGAAAATACATTCAATCCTATATATCAAATATACAAATGAGATAATTATTCATTACCACACCTGGAGTTCTTTCTTCTTCTTAAAGGTTAGAGGAAAAATTAAAAAGCATAAGATAAAGATGTAAAGATCCTATTTCATCTATAATTCATGGCTACCATTCCTTAATTGGTATTCAAAATTAATTAAGTAAAAATGTTTGAATTCATAAAAAATTAACTTTGTTGTTTTCAGTGTCTTTATCACTGAGCTCTTTTCTTCTGATTTTCATGTGAAACCACTGTTGTTGCAGCCATGGTTGTTGTCAGGTCATTGTTCATGTCATTCAAGCATGTGACTATAGAAAAACCTTACAGATATACAGAAGTATGGCTGGTGGGAATATTTCAGCAAGCAATTAACTCAAGAACACAGAAAGCAACCTTGCACATCCCATAAGCTATGGAGGATGGGGAATCAAATACATATTTTTAAAGTACTAATATTTTCACTAGAATAGTAATAGAATACAGAAACACTTTCCAGGAGAGAATTTGCTTATGTATCAAAAGATGATATTTGTATGATAAGAAGGATCCTAATACTGAATTAAGCAAAAGAAAAGGTAATGGTCAGCTGGGCTCTACTAGCTTGCATCTGTAATCTTAACTTCTCAGGTGGCTGAGATCTCAGAATCCATATTTGAAATCTGCTTAGGAATCAAAGTCTAACAGACTTAACTTTAATAAACCTTCAAATATTCACTAGTAGAGCTGTGGCTCAAATGGGTGAGTTGTAACCAAGAGTAAAAACACCTCAGTGGGCCGGAAGCATGGCCTAGTGGTAGAGTGTTTGCCTAGCATGCACGAAACTCTGGGTTCAATTCCTAGGTACCATATACATAGAAAAAGCTGAAAGTGGTGCTGTGCCTTAAGTGGTAGAGCACTAGCCTGTGAAAACGCAGGGACAATGCCTCTTTCTTTTGTTCTTTCTTTTGTTCTTTCTTTCTTTTTTTTTTTGTAAGTCCTGGGGGCTGAGCTCGGGGCCCCAGTTATGAGTACAAGCCTTGGAACTGGCACAGAAAAAAGAAAGAAGAAAAAAAAGAAAAACATCTCAGTGCCCAGGCCCTCAATTAAAGGCCTAGGATCAACAGCAATAGAAAAAGAAAGAGTATTTTCTTAGATGCACAAGGACACAAGAGCATATTGATCTATGCATTAAGAAGAAGCTTTCACTGACAAGAAAACTCAATGGAATTTTATTCAGTGTGTTAGTTTTAAATACTGAAAGTTTTACCACAATGTAAACTTTCCCTTAGGACGAAAAAAGGTATAATAAGCTTAAAGAAATTAAAAGGACAATTTCTTACTGCTTGTGCGCTCCCCCACCACTCTCTCTCTCTCTCTCTCTCTCTCTCTCTCTCTCTCTCTCTCTCTCTCTCTCTCTCTCTCTCTCTCTCTCTCTCCCCCTCTCTCTCTCGATTTCAGATTCTGACCATGTCAACTTTTAAACTTAGGGCTTCTCTTAACTCTTGCTCAACTTTCTACACCATGTCTGGCTTCGACCTCATCTCATAAGGCACACTGCCTGCCTCCTTTGATGCTATTTATTATGAACAGGGAGTCTCCCAGACTTTCGTGATGGGTTGGATTTAACATGGACCTACCAAATCCCAGGTTCTTGATTATCTAAAGGAGAAGTATCTGGTAAGAAGAGCTATTTCTTTTTTTCATATATTTTTATTGTAATTATTAGAAATGTTACATTATATTCACCAGATAGAAGGTGCATTACTTCACAAACATTGATACCCTTTCTTATGTCTTGGTCCCCATTTCCCTCCCTCCGCTCCGCCCCTCATCTTGTTTTTCCCCCTTCCCTACCCTATTTCAAATAACTAAATAAGCATATGTACAATATATCAGACAACAAGCTGAAAAACCATAACAATATGAGATAAGCCTGGAACAGCATAAGAGATGAGAGATAACATAGCACGTTAAGGATATCAATCACTCATTATATGGCTTTTGTTTCTATATCCAGGAGGTCCTTTCATTTAGTATCATACCATATGGCCTTATGTATCTCGGTTTGTTCTGTTGTAAATCTCTGCTAGGGGAGCCCAAGGTTTCTACTGATTATAACAAATGAGGAAAACCTTGAGCCTATGTTCCTTTGAGTCTGACTTAAGAACAGTTATTTGTTAAGTGTGAAAAATGAGTCTTGGACTTTTGCCAAAATTTCTTTCCAATTGATTACAATGTAAACACCAGGATAATGGGTATCTTTCTAGCTGACAACTGCTCAACCCCTGACTGTCAGGGTAAAATGATGAACCTAGGCATGCTCTGCTCGTCCCCCCGGACAATGATCCTCCTAGAGATTCACTTCTCTCTCAGCTTTCTTTCCATGGAGGATCAAGGTCTCATTAGGAAATCCGTTGTCTGAATAGGGACTTTTCCTCCTTCTGGCTTCCATCTCAGGAACAAAGGAAATTTAAATCTTTCTCAACATCTTCATTGGAAGGGGTGCTAGAGCTAAAATTCTTTGCTGACAGATACCTTGTCCATTATGTCAATACAATGCAAACATGCGTAGTTTGTTCACCGATGGTGTCTCCATAGGTTAATATTCAGAAAGGGAAACTGATTCAGTTTTGAATATATAACACAAGTTTAACATGGCATGAAGCCATGATTCCTAAGTTCCTATTGTATATATGGGTTCCTGGGCTTTCTTCCATTTGGTTATCATGCATATTGGTTCTTTAATCTGTGTGTATTCACAACAAAATATCCAATGTGAATCTATGCTGAGCTATATTTAAATTAGCCAATAAACATTTGATTTTATTTTCTGATCCAATTCATTAAAATGAAATATTCTGTTTTTTGTGATATTAAACACCCTTATCAAACACCTCTCAGACACAACTAGTTAGATTATGTCAGATTCTTCACTCACTCAATGCACATACTGAAGTTCACAGCACAGTACACGATATATTTCTGTCCAAATCTTTGGCACTAATGATTTTAATATGAAATTATGAATTTGAAACCTCTGAGAATTATCGAATTCAAAGAAGCTAAGAGTTAGTAACAAAATAAGATTCACAATTCAGAATGCTTAGTCTTCGATTGGGATTTAAACTTTTATCACATGAGGCATATTTACTTATTTTTTTTATTTTTCTTGAATGTAGGACCTGAATTCTGGGCCTGGGTATTTCCTTGAGCTCCTCAGCCCAAGGCTACTTCCCTACCCCTTGAACCACAGCACCACCTCCATTTTTCTGGTGGTTAATTGGATATAAGTGTTTTATGGACATTAGGGCCAGGGCTGGCTTTGAATCCTGATCCTCAGATCTCAGCCTCCTGACTGGGTACAATTATAGGCATGAGACACCGTGCCCATCTACATGAGGCATATTTATTATCAGAAGCACAAATCATAATCATCCATTTTGAGTGTAACTCTAAGTATCATATTGAATGTAAGATATTGACATTTCTAAGGAGTGTCCCAATATTCATACTTATGAAATGAATTATAGAGCACTTAATGCTTTGTCCCACTGATTGTTTAGAGTAACCTGGGATATAAATTCCTTTGGCTATATTATTGAAAATACAAAGACCCCTTATAGGAGAAGATAGAATGTAAATAATGAACATACCAAAGGTTATGTTCTCTCATACATGTCTTGCCCTTCTGCTGCATTAGACTGAGTCATGTCCTGCCGAGAAAACCATTATCTTTTATCAGTCTCACCTACTAAAATCAGATAAATCATGGTATTTAGAGCAAAAGAAAATTTGATCCTTAAAGAAGCAAAAGTGCAAATCCTCAAGTATTCAAAGTAACCAAGAGCAAATTTTTTTTTGCCAGTCCTGGGACTTGAATTCAGGGCCTGAACACTGACCTTTGGCTTTCTCAAGGCTAGAGCAATACCACTTGTGCCACAGCACCACTTCCAGCATTTTTTGTGTATGGGGTCCTGAGGAATCGAACCCAAGACCTCATGCAAGCAAGGCAAGAGGCTACCACTAGGCCATGCTCCCGGGCCTAGGAGGAATTACTTCAGTGACCCAGATCTTCATCACTTGAATATATACAGAAGCTTACCCAAGATAAGTGCATGGAACCATTTTGGTGGCTAATTTATTGGGTGCAATTGAAGCAACAGGATAAAAACAAACAGTAGGGGTTGCAGGAGTTTGGCATAGTGGTAGAGTGCTTGCCTAGCTTGCGCAAAGACCCTGGTTCGATTCCTCAGTAACACATACATAGATCAAAGCCAGAAATGGTGCTGAGACTCAAGTGGTAGAGTTCTAGCCTTGAGAAAATCCAAGGATAGTGCTTAGGCCCTGAGCTCAAGCCCAGCACTGGCAAAAAAAAAAGTAAACAGTAGGGCCAGGAGCAGGAGTGGATAGTGAAACTCATTACGAAGCCCCATTCTGTGGCTTGCTCCACTGATCCTATTCAGAGAGCTTGATGACTTAAAAAATTATCAATTCACAAGGTCACTTTTGACCTGTAATGAAAAAGGCAAATGCAGTGTACTACTTTAATTATTCTGTGGATCTACTTCTAAGCTTACCTTTATTAGCTATCATTTTGATTGACCATTTAACATAACAGTAAATCTGTTGAGAAAATTTCCGTTAAATGACTTTTTAGAAGTAAATTGAACTACTTACCTTGCCCTCGTGCCTTCACTGGAGTTTGCATCCTTAGCTCTTCAGCCTCAGAGGACTGAGCAGCACACGTCTTCAAAAGAACTAAGCAAGGAGTCTGCAGAATAATGGGATGAACAATGAGCCAGTGGGAGATGTGGAGATCACATTCTGACAAGATGCTTGAACTTCCTCTCTTAGCAGGAATGGGACAGGAAAATGTGAGAAACATGTCTATGACACAAAAGATCATGATACACGACTTGTATGACCAGTATGTCTTTTTAGGATGTAGAGCCATTTATCAGGAATCCAAACACCTATGTCCAGTCACAACTTCCTGACACACAGAGTGATAGTTAGGGTGCATAGTTCAACCAGGAATTTATTGGAAATAAAAGCAAAACAGGAGGATAAGTCATGAGTTCAAGCCCCAATTCCAATACCAGGAAGTACATAAATGACAGATAGAAAAGACAGACTTATAGATGATAGATTGTATAATCATATCTGCACATAGGTACTTGTATTCAGGGAGGAATTATCTGAACATATTAATATTCAAAGACATCAGCAATCTAACTTGTTATGGAAGTCTAGGAGATAATTTTGAAACTTTTTTTATGGTGACAGTTTCTATGACTCGTTTTTATCTTTATATTCATCACTATTCATTGCTTCAGAATTTTTCTGTGAAATGCTGTGTAACAATTAAAAGAAAAAATAAATACTTGACCTTTCTGACCCAGAGTCTATAAAACTAGCCTCAGGTATCTTCAGCTAATCACAGTCCTTTACTTATGATATTCAAATATCTATTGCTGAAGAAAGCACATAACCCTACATTCCTATACATGTTCTTTCTCATGATCTTTTCTTTTGTTCCAATTAATAGCAATGCTGAGAATTAGTCTCTTCACTAATAACACTTTTCCATGTTTTTAAATCTGCTTACTTAAGAAAGGTGAAAAAGCAGATTACATTGAAATGCAAACTTGCCTTCTCTTGTTTTCTAACACAGTAAGCTTAAACATAGGGCCTAAATGTTATCCTTTCCCTTTTTACAATCAAGGCTACCGTTCTACCACTTGAGTCATAGCTCCACTTCTGATTCTTTGCTGCCACTACTGGCTTCAATCTGATCCTCAGATCTCAGCTTCCTGAGTAGCTAGGATTCCAGGCATGAGTCCCTGGTGCCTAGCTCAAAGAAAATCTTTTTTCATATGTCTTGCCACTGAGCAAAAGATCAACACAGAAAAAAAAGCCATATAGTATGACGCTAAATGAAAGGACCTCCAGGATGTAGACACAAAAGCCATATAATGAGTGATTGTTGTCCTTGATGTACTATGTTATCTCTTATCTGTTTTACTGTCCCTTGGTTATCTCATATTGTTATAATACTTCACCTTATTATCTGATATATTTTATATATGCTTAATTGGTTATTTGAAATAGGAGAGGGAAAGGGGGAAATTAAGTTGTGAGAGGGGAGGGGGGAGGGAAATGGGAAACAGGACATGAGAAAGGTTATCAATATTTGTGAAGTAATGCACCTTCTATCTTATGAATATAATGTAACCCTACTATTAATTACAATAAAAATATATGGAAAAAAAGAATTGTGCTTGAGAGACAGCAAGGGAAGAGATGACATTGTCCACAAAGGAATGTACTTTTTACTTGATGAATATAACTAACCCCTCTGTACATCACCTTTATAATGACAATAATACAAAATAACTAAATTAAAAGAACCATAGAAGGAATCTGTAGAATAATGATATAAACAAAATGAGCTGTGGGGAGTTGTGAAGATCACATTCTGACAAGATGAATTTCCTCTTTCAAGAGCAATGGAATATTAAATGTGAGAAGCCTGTATGTGAAATGAAAGATCATATATACATGGGGCTCCGATAAGCCCTGTATGGCCAGTATGTCTTTTTTAGGATGCAGAGGCCACTGACCAGTTATCCAAACATGTATGTGCAGATACAACTTCCTCAGACACAGAATCATAGCTAGGGTGCCTATTTTGCCTAGTATTTCAGTTAGGAAAAAGCCAAAACAGGAGAGCAAGTCCTTGAGTGTAAGCCCCAATGCCAGTACTAGGAGATAGTATCTGCACATATGTGTATTTATATCCAGAAAGGAATCATCTGAACATATTAAAATTCAAAAGCATCAGCAAACTATCTGGTTATAGGACTAAGTTAGTGGTTAATTTTTCTGGATGATGGCGGTTTCTATGGTTTTAGTGTTTCTTTTTCTCTATACTCATCTCCTAAATTGTTTTATGAAAAACTTTTTGCCAGTCTTTGGACTTGAACTCAGGGCCTGGGCACTGTCCTTGGACATTTTTTGCTCAACACTCGCACTCTGCCACTTGAGCCACAGCACTACATCTGGCTTTTTCTATGTAGGTGGTACTGAGGAATTGAACCCAGGGCTTCATGCATGCTAGGCAAGAACTCTACCACTAGGCTATGCTCCTGGCCCATTCTCCAATCTTTTAATTAAAACAGATTATTTTCTTTGGGCTCACCTACAACAATCCCCTGTGGTTTGGTTCCTAGTTAACATTTCTACTAAAATAAAACCTACTTCCACCCATCACACCGTGCCCTTAAATCTCCCCTTATATCCCTCTGTGCCATGCCATACAACTTTTATTTCCTCAGATGTCCTGTCCAATCCCAACGTGTGCCAAGTCCCTGCATTGTCAAGTCCCTGGCCAGTCCCAATGATGCTGCTTTGGGTGCAGCTCCTCCTTGACCAGATGTATGGACCCAGGCTTTTCCTCCCCCTGTAAACTGGTCTTTTCAATTCCACAGTACACGCTGTACTCCCACACTTAGTTCAAAACCGTAAACACCCAAGCCCTAAACCCTCATCCAGGCCAATAGAAATGGGCCATTTTTCTCCCAGTTCTTGAGGGAGTAAACTTGGTGTCAACTATGGCATCCTTAGGGCTCTCTGGTGGGAGTCCCCACCAATAACTCGGTGAACACTTACTCTCCTCTGTTGAGGGTTCTCCAACGCCCTGTGCCTTTTACAAACTCAAATAAACATAAAAAAAGCTGAAGTGGTAGAGAGCTAACCTTGAGTTAAAAAAAAGCTTAGAAACAGCACCCAGGCCGACTGAGGTCAAGCCTTTAGTGTGCAGACAGACATACACACACACACACACAAACTACAAATGGATACATAGAGCAAAGTCTGCTGTACAAATAACTGGCTCAGGGACTAAAGCTTGAGCTAACAGGAGATGGTTTTTACTGGATTCCTTCCTTCAACTCCACTCAGTCAGGTAAATGAACCCAGTAGGGTGACTCAGGCCTGGGGGTGGGATGGGCCAAGGTAAGCCAATCACCACAGGTTGCTTCTGATTGGCTAATTGTAGGAGCGTCTTCATGAATCGTCCAATGAGAAGCGTCCCTAGCAAGAGGCACGTGCTGCCCTCTTGAGTGGGGCTGTCTCCTCCTGAACTTTAATTCAGTCCCTGGGGCAGAGTCGCTGCTCAGTAACAACTCCCGCCATCCCAGTTGGGGAAGCTGAGCTGCAGTCCTGAGCTAGGCCTCTCGGGCTCTTCCCTGGACGCCAGTGCCCTCCACCCCAGGCCTCGGCCCTGCTGCTGATGTTTCTCCGGGTTAGACTCCCACAGACATCAGGGCCCGGGCTGGTTTCAGAGCCGCCTGCGGGGGTGTGGGGTGCAGTGCCTGTGGATCTCAGGTAGGACAGCTGGGTGCCCGGGGAGCCGGAAGTGGTGAGTGCAGAAGCCTGTCTGCGGTCAGGATCCTGGGCGGGGTGGGGGGCTGATCTGGAAGGCAGAGCCTCAGCTGGGTCTGGTAGGCCCTAGGGGGCCGGGTAGTGAAGAGCTCCTCCAGGTAGTGAAGGGCTCCTCAGCCCTCCAAGGCCTGCAAGAAGGGCTGGGGCGGGGCAGAGCTGGCAGCGGGCACCTGAGTCCTAGGAGTCCTGCCACCCGGTCCTGGCCATCCTGTCTGCTCCAGAGGAGGTGAAGTCACCACAGGCTGTGTGGGGTGGAGGAATTTATTATTTGTAAGAAGGAGCAGGGGGAATGTGGTGTCCCCAGTCATCTGTCCTTTCTCCTGGTTTTCCTAAGAGACTTTTCAGGGCCAAGGGAAGCAGGGTTTAAATCCCCGGACCATTCTGAGTGCTCCCAAGATAAATAATGTGAATTTTCACCTGTCTCCTAAATTACAAAACACATTGGAGATGGAGATCCATATGCACATCTGGTGGTCGTGGATGTTGGAGAGATCTGTTGTCCTCTCTGACATGTGACTGATTTCAGGTTTGTTTTATGATGTCGATGTGTTTGTGTTCATGTATGAGTCTGGGCGCTAAATTCAGGGCCTGAGCTTTTTCACTCAGGCTGGTGCTCTACCACTTGTGCCACAGCTGCCCTTCCTGCTTTCTGGTGGATAATTGGAGATAAGAGTCTCACAGATGTTCCTGCCCAGTGTAGCTTTCAAATCTCATCCTCCTGAGTAGCCAGGATTATACAGGGTACTTCTGCCCCTGGCAACAGGATGAATGTTGACTTTTAATGGTTACTTTTTTGGGGGAAGGGGGGTCATGGGTCTTGAACTCGGCCTGGGTCCTGTCCCTGAGCTCTTCAGCTCAAGGTGACTGCCCTACCCCCGAGCCACAACCTCACTTCTCATTTTTTAGTGATTAATTGGAGATAAGAGCCTCACAGCTTTTTACTGCCCAAGCTGGCTTTGAACCCTGTTCCTCAGATCTCAGCCTCCTGAGTAGCTAGGATTACAGACATGAGCTTCTGTGCCAGGCTTTGTGCCTCCATTTCTGTGTCTTCCCATTAGCCCCTGGAATTCATTTAGATAAATATAATATAGGATCAGAGTAGATGTTGATTTTCCTTCTTTGAACCTTGAGTCATAATTAATTGTTCTTTCAACAAGAGGTGAACTGTTTAAAATTAAAAAATCACAGTTCTGTGTTACTTTTAACACTATTTAAATATTTCAATTAAGAGATACAATGCATTAAAACCAATATCAAAGTGTGTGTCTACAGGAAAACTCTTTAACTATTGTAAATATAATGAATTTTAGAGTAGAAGAGATGGAGTTGACAAAGTCAAAGTATTAAAATTTTCAGTACTATTCCAACACTGGTGGCTCACATCTGTAATCCATGCTACTGGAGTGTGAGATTTAAGGATCACAATTCCAAGCCTGTTTGGAAGAAAAGTCCATGAGATTCTTATTTCCAATTAACTACTGAAAAGTAAGAACTAGAGTCTTAGCTTAAGTGGTAGAATGCCAGACCTGAGCAGATAAACCCAGGGATGTTGTTCAGGACTGAGTTCAAATCCCAGGACCTGCACCAAAAAACAAAAAAACAAAAAAGGTGGGGGGAGCGGGCAAAATACTTTCAAAATAACATGCTGAGTTGATGTGTTGAGTTGAAAACTCACTCTTTAAATTAAAAATGTGTGTGTGTGTGTGTGTGTGCGTGTGCATGCATGCACGCGAGCATATGCATGCACATGCACATGGATGCATTCTCAGGCACACACGCGCTTGGGTTCCTGCATTCGTGAGTGTTTATGCCTAATAGCTAGGATAATGGTAGCCGAGGCTATGTGCCCAGCTTGAAGAGCTTCTTTTTTCCTTTTCTTTTTTTGTAGGTCATGGGGCTTGAACTCCAGGCCTGTCCCTGAGCTCTTCAGCTCAAGTCTATTGCCTTGCCCCTTGAGCCACAGCCCCACTTCCAGTTTTCTAGAGATTAATTGGAGATAAGAGTCTCAGACTCTTCAAACTTAATAGCTTCTTTCTGGAAGATAGGCTCCCAAACTGTACATCAGGGATTAATAATACCCCTGGATAACCCCGTGGTGCTATGAGGCCTGAATGTGTTAATTAGTATAAAAAGTGCTTAGAACAATGCCTGGCAGATAGAAAGCCCTCAATAACTCATATTACTTTGATCTTGAAATCACAGGGATCTTGTTTGTGATAGGACAGCCTGGCTGACTTTGTGGTGACCGAGTATCTCTCACCATGGAGGATCAGAGAGATGAGCCAAGAATTGCCTGTCAACCTGGCTTCTTCTGCAGTACGTTTGCTTGTGGCTAATGGAGGTATTCTCTTAAAAAAAAATCCTTGAGGATTTCAAATTGCTGGCTCACACATTGGTCCTAAAAGTTGATTGAGTTGTGAATAGGTATAAAAAATGAAAACAACTCAGAGGGCTCATATTCTCTTTACTATGCTGAAGTTAGATCTAAAATGCAGTGGGATATGACAAATGATAAAGGAATTCTAGCTACTCACATACAGGGAGACCAGAAGAGAATTCTCTTGAAAGAATCACAAAGGTGCAATACCTGAATACCTTTTCATATTTATATAAAATAATATATGTACTGAAATTAACTCCAAGATATAAAAACAATGGACTTTTTTTTCCTTTTTTGCCAGTCCTGGGGCTTGCCCTCAGGGCCTGAGCACTGTCCTTGGGTTTTTTCCGCAAGGGCTAGCACTCTGCCACTTGAGCCATGGTACCATTTCTGGCTTTTTCTATGTATGTGGTACTGAGGAATTGAACTCGGGTCTTTGTGCATGCTAGGCAAGCACTCACTACAGCCAGGTTCCTAGCCTGGTCTATTTTTGTCTGAAAACTTGACACTACTGTCAGCATTAACGTCACCACCTAGTGCAGGAATAGGGTCAAATACTGACTGCATGTAAGTTAATGTTGCACGATCTGTTCACAGGGCAATGACAGGAGGTATAGCTTCTTCATCCCCATCTTCTCTGTTGTTGCTGATGTTTCTGATCCTTTGGAATTCAGTGCTTAGTGTACTGGAAAGGAAGTCATTTTTCTCAGGAGGAATCAAACATATATGTTTCTGCTTCACAGTGTTAAGAGTTTTAGAACTAGAAGACATTCAGCACAACCTACAGATTCTTCTACTACTCTAGTTTTGTGATATTTTGAGGTCTGAATTGGCCAAGCCCACTGTTGTTGTGGCCTGCCAGTAAATTCTTCATTACCATCATCAAAGCCAACATGAATGTTGTGCTCAAAATCAGATGAAGGAGAAATCTTTTTACCTTTTTTTGTTTGTTTTGGTCATGGGACTTGAACTCTGGGCATGACTGCTGCCCCTTAGCTCTTCAGCTCAAGGCTACCCCCCTACCCATTTAGTTACAGCACCATTTCTGGGTTTTTGGTGGTTAAGTGGAGATAAGAGTCTCATGGACTTTAGTGCCCAGGCTGGCTTTGAACCAAGATCCTCAAATCTCAGCTTCCTGAGTAGCTAGAATTTCAAGTGTGAGCCATCGAGCCCAGGTTTTTACTTTCTTTTTCAGTGCTGGAGAAATGTGAACATAGTTATTCCTGGTTTTTACAAAGAATGGAAGGTAGGGCAGATGTTTCAAATTGATTCACTGATAAAGGATTTTGGATTCACTGATGAAGGATTTTTGCCTCTAGTGCCAAATATAACTGCTCCTCAGGAGGTGTGGTGGTGCTGGAGGCTGGTCTCCCAATTTTCTATTATCAGACATGATTCAGAATTTTGAAAAGATCATAAAAGCCAGCTATCATACTGCTTGATATTTATTTAAATAGGCTGAAGACACTGCATATAAAATTGTTTACAAGAGTCTGTCATCCCAGCCACTTGGGACTCCGATGTGGAAGAATCTCTTGTGCCTAGGACTTTGATGCCATTTTGGGCATTATTAGGACAAGCAGGTGGCAGAGGAGGAAATATCTCTAGTTCCAGCCCTGTTGAAGAGCTCCAGAGGGCCTGGGAAGCTGCCAGAAGAGGAGCAGCATTGGAGCATGGCTGGGACAGCAGCTATACCCCAAGGACCAGATAGGACAGGTCTGGGCCAGAGTGGAAGTAAGACAGCCACTACTGCAAGTGGTCACAACTGTGAGAGCAGTGACCAGATGTTAATTATTCTTCCTCCTCCCCTCCCCCTCTCCCTGTCCCTCCCTATCTCCCTCCTCTTCCTCCTCCCTCGCTTCCTCCTCCTCCTTCTTCTTTTGTCAGCCATGGGGCTTGGACTATGGGCCTGGACATTGTCCCTGAGCTCTTCAGCTCAAGGCTACCACCCTACCTCTTGAGCCACAGCTAGTGGTTAACTGGAGATAAGAGTTTTACAGACTTTAGTGCCTGGGCTGGCTTTGAACCGTGATTCTCATATGTCAGCCTTGTGAGTAGCTATGATTACAAGTGTGAGCTTCCAGGGCCTGGCCAGATGTTGATTCTTAAGTGAAAGGCTGATTAACATCTGACCATGATGGGTCAGATGTTTTCCGGTTTCTGGGTTTATTGATAGAAGGAAACCCAGAAACATAACATTTACATGGATAGGGAGAAAAGAGCTTTGCTTTCTAAAGAAGGCAAAAATAGAATAGAATTGTAGAGAAGGAATGAGAAAAGACAGCAAAATTGGTTCTTACTCTAGAAATCCTTTGTGTATTTTGGATACCGAGGCCAGGACTTGGATTTAGGCATTGTCTCTTAGTTTTTCATTAAAGGTCAGCACTGTACCACTTGAGCTACACCTGTATATCCAACTATTTTTTACTACTTTATTGGGAAATAAGAGTCTTACAGTTGGGGATGGTAGTTTGGCCTAGTGGTAGAGTGTTTGCTTAGCATGCATGAAGACCTGGATTCAATCCCTTGGTACCACATACATAGAAAAAGCTGGAAGTGGTGCTGTGGCTCAAGTGGTAGAGCTCTAGCCTTGAGAAAGCCCAATGATAGTGTTCAGGCCCTGAATTCAAGCCCCAGAACTGGCCAAAAAAAAAAGAAAAGAAAAAAAAATGTAACAGTGGCCCACACTGGCTTTGAAACTTGATCTTGAGATTTGGACTGATTCCAAATTTTTTTAGATTGTGCAAAGCCTGAGCGGTATGAAAAGTGAACTGGACATCTAGTTGGGGTTGGATAACCAACTCATTGGTGTTGTAAACAACAGATAATAGTTATCAAAAGTCATGACAAACTCCTATAGTACAGGTTATTGCCTTCAAAGAACAAACACAAGTGGTGTAACAAAAGCCATAAAAAACCTAAAGGACAGCATCTAGGCCCTGAGTTCAAAGCCCCCAAAGAAGTTGAGAATATACAAAGTTATTCCTGGTACAGAGATCCTAAAATATCTTGAAATCTGATAACCAATTGGAGTGTCTTTGATTCTTTTCATAAGCTGTTTTCAAATATTGTCTGAATGCATGGGAACATGAACTCTGCCAGAGTGCTGCCTCTCTGTAGCATTGGCAGGCTGGGGACTGGCAGCCTGGCACCCCTGACTCATCCCTCTGAAACTGTCAATACTCAGGAAGCTCAGTTTGAAGCTCTCTTTGGCATGAAAGTCCATATCTCCAATTAATCACCAAAAAGGCAGAAGTGGAGTCATGACTCAAGTAGTAGAATGCCAGGCCTGCACAAAACAACTTAAGGAGCCGGCCGAGGTGGCTCACACCTGTAATCCTAGCTACTCAGGAGGCTGAGATCTGAGGATCACAGTTGAAAGCCAGCCCTGGCACTAAAGACCATGAGACTCTTATCGCCAATTAACCACTAGAAAAGTGGAAGTGGTGCTATGGCTCAAGGGGTAGGGTGGTAGCCTTGAGCTGAAGAGCTCAGGAACAGGGCTCAGGCCCAGAGTCCAAGCCCTACAATGACAAAACAAAAACAAAAACAGCTTAAAAGGGATAACACTAGGCTGAGTTCAAGACCCACAGAACTGGCTATCTGGTAGGGAAAACATGTTATAGATTGGCCCCTTTAGTGGATAGTGACTATATAGTGAGATGGATTGGGATAAGCCTGAATGCTGTTACAACTGAATTGTCAGCTGCTGGATAATTAAATCATGTTCCCAAACCACAACATATTAGTTGTCACAAGTGATAACAGATAAGTAGAACACAAGTCACAGCCTTCCCAGGTTGTAGGGAGTGTTTCATGACTGGTTGATTTTAGGCCTCTGGAAAAATCTTTCATGGTGGTAAGAGTGGAATAGAAGGCGGTGTAGAGGAACCAGAGTTCCATATCCTGGCTGCTAAAGTTTTCCTCAGTGTCCCATAGAATGACCTGTGCTGTGTTGTACCAGCCCAGTGCTAGTGGTCTCTAAGGCCTTGAAGCATTGCCGTGTTGGTTTCCATCAAACCATGAGCCACTGAGGCAGCTTCTCCCAGCCCCTTTTCTTTGTCTTTTTAGTATTTTGTTTTTGTCAGTGTATATGTGTGTATACTAGTCCCGAGGCTTAAACTCAAGACCTGGGCACTGTCTCTTACCTTTTTTGCTCTAGACTAGTGTTCTACCACTCAGCCATAGCTTCAACTTTTTTTTGATGATTGAGATATAAGCCTTAATGGACTTTTGTATCTTGTCTAGACTGGTTTCAGATCTCACACCTCAGCCTCTTGACCAGGTAGGATTATAGGCATGAGCCACTGGAACTCAACTGAAATGCTCTTTTGCATCTCCATTTCAGTAGGTTCTATTATGATGTGAGTGGAAGATGGAAAATTTCTTATTCAGGACTTGAGAGTATAGGATGAAATAGATTTCTTCAAATAAATTAGTTGTTTATTTCAGGCTAAATTTACATAATAGAAACAAGTGTGGATTTACTGTGTAGGTGAATACTAGTCCATGCTCACTCTGGTGTGTCTTTCTAATCTTTTTCTGTATCCACACTTGCCAAAAGATGAATTACGTAGACATTCTTTATATATATAAATAGTTCTGTTCTGTTTTTGTGGTATCTTTGTTCAGTTTGGCTATCAGACTAATACTGGCTTCACAGAATGTGTGGCAAAGTTCTTTCCTTTTCCATTTTATGGAACATTCTTGATTCTTCTTTAAAGGACTGGGAGAATTCAGTAGTGAGCACATTTATTCTTGGGCTTTTCATTACAGTGAGACTATTACTGTTGGAACTATTATGACCAGCACTAAGGGGCTCAGGTGCTTTCCCTGCAGGTTTCACTTCTTTCAGATCTCACCCATACAGAGGGGAAGCTAGGATTATAGGCATGAGTTACTGGCCCCAGGAGATGGGAAATGCTCATTTCCAGCCAGAACTGGCCAAAAAAAAAAAGATGGCTGGATGGCTGGTGAATGTTAAATTGTTGACTAGGCAACACAATATATGTGTTTCTTTTGTTGTTGTTGTTAATAAGTTGAATCTCATTTCCAGTTCTGTGGCTTTTAACTCTTGCTTTTGGAATTATTTGTGGAATATTTTAGGAGACTGTGAACTTTGAGGATGTGGCCATCAATTTTACCTTGGAAGAATGGGCTTTACTAAGTCTTTCTCAAAGGAAGCTCTACCAAGATGTGATGGGGGAAACATTTAAGAACCTGGCCTCCATAGGTAAATATTCCCTTACTTAACTGTGAGCTGTTCCTGCCCTTGGTAATGCTGCATGATTTAGAATGAAAAATGGAACATGTAGATGAATATATGACTGTAAATATACCATGATCTCATTATGCCATGAAAAGTGATGTAGTCTTAATATTGTTTCTGTAATGTTGAAGGAATCAATGGTTTCTGTGTTTGTATTTTAGAAAAGAAGCAGGGACAAGAAAATAGTGAAGTGAACCAAAACTCCAGGGAAGAAAAAAGGTAATTGCACTAAGCAGAAACACTACTGTTCTTTCAAATATTGTAGGGTGGCAGGAAATTTTTAAACTAAACAGATAATGCAAATACATAAGGATAGAAATTGACTTAATCTTAGGACATTTTTCTTTTAACATGTATACAAGTGGAGTTCCAAAATTTGTAAATTCAGAAGTCTAAAATATGACACTGTGGAGACCATTTGGAGAAGACCATGCAGGCACAGGAGATACTTTTTAATGGTTTAGTGCTTTAAAAAAAGTTCTTAGTTTGTCTGCCTTTTGTTTTTCAGAACTATATTTTTAGAGAGGCTCTATGGATCTGAAGAAGAGAGTCAGTTTAATGAAGCCTTCCAACAGAATGTAGAACATACCATGAATAAGAAAACTCTACCCAGACTTGCATCTTTCAAAAACTATATGTTTGGAGAAACCATCCTTGCTCCTTCACCCATGGGTATGCCTTTCAGAGCTCACACAGGACAAATATCTTTTCAGTATCAGGACATATCAGTATATGTGGACAGCCACAACACTCATAAAGAATATGGGAGAGCTTACAGGAAATTCCATCAGGGGAAAATCAGCTGTGGAATGCACAATGAGGAAAATCCATTTGCAGCTAAACAATGTGAAAAGTCCTTTAGCAGTTTTTTTCACAGACAAGAAAAAATTGACACTGAAGTTAAACACTGCTGTGAAAGTATGCATTGTAGAAGATCTTGCCCTCATTCTGGTATTCTTCAAGGGCATGAAAGAATCCACCCTGGTGAGAAACCCTTGGCATATGAGCAATGTGGGAAATCCTCTTTTTCTAGTTCTCTTAAAGCACATGAAAGAATTGACACTGTCAAGAAACCCTATAGATGTAAGCAATGTGGAAAAACATTCGCTTTTTCTGGTGCCCTTCGAAGACATGAAAAAGTCACACTGGAGAAAACCCCTATGAATGTATGCAATGTGGGAAAACCTTCCCTTTCTCTAGTTACCTTAAAGAACATGAAAGGATTCACACTGGAGAGAAACCCTATGGGTGTAAGCAATGTGGGAAAACATACGTTTTTCGCAGTTCCCTTGGCAGACATGAAAGAAGTCACACTGGCCACAAACCCTACACATGTAAGCAATGTGGGAAAACATTCATTCTTCTCCATTTCCTTCAAAGACATGAAAGAATTCACACTGGAGAGAAACCCTATGGATGTAAGCAGTGTGGGAAAACATTTGTGTTTCCCTGTTCCCTTCGAAGACATGAAAGAATTCACACTGGAGAGAAACCCTATAAATGTAAGCAATGTGGGAAAGCATTTGTTCTTCCCTACCATCTTCACAGACATGAAAGAATACACTAAAGAGAAACCGTACAGATTTAAGCAGTATGGGAAAATATTTGTTCTTATTATAACTCTGATTACCTAGAGTTATAGGATGAGCCCCTGGCTCCTGGCTGTTTTTGCTCTTTTGAAACAGGATCTCACTCTGAGTGTAACCCTGGCTAGCTTAGGGCTAGTGATTTTCCTTCAAGAGGAGAAGCTGTTTCCTCTGTATCCTTACAGTTATCATTGCTATTTGGTATCCTGGGATGAAGAGAGTTCTTGGCATAGACTGCTCTTTTTCTGCAATAATAAACCAATCTAGGAACAGAGCCCCGTGATCCTCTGTACCCTGAGCTTTGGGAGAGTGTAAGTAGCTGTTTATTTAGATACAGGCATCTCCCAAGGTCCCCAGCTGGGGATGGGATCCCTGAGATTTCCAGAAGGAAGTGGGCAGATACCAGCAGCCTGCCTGGAAGATAGCAGTAGCTGAGTGAAGGATGGGTGGGTGAGGAGGCATGCCTCAATCTTTTCACTCACTGTAGATCTCACTGTCCCGGGCTGATATGAAACAACAGCATAAAAATATTGCATGCATTTTGTAATACTGAACATGTAACTTTTCTGTGCACACACACACATACACACACACACACACACACACACACAGATATGTGTGGCACCAGTAGTACTGAGGATTGAACTCAGGACTGGACATTGTCCCTTAGCTTTTGAACTCAAGACTATAGCTCTACCACTTGAGCCACATCTCCAGTTCTGGCTTTTTTACTGATTAAATGATGATGACTCACAGACTTTCCTGTGCGTCCCTAACCCCTCCCTGCTTTGATACTTAATCTTCTGATCTCAATCTCCTGAGTAGCTGGAATTCCATGTGTGAGCCTCCAGCACCCAGGTTTACTTTGTTTGGATATACTATACCCAAAACTGTAATAGGAACAGCACTGTTTGCATCAAAACAGGCTGGGAGCTGGTGCCTCATATCTGTAATCCTAGTTATTCAGGAGGACTCAAGATCTGAGGATGGCGGTTGGAAGCCTGCCCTGGAAAGAACTTTCATTGAGACTCTTATCTCTAATTGACCAAAATGAGGAGGGAGGAGAGAGAGGTAAAAAGGAGGAAGAAGAACAGACAAAAGAAACATAGAAAAAACGCAAGTGCCATAAGATGAGTTAAGGCTTGAGTGGTAGAGCAGTACCCACCCCAGCGCCAGGCCCAAGGGGACCCATGCGGGGTTCTGTGCCTCCTGTGCTACACGGAAGGTTGTGGGTCTTGAGGGGCCCTGAGGAACTGGACTCGGCCTGATCCTCCCAGGTGCTGAAGGGAGCAGCATGGCAGAAAGTTGCTGCATCCTCCTGAAGTTCCCAAGTACATCCACTACCCAGAGAGCAGAGCAAGGCGGTTTCCAGTCTAGGAACCCAGGCCTCCTCTCCCACTGTCCCCTATGCAGAGTGGGTGTGCCTGAGAGCGTGGGGGCTGAGCCCAGAGGAAGGGAGTGGGGACAGCACAGCCCCAATGCTAGGGCCTCCAGCCAGTCTGCTAGGGTATAGGGGCGTCCTCACTGAGGACCAAGCGTAGGACGGGTGAGCTAGATCCTGTCAATCACTGGATGCCATTGGGAAGAGAGGAGACAAGTTGAGCTGCTTCCTATAAATTACTCCCAAAGCTGCAGAACTCAATCTGCCAAACTCCATTTTTATCTTTTTCTTTGGTGGTCTTCGGGCTTGAACACAAAGCAAGGGCTCTGTCCTTGAGTTTGTTGTTTTGTTCAATGCTCTCACTTTACCACGTGAGCCACAGCACTACTTGCAGCATTTTCTAAATAGTTTGCTAGATATTAGTCTCATGGCCTTTCCTGCCCTGGCTGGATTTGAACCACTGTCCTTAGATTAGTCTCCCGAGTAGCTCTGATTAGAGGCATGGGCCACCATTGCCCATTTTTAGGGTCTGTTGTGTATGTGCACACACATGGACGTATGTAATCACTGAAAATTGTTCCTGGTCATGGATGATCATTATCTGGGTGGTCGTGACCCACGCCCTCGTTTGCACTGTGTTCCCACAGGACCCTGTGGACATCTCTGATGTAACATTTAATGCCCACGTGCCTGGTTTCTCCTCCAGTGACAGGGACATATCATCCCAAACATCTAGAATAGGATCAGAATGAAGATAAGTGAACACAAAATTAAAATCATAAGTGTATTCTGAGTGAATTAAACTCAAGTATTTAATGAGTAAGTAAAGTGCATATGCATTTGATTAATATAGCCATACTATTCAGAGGACTTGTATGAAACTGGAACCTGGTAAAATGAGGTAAGTAGGGTTGGGAGAGATGGGAAAGGAGACATTTATCAAGGTGCAGTGTACTCATTAACTGATTTGGTTGAATAAAAACTTCTTTGCACAACTACTTGGAAATAATCACAGAAGAGGGAGCATCAGCTCCTCTCAATCTCACTCTCACTCATCTTGGGATTCCCCTGAGATGGAAAGGTGGTCAGATGTTAGAACTCTCACAGTGACAAGGGGCATGACACTTGCTTGTTGTCTACTTCCTGACCTTCCCTGCATGATGCCTTGAGGCCTTCTCCCTTGTGGTCCCACTCTCGTTCTCCCTCACCTGGACTGTAGTCCTCTTACCCTGGCCAAGCCTTTCTTCATGCCATCCTTCCACATCCCTGGGATATTAGTTTTCCAACTCTGCCATTAAATGCTACCACAAGGAAATCCAAACAGCAGAAATGTATTTCCTCAGACTTCTAGAAGCTATATGGGAAGCTGAGGTTGAGACTATTGTAATTCTTGGTTAGCACAGGCACAGCTAACAGAGGAAGTGGAAAATAGGATCACTGTGGAGCCACACTAGAGGCAAAAATCAAAATACCTCAAAATATCCATGTGGAAAAAGAGCTTCCTGTATGACTTATCAGTTGAACTGGTAAAAGAAAACTTGAGGCCCTGAATTCAAACTCCATTGATCATTTCCCCTCCCCACCCCATACACATAGATGAGAACTTGGCTGAGTGTTTCAATGGAGGGTTGTTGGAAAATCTGTCTGTGTGCCCAGCCATCTATCTATCCAGTGATCTACTGATTGGTCTGTCTCCCTGTTTTGGATGTGGACGTATTTCAGATTAATGAGATTTGCTATGTGCCAGTAGCTCACACCTGTAAACCTAGTATTCAGGAGGCTGGGATGTGGGGATTCAGTTTGAAGCCATCTCAGTCAGAAAACTCTAATACTCTTACCCTTAGTTAAGCAGCAAAATTCCAGCGGTGGCACGATGGATCATACAAGCACACTGCTGATTAGAATAATGAGACATGGGAAAGGGAGGGAGAAATGCTAGTATTGAAATTAGTATGCACCTAATTCCATAGGGCATTTCCTTTTTGTTTGTTTTTGGGTTTTCAGAGATCAAGTTTTTGGTCTGAGTGGGAGATGTAACCAGACTCTATATAGTAGCCATGTTTACCACACAGCTATGTCCTCCTCCCAAAGCACTGTTTCTTGTCATCAAATACCTTTGTAAAATATCTCCTTGCATTTGAACAATTTGATTTGGGGTGCTGAACAAAGAAGCTTACATTGGATTGGGAAAGACATATCCATTTCTTTCCAAAACACGTTCCAGCCTTCACTGGTTCTCTTCCAAGTTTGAAAATGAAACTCATCTGTCATTCTAAAACTGATTTAATTCCTGGCTTAAACAGTCATGGAAAACAGATGTGTTAAGAGAGGACTTCTTATAAGCAGGCTCTTCTGAAAGCAAAAACTGAGAGGCATAGGCGTGGAATTTGACATAGTCCACATCCTGCATAGATTGTTTTCCTAGAAAGCACTTCAGGCTGCATGTGCACCTGGCTGCAGCGACTTGACCATCATTTAACCTTGTATTTCTACTACTTAACTTCCAAAGAGAAGAGGAATTGTCAGGGTTTTTAGTCCTCGGTCCCTCCTGACCCGCAGGAGGGATAGGGAGAACACGTCCTGACCAGGACGAGCCGAGAAAGGAGTGGGCCGACTGACTGCGCGCACCCGGCCCTCCCTCACCGGAAGACAATCAGACACGTCAGGGAGACCCGTCAAGGCAGGAACTCGTTTAATGAGGAAGTACATTCAGATAATATAGGTTGCAGGGGCCTATCAACACAAAGGTGGGCAGCGTGGAGGAGGTCCACATGTTTACTCTCACTCTAGGTCTCAGCAGAGAGTGATTCACAATACTGACGGTATAGCTCAAAGTTAGGCATGGTGTTCATACATGACAGCTCATTTCTTTGGGTGGTTATCTGACTCAGTGATGCAGATTCATGGGTCAGCCTGACCCTGCACTCTGCTCCCAACAAGGAACAATTATCTTTTGACCTGTATCTTGTTGCCTATTTAGTTTCAGAACTGAAAACAAGGACATACTGATACCGGCAGCCTGTCATGTGTATTCTTTATTGTTACACTACTCTAAATTATTTAACACTCAGATGACAAGTACATGGACTCTGCAGATCTTTACATCAGCACATAAGTGAACAACATCACTCATTTAGATGGTACCTGTGAAGAAATTAAACAATACACAGAAATTTAGTATGAGTAGTGTAGAAACATCATTCTATCGACAGGGCTGAGTATTGAAACCATGGCACGTGCATGCTAGGCACACAGATCTGCTATTTGAGCCACACCTCTACCTCTGCTATCTGTGCCAGGCCTCTCTGCAGTACTGAGGTTCAACTTTAGAAGCTTGTGCTAGAGGAAGCCTGAAAAAGCTTTTGGCAATGCTGCTTCATCATGTGAATCTCTATTGTACCCTCATCATGGCCAGGAGTGGACTGGTGACCCACTGGCTCAACTGGATGATATTATTACCAGGAGGATGCACACACACATACACAGTCCTGGGACCTGAAATCAGAGCCTGAGCATTGTCCTTGGGCTTTCTCAAGGCCAGAGCTCTATCACTTGAGCCATAGCACCATTCCCAGCTTTTTCTATGTATGTGGTACCAAGGAATCAAACCCAGGTCCCTTGTGCATGCTAGGCAAGCACTCTACCACTAGAGCAAACTCCTGTCTCAACTCCCTAAATTTTGACTGAGGATGTAATTTCATTAGAAAACCATCACTGCTCATTTAGCAGTTATAATCATGCCTGATGCCAAGATTTTAACACTTTACCCTCAGTAAATGATGTCTATGCACAATTAATTCAGTCAGAATCCTTGGATTCAGATTGATAAAAAAAAGTTTCCATGCTAGATGTGGTGGCTCACACCTTTAATCCTAGCTACTCAGGAGCGCCTAGGCCCCAGAGTTCAAGCCCTGCAATCGATGTGACTGACCAAAAAAAAAAAAGTTATCATTAAGTGTATAGAAAGGCAGTCAAGTAGCTGGGCACTAGTGGCTCATGACTGTAACCCTAGCTACTCAGAAGGCTGAGATCTAAGGATTGAGGTTCAAAGCCAGCCAAGGCATGAAAGTCCATGAGACTTTTTTCTTCTAATTAACCACCAGAAAACCAGAAGTGGCACTGTGGCTCAATGTTGGAGAGCACTAACCTTGAGGTGAAGAGCTCAGGACAGCGCCCAGGCCCAGAGTTCAAGCCCTATGACTACCACCACCAAAAGACAGATGGCTCAGAGTTCAGGCCCCATGACCAACCAAAAACAAAAAGTCTTGGCCAGGAGCATAGCCTAGTGGTAGAATGCTCACCTAGCATGGATGAAGCCCTGGGTTCTATTCGTTACTACCACATACATAGAAAAGGCCAGAAGTGGAGCTGTGGCTTAAGTGGTAGAGTGCTACCCTTGAGCAAAACGTGTCCCAGGACCGTGCCCCAGCCCTGAATTTAATGCCTAGGTCCGCCCCTACCCCACCTCACCCACCCCCCAAAAAAAGGAAGGAAAGAATATCATGTGCAAAATAAGGCAGAAATCCTGAGAGTAAGTCCACTGGCAATTGTCAACAACCCAGAAAATAGGAAAAAGTGGACTTCATGGATAGATTCTTTTCTACCACCCCGAGCAAAAACCAAATGTTAGCAGGCACTTCAATATGAAACCTGTGTTCCCCAGTGTCGTGATGTAAGTTGGTAGTACAGAAGCTACTTTCTCTGATCCTTTGTAACTGCAATCCTGGAAAATGTGAACCCATTGGAATAGGGTCTCATACACAAGGGATCCTATCAGGGTTTTCTAAGAGTTCTCTTCACTGGTAACTAGAACAGCAAGAACTCCATCTCCACACTGGTGTCTTGGTCATTTACTCAACTTGCAAAAGGACAGAATGGCACAGACAAAAGCTGCACTGCTGTGACATTCAAAATAGTTCCCATAAACTTGTTGCCTTGTCTCTGTACATCTTTTATATACATCCCTATCTATATTTGGATATCTGACCTTTTTAAGCAAACCTCTCCCATCATCACTGTGTTCTGGTTCTCTTGAGAACACGGAAGGATTAAATGATTCATAGAAAAATACCATGTGAATTCATACACTTACTTTTTCATCCAAATTAGCTATAATTCACTAACAACTTAATATACTGTACATGCATGGGAATATTTCCTGCTTTTTCCATGAAATGAGGCCTCTTACTAAATTACATGATGACCTCTGCAAAACAAAGTTTTTTATGCATGATCAACCAAGAGTTCTTTCCTTATGAACCTATATAATGTTTACTGTGCTTTTGCTGCTTTCCTTATTTTCCATTTCATTAGCTATGTAGGAACTCAAGCTGACATACCACATGTATTTCTGCTTCCAGGACTCCTCTGCTCCCTTCTTGCTGGTGCGACTCTTGGCTGCCTCTGATTTTTTCCCCCAGACCTGGGGCTTGAACGCAGGGCCCGTGCACTGTCCCTGAGCTTCTTTTACTCAAGGCTAGCCCTCTACCACTTGAGGCAAAGTGTCACCTCTGCTTCTGTTTATTTGGTGATGAGGACTCCAACCTAGGGCTTTCATGCATGCCAGGCAAGCATTCTACCACTAAGCCACATTCCCAGCCCCTGCCTCTCTGATTGATAAAAGGATCTGCAGTACTCCCATCCAGTGTGATGGTGGGTCTTTCAAAGTAACTTGAGTTGTGTGGTGCAAAGAACGGATTCAGACTCCATTAAGCTACGTTGTACATAAAATCTGTTTCCATTCCCTCCAATAAGTGTTTATTGCATATAAATCCTGTGACCATCTTCATTTAGTCTTGTAGTTCCTAGGACTTGACTTCCAAAGAGAACAGGAGCAATTATCTGATCTGATAATCTGATTATCAGGACCTGATCTGTTGTTGCCTATTTACTTTCAAAACTGAAAACAAGGATGTACTGATACCCATAGCCTGTCCTGTATACTGTATGGTTACAATACTCTCAATTGTTCCACACTAAAATGAGCAGCATATGGACTCACCAGGTGTTTGGTTCCAGACAAGATCAGAAGTTATCGTCCTTTGGGTGCTGGTGTCTTCACTATGAAGAAATTAAACACATACACAAGAATTCAGTTTGCAGCTAGGTAAGTGCTGGTGTCTCACACATGTAATCCTAGCTACTAGGAGGCTGAGATCTGAACATTGTGGTTCAAAGCCAGCCTGGGCACAAAAAGTCTGTAAGACTCTTATTCCAATTAACAGACAGAAAACCAGAAGTGGCACTATGGCTCAAGTGGTAGAGCCCTAGCGTTGAGCTGAAGAGCTTAGGGACAATGCCCAGGCCCAGAATTCAAGCCCCACGACCACCCCCCCTCCAAAGAAAAGTCTGTACAGTGTAGAAGAAAATCATATTTTCCATCTACAGTGCTGAGTATTGAAACCATGATTTTCTGCATGCTAGGCACACGATCTTCTATTTCAGCTATACCTCCACCTCTTCTGTCCCTGCCAGGCCTTTCTTCAATACTGAGGTTTGATTTCAGAAACCTGTGCTAGATGAAGCTGCATAGGAATGAGTCTAGCTTTTGGCAATGCTGCCTCATCACATGAACCCCTTGTGTGCCCTCAGCATGGCCAGGATTGGATTGATGAGCCGCTGGCTCAACTAGATAATATTTACTGGGAGGGTTGAGGCCAGATGATAGTAATTGGAAGGCACTCACAGTAGGAGTGGTTTTGAAAGGCCATTTCCAATTCACCCGCCCAATACAGTTCAAGGGTTAAAGCATCAGCCAGCAGCCCAAGAGAAGAAGCACAATGCCATACTACTAGTGCATGGGCACACACATGTGTGCAAACACACAAGTTCATGGAAGTAGTTTTGGCTGTGAGTTTAAGGACTTGACACTCAAGTTGCAATCAAAAAATGCAAATTATATGAGACTGTAAAAAATGGTACTAAAGAGTACAATCAACAAGATGAGGGAAAAAAGGGAAGAAAATAATACAAACCTTCATGGTCCACTTATGTGAAGCACAGAGCTCACCAAACTCACAGGATGAGAAAGTTGAATACTGAGTTGCAAGCTTACAGAAAAGGAGGAAGACAGGGTGGCTTCTGAGCATGGAGGTTCAGATTAAACAAAATGACCCAAAGTTGTCTCACAGCATAGGCAATGCACCTAACACTACCCAGCTGTACAAAAACAGATATGCTGGCACATCGTGTGCTGTGGTTTTTATCCTAATTTTTTAAAAAAATCTTAATTCTGGGAGGTCTTCTTTTATGACTAGTTCTCACTCCTTGCTGCAAACCTGTATCATTCTCCAATTCCTAAAACACAAGGGAACTTTTAACATTCACATAAGAATTTGATTTTAAAAACAGTTAAATTTGTTCCGTTTGGTATTGAAGATGCTTTGTAAATCATTCACCTGAGGCCAAACAGGTATGGCTGAAGGGCTTCAAGTCTCTCCAGTAAGAGCTGGTGGAAAACTTTAAGGTTAGTATAATGAACCGCATCAAAGGACATGGCCTTTCCTCTCTTGTTTGCTTTCAAGCAGCTCCTTCTTTACTCTCTTTCTTCCTAGAGCAGTATCAAATGTCTTTCTCAACTGTCTCTCATTGTTCCCTTTCTCCATTTTCTTCCTATACACTGGAATAGGCTATTATTCCTCTTTCAAAAAGCTGTGGAATAGAAAGACTATATTCTCTACAGGTAAGGAGACTATTGCTTTCTCCTGCTCCAATCTTGTGTGTCCAAGTGAATGAACAAACTTTTCCACCTCACTAAAGGTAAAAGATGAAAGCCACCGTGGAGCTCCACTAGGCAAATAGATGATTTCAGCAAGGGAAGTTCTGGGGCTTGACTTCAGGGACTGGGCACTGATCCTGAGCCTCTCTATGCTCAAGGCTGGCACTCTTAAAATTTTAGCCACAGCATTACTTCTGTTCTCCTGCTGGTTACATTTCTACCCAGGCATGCCTCACACTGTGATCCTCAGATCTCAGCCTTCTGAGGAGCTGCAAATACAGGAGTAAGCCGCCAGTGCCTGGCTCAAATCTAGTCTTAACCAGCTTATCTAAGCAAAAGACCAACATTTAGAAATAAAAACTGGATTAATTTTTTCATCTTGGTGTTCTAGATTGGGCTGTAATCACTAAAATCAGAACACAGAGTCTGGTCATTTTCTGTCTCTTGGACCTAATGCATGTTTCACATCATTTGTGCCAATAAGGTAGTCATCAGCGTAACTGTGCTCTTGGTATAAAAAAACTCATTCTTCCTTATTTTTCTTGGTCAGCCACAGGGCTTGAACTCAAGAGAATGGATGCTGTCCATAAGCTTTTTTTTTCTCAAGACTAGCATTCTATGAGGTAACTGACAGCTTCATTTCTGGCCATTTGGTGGTTAACTGGAAATAAGAGTGTCATGAACTTTCGTGGCTTTGAGCCATGGAGGGGGGAGAGAGAAGAGAAACAGAAGAGAACAAGGAGGGGGAGAGGAAGAGAAAAAGTGGAGAAAGATAGAAGGAAAGGAAGGAAGGAAAGAAGGGAGGGAGGGAGAAAGAAAGCAAGAGGAAGCAAGCAAGCCAGCCAGAAAGAGAGAGGGAGGGAGGGTGGGAGGGATGAAGAGAGAGAGAGAGGGAGAGAGAGAGAGAGACAGAGAGAGAGAGGGAGAGAGAGAGAGAGAGAGAGAGAAGAAGAAGAAGAAGAAGAAGGAGAAGAAGAAGAAGAAGAAGAAGAAGAAGAAGAAGAAGAAGAAGAAGAAGAAAAGAAAAAGAAGAAAAAGAAAGAAAGAAGAGGAGAGAAGGAAAGCAAGAAAACAATCACGGAAGCCATGAACAGCCCCGGAGGAACTGGAATCAGCCTGATCCTATCTTGCAGTGAGAGGAGAAGTGTCCTCCTAAAGCTACCAAGAGCATCCATTTAGCTGCCAGCTTGGAGGTTACCAGTCTAGGAACCCAAGGCCTTGTCTCCCACTGTTCCCTGCGCAGAGTGGGCGTGTCCGAGAGCGTGGGGGCGGAGCCCAGAGGAATGGGGCGGGGACAGCACAGCCCCAGTGCCAGGGCCTCTGGCCAGTCTGCTAAGGTCTAGGGGCCTCTTCACTGAGGGAACAGCATAGGATGGGTGAACTAGATCCTGCCAACCACTGGGTGTCATGGGGAAGAGAGGAGACAAGATGAGCTGCTTCCTGTAAATGAGCCCCTGAACTGTAGCACTCCTCTCCTAAAGTACACTTTTGTTTTTGTGTGTTGGTCCTGAGGCTTGAGCTCAGGGCCAAGGCTCTGTCCTTGAGCTTGTTGTTTTGCTCAAGGCTCCCAACCACTTGAACCACAGCTCGACTTCCAGATTTTCTTAGTAGTTTGGTGGAGATACAAGTCTCATGGCCTTTCTTGCCCTGGCTGGATTTGAGCCGAGGTCCTCAGATCTCAGCATCTTGAGTAGCTAGCAGTAAATATGTGAACCACTGGCCTCCATCTGGAAGTCTGATTGTGTGTGTGTGTGTAACCATCTAATGTGTTATTCACTGATGATTATTTTCAGGGTGGTGGTGACCCATGCCCTCATTTGCACTGTGTTCCACAGGACCCTGAGGACACCTCTGTTATAACATTTATTATTTTTTTTATTGTTGGAGTGATGTACAGAGGGCTTACAGTGACATTCATCAGGTAGTGGGTACATTGCTTCTTTTTGTTTGTGGGGGGGGGGTCATGGGTTTTGAGCTCGGCCTGGGCACTGTCCCTGAGCTCTTCAGTTCAAGGCTACCTCCCTACCCTTGAGCTAAGGCCCACTTCACGTTTTCTAGAAGTTAATTGGAAACAAGAGTCTTAGGTCCTTTTGTGCCCGCACTGGCTTTGAACCTTGATCCTCAGATCTCAGCCTCCTGAGTAGCTAGAATTATAGGCGTGAGTCCCCACTCCCCCTCTCCCCCCAGTGTACCTTGCTTCTTTTTTTTTCAATATGGTCTCCAATTTATTATCTTTTCCACAGTACAAATTTTTCACAAACCATAAGTCCTTTGCAGTTATTCAAAGTCTGTAAACAAGGGTCTGAATCCCCACACTCCCCACCTCAGTTTCAGCTTGTGAATGTTTTAAGTCCTTCAATCAAGCTTTAGCTCTTCCATTCACATAAGGAATCAAGAGGTTTCTCTCCTTAAATTATTTATATTTTTATCATACAGTCTGAAATGCAGTAAATCCCAGTGAAAGCCCTGGGGAAAACAAAACATGATCTTTACAGCAGGACTCGAACCTTTATATTAAATGCATTTTGAAGAAGCGTCCCATAATAAAAGCATGGGTTTTCGTTTCCAGAAATCAAGTCAATTACAAACCTTATTTTCTACTTAAAAACCCATTTTGATCTGAAAGTGAAAACAGTCCCCTATCCACAGTCATTTTACAAACTATACAGTTTAACTTGCAGAGATTTTTTTTTCCAGTCTGGAAAACAGTAGTGCAATTAGTTTTACTTCTTTTCAGTTATATAGTCCATCATGTAAATAGCTCTGTGGAAAGATAAGAAGATGCTCTGGTAAACAAGAAATTTTTGCAAGCCCATGCTGCCTTACTAGTCCATTAAAGCTTGTAAGTCCATAGTGGCTTTCAACAAAATATTGTATATACATCACCATCAAAAATGCAGAAATAAATAGGCAGGAAATGACTCTAAACTGTCTCATCTCTTAATGATTTTTCAGTAATTGGCTTGATGAATTGGCTATGTAGTCACTTAAATAAGCAGACAGTAGGCAGTTGCCTTGCAGGACATTCCACTATGGCATCCAGTTTCGAAAGCCCCAATGGAGTTAATTGCAGTCCTAAAATTAAAACAAAAATAGGGAGTAGAAGATGGATGGAAAAAAACGTGTACAGGTGCTACTGAAATGGAATCCCAACAAAACAGCTAGGTAGGTCACTTAGACTTCTTCTTAAAAAGGCTTTTGATTTTTGATGGCTTTTTGCTTTTCTCTCCATTATGACAAAGGTCATGGGGGATGCTGCTTATCCTGCTAACACTTGGGGCTTCCTGAACTGGTTTGCTTTCGTTGCCAGTGGAGGAACATGATGTGTGATGAGGTTTAGGCACCGGGATGCCACTAGAGAGCTGGTTCATGCTAAAGGACTTCTCCAAGATGCCATTGTACACTTTGCTTGCAGGACTGAAGATCATACTCTTCGTTTCTGTCAGACCTACACAATCAGGAGAGCCCAGGGAGAGATCTGCCGTCACGGGTGAATCTCCTCTGGAAGAATCCTCTAGGGAGAGCTCATCTCTGGATATCTTCCGAGGAGACACTGGTTGGTATATCTCGAGGCTGGGGGGAGGAGACTGCTTCCTTCCAATGGAAGAGTTCAAGGAGTCACATTCTGAAGCTGTGTCTGGCACTTCCCATTGCTTTTCGGCAGTGAAATAAATGGCCTCCTCCTCTTCTTCATTCCGATAGAGTGCAGGGCAACTTGACACTGAGAGGATGTCTGGATCCGGGGAAGGCAATGAGTGCTGGGGATGCTGAGGCAGGTGAGGATGACGAGGATGGGCTGGATGAGGAGCATGTGGAGGAAGCTGGGCTCGCTGGGACTGTGATGAAGAGGGCACAATGCTAGGGCGAGAGCGACACAAGCTGCTGCTTCGGGCTAAAGATCCAGCAGGTTTAGCCACAGTCCCAGGAAATGGAGACAGGATTGGGGGTGTGTCTTCATCTAAGTCATCAACCCCTCCAGCAATTGGGTAGGGTGGAATGGAAACTCGGGGCAGCACTACCCAGCTGTGATCTGAATAAAGGGAAGACGTCAGGCTGGGGAGTCCCAAGTTATGGGCTATCTGAAAGCCACAGATCTTCTCAATCTGTTGCCAGCAAAAAAGTCGTTCTCGTAAACAAGTTGTCAACTCTGAGAGAGCTTTCTTTGCTTCCAGAATCTTGTGATCTACTTCATCTAGGGAGGAGCTATGAGCAACGTGCAGCGTCCCAAAGACGGTGCTTCTCTTCTTTTTAATTTTTTCTGCCTCATCCTTAGCGATACCTAACTGCATTTCAGCATTCTGTCTTTTGATGTTGTAGTACTGTACTTCTACTTCATGGGTTAACTGAAGCCATTTTTGAAGAGCATCTGGAACAGACCAGCTGCTTCGCAGTTCAAATTCTTTTTCAGCCTTTTTTAGAGCCATGCGAACCTGCTCCAATTCCTGCTCTGCGTACTGACATCTGCTCAGTTCACACTCAGCTCCTTCCCTGAGCTCTCGCAGCCAACAGGCCTCCTCCTTGGCATAATTGATTTCATCCATCATTTTGCGCTCTAGATTTTGCTTCTCAACAGCAACATTTCTGTTTTCTTCCTGTGCCTTTTCAAGCCTCTCTTGTAAGTCCGTAAGACTTTGTTCTGCAGTTTGTAGACTCTAAGTCTTTCATCATTTTTGCAACATGTTCTTTTGATGTCTTATTCTGTGTATAAGCAAACCAGCATCCTCCAACACCAATTAGAATAGAAACTGTGAGAATAAAATCCTTCATCCAGTTATGGGGTGGACGCGTTAGAGGTCCAAATAAAACCACATCCAGGGCCTTGAGCTGTAGTTTCTGTCTGTGACTCCGGTCGTTGATTTTCAACTGAGAAATCATAAATGAAAGCTCATGTACTGCGATCCTGGGAAGTGTTGTTCCTTTGACATTATTGTCTCTAAAATTCTTCTCATATTGTGGGAGTTCCACAAATTCTATCAACCACTGAAGGGGATCTTCAAGGGTCCAGTTATGAACTTCCGATGCTTTCCATCGCTTCCACAAATCCTCAACAGTAATAGGCTTGTCTTCTCTGTGCAGATGGCTATGCGTATTACTCGCATCTTTATACTTCCTATCTTCTCTGATAAATTCATGGCTTTCCTCTACTTCAATCCCACCATCTTTGTCATCATCCATTTGTTTATGGATCGTCTGAAGAGCTTCCAGACTAAATCTGTCTTCTTCTGTGAAGCATGGTGGACTCAGTGACCTGCAGGGATCTGTCAGCAGCGCCGGGCGATCGCCCACCACTGGCGCTAGAGAAGTGGCCGCCCCAGCCTAGCCAGTAGACCTTCGCCGGCGGAGGTGTCTGGGCACCAGGTCGCATCTGTCCATGGCTCCAGCCACCAGGAGCCCGAACACCAGCAGCGCAGCCCAGCGCCGCCCAGGCAGTCAGCCCGAGGCCAGGGCTGGCTTTGCGGAGGGATGCGGGGCGAGGGGACCGCGAGGCGGCGGCGCCCTGGCCTCCGGCCACTCGCTGGCCCTGTGAGGCGCCAGACTCAAAGGAACTTAGGCTCAATGGTTTCCCTCATTCGTCATAATCAGTAGAAACCTTGGGCTCTACTAGCAGAGATCTGCAATAGAGCAAAATTTTGATACGTAAGGCCATATAGTATGAAGCTAATTGAAAGGACCTCCAGGATATTGAAACAAAAGCCATATAACGAATGATTGTTGTCCTTAATGTACTATGTTGTCTCTCATCTCCTTTGCTGTCCCTTGGGTACCTCATATTGTTACAGTCTCTCACTTTGTTATCTGATATATTGAATTTATTTGTATTTGGTTATTTGAAATTTGATAGGGAAGGGGGGAAAACCAAGACGGATGGGGGGTGTGGGGGGGAGGGTAATGGGTACCAAGACATGTGAAAGGGTATCAATGTATGTGAATTAATGCACCTTCTCTCTGGCAAATATCATGTAACCCTTTTATTAATTACAATAAAAAATTTAAAAAAAGAAAAAAAATAAAGCTAATGTACAGAAGAAAATTTCCATTGAACTCTCTCACATGATTTACTGCTTTCTTGCCAGAGAAAGCTTTTCCTTAATAGATTAATACCCTCTTGGGTCCTTTTGTATCTAGGAGAATACTTGTTTTTCTTCTTGTTGGTGTTGCTTCTTGGTGATGATCCTATGGCTTTAACTCAGAGTTGGGCACCTATATGTTTTTGCTCTTGGTTAGCACTCTCCCATTTGAGCCACAGCTCCACTTCTAGTTTTTTGGAGGTTTGTTGGAGATAAGTCCCATAGACTTTGATTCCTAAGCTGATTTCAAGCAGGGATTCTGAGACCTCAGCCTCCTGAGTAGTTAAGATTACAGTTGTGAGCCACTAGAGCCCAGCTGATGATACTTTTTCTTTTGCTTAATTCAGTATTAGGATCCCTCTGATCATATCAATATCATCTTTTGAGACATAAGCAATTTTTCTTCTAGAAAGTGTTTTCATATTTTATTTCTAGCCCAGTGAAGATATTAGTACTTAAAATATGTATTTGATACTCAACTATAGTAGTTTAAGTTAAATAAAGAATAAACACAAATATAAAAGCTCTGATTTTCTCTGTATGATGACTTCAGTGTGCAAGATGGAGTTTTAATACCTGTGAAAACTACTTTTAAAATATTTCCTCTGGCATCTGTTAAACCACATCTTGTAATTTTTGGGGGGTGGGTCATGGGTCTTGAACTTGGCCTGGGCACTGTCCCTGAGCTCTTCAGCTCAAGTTTACCACCCTACCCTAGGTGTTGTCCTTGAGTTCTTCAGCTTCCCTAGGTGTTGTCCTTGAGTTCTTCAGCTTCCCTACTCTTGAGCCAAGCCCCACTTCCCGCTTTCTAGAGATTAATTGAAGATAAAGTGTCTCAAGTCCTTTTGTGCTGGGGCTAGCTTTGAACCTTGATCCTCACAGTTCAGCCTCCTGAGTAGCTAGGATCTGATGTAAACACCTGAGAGTCTTTTATTGCAAGCTTGAGCCTGGGCTCCTAATCATCAGCCACACAGCAGGTTAGAATTGAGAGCCCCGATCCTTCAGTTAGCAGGGTTTTTTGTTTTTTAGTAATTTGACCATAAGGCACAAGCTGGCCATATGCAAGAGGCCAATAAAAATGTAACATTTCCACCTGGTTTCTTGCCTTTGTTCTTCTGTCAGGAATTTACAGCCCACAGCTTACTCAGGAAATTAGGGGGAAATCTAGAGAGGAGTGTCTTCAGTCTACTAGATTCCTTCTTAGAGAGGATACTTTCTGGCACTAATTTGATCACTGTGTGTGTGTGTGTGTGTGTGTGTGTGTGTGTGTGTGTGTGTGTCTGTGTGTAGTAAGGCTTGAAATCCAATCCTCAAAAACTTGCTTGGTTGTTTACTTATGGCTGGCTCTGTACCACTTGATCCTCTACTTTCTAGTTTTTTGATGACTAACTGAAGGTAAAGTTCTTCTATATTTACCTACCCCTGGTAGCTATGAACCAAGATCCTCTGAGCCTCTTGAGCAAATAGGATTATAAGAGATGAACTACTGGCATGCATATCTATTGGCATGGGGTTTCTTTCTTTTATTCACTTGTAAGAAATGTCAGAGGAAAACAAATGACTTATAATTAGGACTACTCAGATAAAACACTGATGTTTAACACATGGGTTAACATTTGCAATGCTCATCAACCTTCTGTATGATTTCAATCTTTTATATCTGTAATGTGCAATTAGATTTCTTCAGCCCTATTTTTGGCAATAATTAGGTCACTTACAAGAAAGTTGGTTCTTCCTCTCTTGGTTTTATAAATTTTTGGATATTTCAGGGCAGGATTTATGGAGTGTTAATTTTGCCCTGCTGTAGCAAGGCATCTCTGATGTCCTCTGTTCTGTAAAGACATCACTTCCTGGCAGTGTGTGAACAATAGGTAGTTTCCTGTCATCTCTTCATGTGTTTTATTCCTCAATGTCAGGCTCCTTTCTGAACACACGTGATCCACTGCTCTGTTACATATGCAAGGGGGTCCTGTGTAGCTCTCCTGGATTTCCCTCATACCACTCTGAACTCTCCAGTGCGCTGTCATGTGACACTCATCCTCCTCGCTTCCATCAGCCTGTTTCACTCACAATTGCATCTTGGGAACTTGGAGTATGCACCACCTAGCTCCCTAATTTCTTTGCCTTGGTCTGTGCATTCACTGACTTCATTCTCTTAAATAGGTTGTCTTCAAAGTGCTTTAATGTGGTTTGCTTGAATATTTTTGGATTGGCTTCATACAGAAACAGAGCTCAGTGCAGCTTACTCCACCTTAGGTAGAAACAGACTGCCATGAAGCATCAGTAAATATTGTAGACTGGATAAATGCCAGTTCATAGTCTCTCTTCCTGCTTCCTTTTTAGTGTTTAGCTATCAATGTAGCTATTTTCTTCTGGAAAGTACTCCTGTGCCTAAAGAAGGTCAATTCCTAGGAGAAAATGCATTTTATTCCAGCATCTAGTGAATCGATAGTGGCCATTTTTCTACCTTTCCATTGCCCTAGTCTCTAAGCTAACCCAGAACAAGGATGTAACTCATCTACCTACAGATCTTCATGTAGTTGTTTCATGAAGTAGAACCTCTTTATGCACTTGGACAGAGAGTGGATGAGAAAATATGTGTTCCTTTATAATAAAAAAATAACCCAACCTGACATAGCTTTTTCCCTTGTTTTCTTTCAGGTTGGTTATTTCAGCCAGAATGCACTTCATTCATATGTAAAATACGTATGAGAATATGCTTGGGAAATATGTTGAGATGCCAAGACAAGGAGCAAAAAAAAAGCAAAGAATATGTTATCACAGTTACAGTGTGAAGAACAGGAAGGAGAATTTTGCCATTTTGAGGTAAATGCCTATCTATATGTAGTGTTTGACAGTTTGGGACAAGTTAGTTTACCACTGATATATGTAATGATCAAAGGCATATTTCTTAAATCATAATTTTAATGACTTCCTAAAAGGAGAATATACTGAGATCTCATTGTAAAGCAAAGCATTTTGAATATGCTATTTGTTGATGCTGCCAGAAAGAATATTCTGTATATAAATAATTTTATATGTTCCTATTTAATTACTTTCAATAAATATTTTTATGTATAGGATTATAAAATTAAAACATGAGTTTGATCAATATCTCAAAAATACTCATAGAAAGAATCTTCATTCACAGCTCCTCAGCACTCAGCCGTGTTATGACATATTTCCAATATTAATAACACTATGGATGCAAAGGAATTTTTCATTTATTCTTTTGATCTGGTTCTCAGAAATGCAAGTTCCTTAGGAGTTCTTTATTGACTAATGAAATGCTGGTATTTGTCCTTGGCAAACCTCACAGGACTGTGGACAGCATGAAGGAGGCCATTGAAGGAATTTCCTTGGTGATTGCACACACTCAGTCTCTTGCCCATACTCCTGTCACAAGGCCTAGCAGTGAGGGCTATTCTACAGAAAAACTTCCACGTGATGCAGAACTGAAGGGAAGTTTCTCTCCTGGAGAAAACCATGTGACTTCTTCCTCAATGCATACACTTCAGTTGAGAGCCTGGACCAGTACCTGAGCAGGGTCAGTTGCGTCAATGTTTTCCACTGGCTTGCGGTATTTGAATGATTATTCTTCAGTTTTTGACATCCTGACTTGTTTGACTGCCTTGTATGTATTGAGTTAAGATTGCTACCATTCAGTGTTCATAAAAGAATTGGAGATCTTGGCATTTTTTAAAACCTCTAGGTCTCATTCTGAATTGCTACAGGTTTTTTTTTTTTTTTGGTCATGGGACTGGGTGTTGTCCCTGAGCCCTTTCAGCTCAAAGCTAAAGCTCTTGCCCTACCCTGGAGCCCCAGCGCCACTTCTGATTTTGTAGTCGTTAATTTGAGATAAGAGTCTCATTGACTTTAGAGCCTGAGCTGGATTTGAACCGTGATCCTCAGATCTCAACTTCCTGAGTAGCTAAGATTACAGGCACGAGCCATGGTGCCTGGCCAGCTGTTTATGTTTGTTTGTTATTGTTATGTCTTTTTTGTTCACAGTGGGGCTTCCAGTATCCTCCATACTTGTGTTCTCTATTCGTGGGATAATTTCAACAGTTGCTCTGAGTTTATTAATGTTTATCAGATAGTATACTGAAGAGCATTTTATACATGTCCTATACCTTCTCTTGTCATGTCCTCACTCCCCACTGCTGCCCTTACTGCAAAAGGTCCTCTTGTACATTCCTATTATTCATCTTTAAAGTCTAGATTCACAAAATGGAGAGAAAATGTGACATTTGGCTCTCAGTGTGATGTATTTGGCTTAACATGATGAGTTCTCCTGTCCATTGTCCTCATAATGATTTCACTCCATTTTTAGAGCAGACTCATTCCTCATTTTGTCCACATATAGCAGTTTTGTATATACTCATTGATGAGTAGGCAATAGTTTTGATTCCTGTGTTTCAACATTTTTGTTGTTGTTGTTGTGAGACCTGAACTCTGGGCCTGGGCTCTTTCCCTGAGCTCTTCAGCTCAGTGGCTTCAATGCCACTTCCGTTTTTCTGGTGATTAATTGGAGAGTACTGTGCCATGTATTTCCTGCCTATGCTACTTTGAACTGTGATCCTCAGATCTCATCTCCTGACTAGTGAAGATTGCAGGCGAGAGCCACTGGTGTCCAGCTTCAACTCTTTTGAATAGTGCTAAAATAGGCACAAAGGTACGATGAGAAAAGTTATGTTTTGTGTAACTTGACTCCATAAGGATATGGAAATTAGCATATTTTAAGTTTCTGTGGAAGCAGCATCTGAACTGGTTTGGAAATGAACACTGCTGTCTAGACATATCACTGGCCATGCTCACCACCTTCGTGATTTCACCTCACAAAACCTGATTGTCCTGCACCATCTCAAGCTTACCCTCCATGCTGGAGCTCATATGCTTACAATTGAATGTCAGCAGATAATTTTATGGACCTGTAAACTTTAAAAATGAACTCTGTTTCATGAATAAAATTGTGTCCTTTGTTCAAACACAAAATCTTTTTCTATGTGGTTTTGTTATTTTAATATATAGTGGGTTTACAGTTATATTTGCCAGATAGTAGGCACATGACTTCTCACACACTGATACTCCTCATGTGTTGTCCTCATTCCCCTTCCCCACCCGATCATCTTGTTTTATCCCCTTCCATTTCTTATTTTAAATAAACAAATAAACGTATGTACATTATACCTGACAACAAAGTCAGATATTGTAACGATATGAGATTAACCAAAGGGCAACAAAAGAGAAGAGAAATAACATAGTACATTAAGAACAATAATCACACAAGATAAAGCTCTTGTTTCCATATTCTGGAGATCCTTTCATTTAGCCTCATCCTATATGGCCTTATGTATCTAGGTTTTATGCGATTGTAATCCTCTACCAGGAGAATCCTAGGTGCAAACACAAAATCTCTAAATTGTAATTTTCTTGACAACACTTTCACATTAATTTTTTTAAATAACATTTATTGCTGTAAGTCTTTTGGGTGTGATGGTAGATTTCATTTAAGTTCTAAGCAAATAATTGGATTTTACTATGCTACAGGTCAAACTTCCTGTGCCACACTTGTGAGCTCTATACCTTTGTCTTTAAATTCTCACTGTCTTGCCATCACTAGAATGCCTGCTGGATAAGTGAATATTAATAACTTCTATGTTAGGTATTGTGGGAAACCAATATGAGTCTGGGGTCTAACAGAGTTATACTCGAAAGGCCTATATTGAGGACAAAGGGTGAAGAGTACAATCTGCCTGCCTTCATGCAAGGGTGGAGTGACCTTTTTGCCTAAATTCTCACGGGTCATGACAGTGTGCTTTGATAGTATTCCCAGACTTGTTTGGTTACCCTCTCCCTCCAGGAGATAGATTTGCTGAAAATAACTTGATAGTTGAGACTGGATGATTCTTTATACAAACAATAAGTCTTCTGAGAATTCTTGTTATTATTCAAGTATGGAACTGTAGCTTGATTGCCAACATAAGCAATTGCTTTCTGTTCACTTGTACTAAGGTATAAAATAGACAAGCTGTTTAATAAAGTTGTCAGATGCAGCAATTGCTCTGGCCCTCCCAAACCCCTCTGTCTCTGTCTTATTTTCCTTTTAACCTCTCAGCCCTACTCTTCGAGGACCCTTGACTGGCTGGCTCCGGCAAAGTATGGGGAGTGTAAGTTATCAATGTGTTTCTCCTATTTGGATTCTGTGCTTACTGTTCTTCTCTCATCTATAGATGTCATGTAACCATTTCATCCCACCTTATGATACAAACCCGGTAAGTTTCCGTGTATGCACACCTGGAAATGCGCAGACTGTGACACATGCCAGCCACTGCTGGGTGTGTGAGAGTACACTGATGATGGTTTTGCTGTTTATCCAGTGTTTGAATATTTCTACACCAAGATTAAAAATTACAGAAGCAAAATATTTATTGGAACACATAGAGAAATATGTTATCTGTCCCAGTTGTTAAAGTAGCCATTTCCACCAGTGAGCCTTGGCTCAGAACTCTGATGGGATTCTCTAGATGTTTGAACATACAGAGAAGTCACACAGGCCTGTGTTAAAAATGAGATTCAACCATGTCTTCCTACTCAGCTCATTTCCACACTGGTGCCCAAAGCATGATTTGATATATAATTCATGAGATCCGGCTAGGGAACACGATGTTTAGAAATCAACAGGGAAATTTGAACTTTCTTCAAGTTAATGAAGAACATAATACTGAGCAGCACACTCACTTCAATATGGAAGTTACAAGTTGTTTTCCAAGAGGTACAAGACATGGGAGTATGGGCAGTATGCCTGAGAGACAGGAGTGGAGTGGGGGTTGGTTAATGCTATCGAGATGAGGTTGGTCAGATGCAATAGCCCTTAATATTTTAAAGCAGCTTCCACAAAATAATGAAGTAGAAGTAAGGCAACTTATTTGAACTAATCAGATAATTTTGAAACAAAAAGTTGGAGTAATTCTGAATCTTTCCTTAGCAGCAATCAGTGACATGTGGCTAAGGTCACATAGAAATGCCAATGATATCCAAATACAAATAAATTCAATAAACCAGATAACAAAGTGAGATACTATACCAATATGCTACAGTATCTCACTTTGTTATCTGATATATTGAATTTATTTGTATTTGGATATTTGAAATTTGATAGGGAAGGGGGGAAAACCAAGACGGGTGGCAGGTGTGGGGGGGAGGGATACGGGTACCAAGACATGTGAAAGGGTATCAATGTATGTGAATTAATGCACCTTCTATCTGGCAAATATCATGTAACCCTTTTACTAATTACAATAAAAAAAATTAAAATTAAAATTAAAAAAGGAAGAAATGCCAATGATACAATCAGATCACTACCTTAATTTGCAACAGTCAAAAAGCATAATATAGCTAAAAAACTAGAAGAAAGGTTGATGAACAGTTCTTTCCTTATGACTATACACTAATGTTTCCTGTGGTTTTGTGGCTTATTTTCTAGTTCACTTGCTATGTGGGATACAAAGCTCATTTATCATCTGCATCTGTGCTTCCATGATGCTTCTGTTCCTCCCTGCTGGCACCACTGTTGGCTCTCTGTCCAGCCTATCTGATTGATAAAGGATCTGCAGAACTCCCATCCAATATGGTGGTGGGCCTTTCAATATAACAGAGTTGTGGGGTACAGAAAACTGATTCAGGCTCCATTAGCTACTCTGTATGTGAAGTTTGTTTCCATTCCCTCCAGTAAGTTTGAGCTGCATACATGTACTGTGGCCATCTGCATTTGACCTTGTAGCTCCTCCTACTTGACTTCCAAAGAGAACAGGAGCAATTGTCTTTCCACATAGTCTACTGTTGCTAATTTTCAATATTGACTATAAGGCTTTACTGTTATTGATAGCCATTTCCAACTCACCAGCATAATGCTGAACGGGAAAAGCACAGTTCAAGACTTCAAGCACTAGCAAGGAATACAGAGTCATGGGGCATAATGCCATAAAAGCAATGTGCATGCATGCACACACACGCACACAACACACACCCATTATAATTTCTTTGAGAATGTGATTTCACTAGAATACCCAGTCACAAAACTATAATCAACGATTTTTCTTGACATAGTTGTTGTTCACATAATTGTCCTCATTATCCATGCTAAAGAATGAAATTATAGTCAAATACCATGTAAATTCATTCGACTTACTTTTTTCACACACTTTTACTTCAATTTATCTAAGCACCATTTTAAATGATGCTTATGAAGAAGGATATTTCCTGTTTTTTTCATAGACATGAGACTCTACAAAAGCAAAGTTTTATGCTACATTGATGAAAATTTCTTTCCTGGTTAACCAACCCAATGTTAAATGTCCTCTTGTTTAAGCCATTTTAAAGCTAACATACTTTGTAGGAACTTATGTCCTTACTCCACATCTAAAATTCTGCTTCCATGTTCCCTCTTCTCACTCCTTGCTGTACTAATGCTTCCTGTCTGACCTGCCTATCTGATAGGGAAAAGGAACTGAAGGATAGAAGCAGGACCCTCATCAAATGGGGCAGTCAGAGTAGGAGAATTCTTTGGTATTAAGTGTTGAGCCTGGGTTTGTTTGCTCCTTTGTTTCTTAGGGCCTTCTCACTTCAGTGGCTTGTGACTTCCATATATCCATTGTGGCAATCTTACTAAGCATTGTGTTTGTTAGTAGTTGATTTCACAACAGACCATAAGCAATTATCTTTTGTCCTTTTCAATTGTTTTCCATTTATTTTTGTTGTATGAGAACTCAGTCAGTGAAAAACAGAGAAGCCAGATTTTGAGAGGCAGAACTGGGAGTCTTTATTGGAGAGCCAGTGACTGCAGGGAGACTTCTGTTCAAAGACCTGCAGCGTAGCGTAGAGCTTGCACAAAGCTTTTAAAGACAAAAAAACACATGATTTGGGTGAGGAGCAGTCATTCTCTGGAGCCAATCTTCCCTAAAGCCAAACAGCATGACATCTCCATATTCTCTGAAGACAAGCTCTCCTAAAAATGGCTTGTTTCACTTTGAAGGTTTTGTAGCTGGATGAAAAGCCCTTATCACCCAGCTTGGTGCCAGGATGGATGAGAGAACAAGGTGATGGTGTGCAGACCCAGTCTCCTTATTTCATTTTGACATCTGAAAAAATTTCATGCAGATATTTATGGGCTGTTATGCATCCTGTATATTCTTATCATATTCCAAAATGATTAAACACAAATGACAAGTTAACTCAACAATGATCATGTCTAGTTGAGGAAGTGACAGTGGCTGCAAACAAGCTGTTTTCACCATTAACAAATTCAACACATACATGAAAAAAGAATCTGGAAGTAATTATGGAAGAAATCATACATCTGTCCATAGTGTATTGTCCACAGTAGTGTACCCATGGCCTTGAGCGTGTTTGGTATGTGCACTGTCACTTGAGATCCATCTGTAGCTCCTCCTCCCCACCACTGTTTTTGTTGGGTACTCAGATGGCAATTCAGGGGCCTGTAATAGACAAGGCTCTCAAGATAGAGTCACTATTTCACACGTGCTTGTTTCTTCAATGATACCTTTGTGCTTTCTCCATACTTTTGATCTTGAGCATCCTGCTGTCTGACATGTAAAATGGTTTCTACTCTTATGCCTGAGGCCAGGGGAAACAATTTTGAAGGAAACTCAGGGTAGACATGTGTCAGCATACAAATCTAATTCTTCAGCAAAATGGTGCCTGGAAGCATGGTGCCTGATTTAGTGCTTCAGTCATGAGGTAGAAGGTAGGATATCTGCAATGCCCTAGGTCAGAATTTATAGTGGAAGAATACAGACACATGTGCACACACAGAAATACCTCAGGACTCTAGCCTTTCCCATGTTGGCCATGCATGCACCACATCATCTCCTGTTTATCTCGCTGGTGTGTAACTCCTATGAGCCCTCTGTTCATCTGTCTCTGTTTTTGAGGTGGTGCCATACCCAAGGGAAACTGTAGACCTTCTGGCTAGTCTCTTCCCCTTCTGAAGATCTAGGAATCGGAATTTGACAGTCAGCTGGAGAGAGCTGGGGCACACTGGGATGCCTTCCATCCACTTCCTTGTTCCCTTTTTGACCTCAAGAATCATATGTCCTTGTTTGGTATGTACACTGTCACTTGAGATCCATCTGTAGCTCCTCCTCCCCACCACTGTTTTTGTTGGGTACTCAGATGGCAATTCAGGGGCCTGTAATAGACAAAGCTCTCAAGATAGAGTCATTATTTCACACGTGCTTGTTTCTTCAATGATACCTTTGTGCTTTCTCCATACTTTTGATCTTGAGCATCCTGCTATCTGACATGTAAAATAGTTTCTACTCTTATGCCTGAGGCCAGGGGAAACAATTTTGAAGGAAACTCAGGGTAGACATGTGTCAGCATACAAATCCAATTCTTCAGCAAAATGGTGCCTGGAAGCATGGTGCCTGATTTAGTGCTTCAGCCATGAGGTAGAAGGTAGGATATCTGCAATGCCCTAGGCCAGAAGTTATAGTGGAAGAGTACAGACACATGTGCACACACAGAAATACCTCAGGGCTCTAGCCTTTCCCATGTTGGCCATGCATGCACCACATCATCTCCTGTTTATCTCGCTGGTGTGTAACTCCTATGAGCCCTCTGTTCATCTGTCTCTGTTTTTGAGGTGGTGCCACACCCAAGGGAAACTGTAGACCTTCTGGCTAGTCTCTTCCCCTTCTGAAGATGTAGGAATCGGAATTTGACAGTCAGCTGGAGAGAGCTGGGGCACACTGGGATGCCTTCCATCCACTTCCTTGTTCCCTCTTTGACCTCAAGAACCATATGTCCTTTTAGACTCTTTCTGTGTCCTTACTGAATTCCATGCACATCCTCACCACACTCATTTCCCTTAGCCTCACCCTGTATGGCCGTAGGTTCATTACTTTTGAGCTAATGTGATTCTCTGCTAGGAAAATCCTAGACATATACTAATGATTACAAATGAAGGAAACCTTGGAGCATAGGTTTCTTTGGGTCTGGCTTACTTCACTCAATATGATTTTTTCCAAGTATTTCCATTTCCTTAAAAAACGGGGTGATGTCATTCTTCCTGATGGCAGCATTGAATTCCATTGTGTATACATACCACAATGTCTTGATCCAATCTTCAACTGAGGGACATCTAGATTGGTTCCATATCTTAGGTATGGTAAATAATGCTGCAATGAATATGGTGGTGGTACTAGGTTTAATATGTCCTTTTTTATGGACATTTGGGAAAATGCCCAGGAGCGGGATTGCTAGGTGATAATGGAACTGTACATTAAGTCTTTTGAGGAATTGCCACACTGTTTTCCAGAGTGGTTGAACAAGTTTACACTCCCACTCACAATGCAGTAGACATCACTTCTGGCCACATCCATACTGGCAACTGTTGCTATTTGATTTCTTGATACTGGCCATTCTAACAGGAGTGAGGTGGAATCTCAAAGTTGTTTGAATTTACATTTCCTTTTTTTTTTCCTACTCCTGGGCTTGAGCTCAGGGCAAAGAACTGTCCTTTGGACTCTCTCAAGTCTAGCGCTCTACTACTTGAGGCTCAGCACCACTTCCGGCTTTTTTTTTCTATGTATGTGGTACCAAGGAATCAAACCAAGATCTTCATGCATGCTAGGCAGGCACTCTACCACTAGGCCAATCTCCTGAGCCCTACATTAAGGACAACAGTCACTCATTATATGGCTTTGGCTTCCTTATTCTGGAGGTCCTTACATTTAGTGTCATACTATTTGACCTAATGTCTCTGGATTTTATTCTATTGTAAATCTCTGCTAGGAGAGCCCAAGGTTTTTACTGATTATGACAAATGATTAGGACAATGTCTACTGCCCCTGAATGCGCTCAATCTCCTCTACTGGCCATTCTTATTTCCTCCTCAGAGAAGTTTCTCTTTAAGTCTTTAGCCCACCTTTAAATGGGATCGTTGTGGGGTTTTTTTGAGGATTTGTTTTTAAGAAAGTCAATATTTTGAGCCATTACTTTATTTTTGATATGAGGTCCTTGTCTATTGTATGGCTCGTGAAGTTTTCCCACTCTCTGGGCTTTCTATTTAACTTGCTAGCTATATGCTTTGCATACAGAACCTCCCCAATTATTGCAATCCCATTTGTCCAAACTTTATTATGTTGTGTTTCTGTGCCTTTATTAACCTGTGCTAAGGAGCCCTAGTGTGTCTCTTATTTATTCCTGTAAAGTTTCCAGGGTGTCGGCCCTTACCTCAAGGTCTTTGATCCATTTGGAATTAATTCTGGTGCAGGGTGATATATAAGGATCCAATTTTAGCTTTGCACAGGTGCTTAATCAATTCTGCCAGCACCATTTGTTGACCAGGCTATCTTTCTTCCATTCATATTTTTGCTCCCTTATCACAGATTAGGTGGCCATGGGTGTGTGCGTTAATTTGTGGGTCTTCAGTCCTATTCCATTGGTCCTCTGGCTGGTTCTGGTACCAATACCATGTTGTTTTGATTAGTATAGCTCTGTAATGGAGTCTGAAGTTTGGTATTAATATTCCTCTAGCACCAAACATTCAGTCTTTCAGCTCTGTGTACCTTCATGCTGCAGGAAAAGAAATAAAATGTAATCTAATAGAATGTAAGAGAAGGGCTACCTCCTTTCCTTGAAAATCTGTTCAGGGCACTTTCCCCAATTCTCCTTGCAGGTCCTGGAGACTGCTACCCACCTAGGAAAAGAGAAAGGTCATGTGGTGGGTATCCTTGTGACCAACATTCTTCTTCCCATCTTTCTCCTTCTCCACCAACCAAGGTGTTCAAAAGTCATTGTAAAGAAGACAGGAAGGAGAGTAGTAATGTAAAGAAATGGAGGGAAGTTAATAAAGGATGCCTTGGGAAAGGAAGCAAGGAAGAAAGGATTTGGGAAGTAAGAATTGTCTTAAATGGTTGTTTCCAGGTGAAGAAAGGAGGAAATGAAGACTATTGCTGGATTGAGTAAGGAGCAGCTGGTATGAGTATGTCTTGGTTTGAGAAGCTAAAGCTTCTTGGTAAAGTTAGTGAAGATGGTATGCAAGAAGAGGAAAAAGGGAGTTCCCACACACCCCTCCACAGAACTACTGCTGCCACAAGTTTCCCCCAAAGGAAGCTGGGGAGAACTGGTCAGATAAGAGGGGATGTTACATCCCATACAGAGTCAGTTAGTGCTTCCCCTTTCAAAATTAACCAGAGCCCAGATATCAAAAGTACACACTTCATAAGCATGCCTATCTAATACTCATTCCTATCTGTCTTTTAACTGGGAAGGAACACATATCTACCACCTATTAGTTCTATTTATACTGAGTCTACCATCCATATTCTTTACTCCAGAAAATGACCAAGGCCTCCCACCGGGCCCTTACCATTCTAATCCAGTCACAGATTCTGACTGATTATTCTTAACAAGTCCACCATGATGTCCTCTAGCCAGTGGCCACATGTCAGTCAGGAGTAGTTAGGGACATACCTACCAATGCAGAACCACCTACAACATAGGAGACACGTACCAACCACATCATTCAATACTTTCTTTTCTAGCCTGAACAGATGGCTCTCCTTTCTTCTGCCATTTATGGGTGCTCTATGTTTGGTCTTTTGTTTTTATCTGTACAGCTCCTGCCTTTTAAGTCCTTTAGATTTCATCCAGAGACAAGTAGGTGCATTCACCACAGAGGAACTGTTACTACTGTCTTTTCCTGGATGGGATAACATTTCTGCCTTCTACCCCTGAGATGGATGCCCCTTGTTAGTAGGAAGTAGCCAGAGGGAGTCTGTGCTCCTTTATAATGTTCAAAAGGCTGGGATGATAGTTTGGCCTGGGAAAATGGCCCCTTCCCTGATTCTTCTCTCCTTGACAAACTGCACCAAGACTCCTTCCCCTTAGTTCTCTCTCCTAGCAAAAGTGCACCTGGCCCTCCCTAGAAGTTCTGTTACTCAAGTTAAGTTTGGAGGACTAGATTGCCCTCTTAAGTTGGTGATGGTATTGAGAGTGTCTCCAAACCTCCAGAGAGCCACAACTGAGTTAATGATCAGACAGCCCATTGGCCTGATCAGGGTTTATGTTTTCTCAAATACATATATCCTAGTACTTTACCTTCCTTTTGTAGAAACATAAGTAGTTCATGTCAGCTTCTGGAAGATTTATTTGGGGTCATTTTATCTCATTTTCTCAATGAGATCATGCCAAATGGCTGTATGTCCTTTCTCTGTCTATACCTCATGACTCTTTAGTAGATGTAATGGTTTGGGTAGCTCTGCCCAGTCTGTTGGACTCTCATAGAAGAAATTTTGCCAAAAATCATCACAATTGGGTAGCTGAGTTGAAATGGGAAACCAAATAGCCAGCAAGTACGTAGTAAATAGTCGACACTGAGGAGGTGGTGTGGGGAAGGGTAAAAAGAAAGAAATGCATCATTTAGTCATGGCTAAAATGTTATTATTGCTTAAGAAAATACTCTGGGGTTGGTAGTGTTGCCTAGTGGTAGAGTATTTGCCTAAAATACAGATAGGCCATATTCAGTCCCTCTGTACCACATACACGTAAAAAAGTCAGAAATGGTACTGTAGCTCAATGGCAGAGCAGTAGACATGAGCAAAATGTGTCCAAGGACGGTGCCTAGATCTTGAGTTCAAGCTACAGGACTTTCAAAAAGAATAAAAATAATAAAGTACTCGGTCATGGGTCCCAGTAAATTCCTCAGTAGCCACAGTAGGCCATAATTGCTAAAACATTTCAGGCTCCCCTGAAATTACCTTACATAGCCACCAGAAGGTGATGTGCCCATGAACTATTTTTTTTTTTGCCAGTCCTGGCCTTGAGCTCAGGGCCCAAGCCCTTGTTCTAAGACTTTCTCAAGGCTAGAGCTCTACCACTTGAGCCTTAGCACCGCTTCCAGCTTTTTACTATGTATGCGGTACCGAGGAATTGAATCCAGGTCTTCGTGCATGCTAGGCAAGCACTCTACCACTAGGCCAAATTCCTGGTTCAGCCCATGAACTATTGTGCACGCTCCTTCCAGCCTGCTCAAGGACTCAGAAAAGTCTCTCTTTGTGTGTGTATGTGTGTGTGTGTGTCTGTGTGTGTGTGTGTGTGTGTGTTTATGTGTGCATGTACTTGTGTTGGAGGGGTTGAACTCACAGCCTAGGCATGCCCCCTGAGTATTTTTTTGGTCTAGTACTCTGCAACTTTAACTATAGCTCAAGGATTGTTTCTTTGGGGGGTGGGCAGGAGAGATGATTAATTGGAAATAACAGTCTTGTAATCCTCTTTCTAGGATGGGCTTCATTCAATAATCCTAAATTTCAGCTTCCTGAGTAACTAGAGTTACAGGTGTGAGTCACTAGCAACCACTGAACTGTGGGTTTACAGATGTAATCATGAGGCAGGGGTGAGGCAGGTGGGAGGGCTGTTGTGTGACTTCCTATTAGAATCCTTGTCTACCATGCCAAAGGGTGGAGGGTTAAAAATTAGGAATACAAGTGGTTTAGAGGCATAAGCTGGGACTCACAGGAGTAGCCTGTAGCCAACTATTAACCAAAGGAAGGAACCTGAAGAACTGTATGTGAGCCCTAACCATCAAGAACAGAAGAACAAGAACAACAGGGTTGGGGAGGCCATATACTGCTGTGGAGCCTGGGTGGGCATCAAAGCTACGTAGCGTGGAAGATGAACAGACTGTGATCATAGCTAGTTACCTGATTGATGGACTGATTCTTCATCAATGGACAGGGCCATCGAGGTCACAGAGGAGGGGATGCCTTGGGGCAACAACAGGAAGATCCTGGGAGTTCCCAAGCAAGACAGTGAGTGAAGAAAACTCTGCTTTGGGGAAATGAACCTAGCCTTGAACCAGTAGCTTCTAAGCCTGATTTGGGGAAGGAGAAGCATGATTGACCTCATCTTAGTAAAGTGGACAACCTGACTCATACACCGTCGGGCACTTTCCAGAGCTACCATAAACCCTCTGCATGCAGTTGTTTCCAGGAAGTATCTGCCTGGAGACTCCATCTCCCCATATCCTCACTCTGCAGACAGAGGAGTCAGGTAAGTGAGAGTGAGCTGCCCAGCATGGGCCAGCATGACTAGTCTGACCCCTCTTCACACCTCCTGCTCACACTTTCTTCCCTCAGCAGGGCCTGGATACACTGAGCAAGACTACAAACATGGTTAATCAAAAGACAGCCCACAGATTACACAATGAGATCAAGAATCTAAACCCCCTTCAAACCAACTCAAGAAATGGGCAAATGTGATACACATATTAACACTGGCCAATAAACACACGAGTAAATGCTAAACATCTCCAGTCATAAAGGAAATGAAAATCAATCCAACACTAACATTGCATTTCACTCCAGTAAGATTGGCCAAATTCAAGAATATGAGTGGCAACAAATACTAAGGAATGGAAGGGAAATGGAACTTAGTACACTGTTAGTTGTTATTGTTAAATTATTAATTCATATTATGATTAAATGTTACTAATATTGGTTGTAAATAATTTATTGTTAGCATTAAGGCATCTTTAAATTTACAACATGTATTAAGCACCATAACAGAGGTAAAGAAAATTTTGGTAGTTCCTAAATGTTCAATTCCAATGTGTGTAAAGAAGACTGTGACAAAGAAAAGTAAGAACCACTCATTGTTTCCCTTTCCTTCCTCCTTCCCTCTCTCTCTTCCTTCCTTCCTTTCTTCTTTCCTTCCCTGATTTCTGCATTTTATCCACTAGTTTAATTTAGCTTTAATATTCTGTTCTTCCACATAGTAAATAAAAAAAAGGGAAATAAAGTAGAAGATGGAAAGGGAATGAAGTATCCAAGGCAGTTTTGCTCTTGTCTTTGTATATGCAACAGATGATGATTAAATGTTGCAAGAAGAGAGTAGAGTCTGGCACCAGAGTTTTACACCTGTAATCCTAAATATTCAGGAGGCTGAGATATGAGAATCATGCTTTGAAGCGAGCTGGAGGAATGATATTAGAAATACTTCTCTGGAATAAGCACTGAAATTTACAAGATGAGGTGTGATTCTAGAGGTAGATCACCAGATAAGAGAAAAAGAAAGAGAAAGAAAAAGTACAAGTTCTGGTGTATAGGAGGGGGTAAGAGAGCTAGGGGGAGGAGCAGGACAGAAGGGGGGAGGGGAGGAGTAGAAGCAGGGGGTGGAAAGAAGAGATGAAGAAATTGAAAACACAAAAAAGGGAGAGAAATAGTAGAAAACAGAACAACTTTACCTAGAATTGAATTACTCTGAGCATCTGAGTCCACCCAGCAACACACCCTAGAGTGAATTTACAAATATTATTCCCATGGGAATCAGAGCCATCGGTAGGGATGACTCCAGGCCTACACCCTGTTGAATACAAAGCCTTGCTTACTTGTGGTGCTAGTAAAACCCAGATGTGTTCAGGAAAGGATGAATATTTCAGGAGACTCAAATCCAAATGGAGAGGGAAACACTGATAGGCAGAGGGGAGGATGGGGGAAGTGGGTCACAAGACCATCTGAGGGAGACATGTCTGGGGGGAGGAGGTGCTGCTCCACCTTGAAACCCGGCACTCCCAGCATTGGCTGCGTGTCCTGGGGAGGGCTGATGGCAAGCTCTTCAGCACCCAGGGAGGAACCAGGATCATCTAGGGTTGCAAATTCCCTATGCAGTGACAGAAAAATCACCTGTGGCCAAAACTCACCACAGGAAGCTGCCAGTCATTCCTGGGGTCCCAGGTGTCACCAGTGAGGAACCCCTGAGGTAGCCAGTCAAAGCCATCTGGCCAGCAGTCCAGAAGATGCACCAATAAGGGACCAGGCATGGGACGAAGCGATGCTCCTGAGCCGCTCAGGCTCTTGTCAGGAGGAGAGTTACACCAGCCAGAACTTAGGAAAGAAAGTTACCCTCCTGGGCCTTCAGTTGTCCTGTGGACCACCAGGCCTTGCTGCTCACACGCTGGGGGCTGGGGGTCTGTGAGAAAGGCAGGACGCATAAGTGGGCATGGGCTTCTGCTGGGGCCTAGGGGGGAGCTACCGGGAGACAGGACCTGGATTGGACATGGACTTGCTCTGGGGGGATGGGGGCTACAGGAAGACAGGCCCTGTAAAGGACGTGGACATGCTCTGGGGGCGGGTCTACCTGAAGACAGGACCTATACTGGACGTGGACTTGCTCTGGGGCGGGTCTACCTGAAGACAGGACCTGGACTGGACGTGGACTTGCTCTGGGGCGGGTCTACCTGAACACAGGACCTGGACTGGACGTGGACTTGCTCTGAGGTGGGTCTACCTGAAGACAGGACCTGCACTGGATGTGGACTTGCTCTGGGGCGGGTCTACCTGAAGACAGGACCTGTACTGGACGTGGACTTGCTCTGGGGCGGGTCTACAGGAAGACAGGACCTGTACTGGACATGGACTTGTTCTGGAGGCGGGTCTACCTGAAGACAGGATCTGGACTGGACGTGGACTTGCATGCATCACTTGCATCAGATGGGAACTAGTTACCACCCTTAGAATCGACAGGGAAAGTGGATTTTTCTTCATGTTCACTTCAAGCTAATTCATCTACCCTGCGTTTCACTTTTTTTAACATTGATTTTTACATCCTATTTCAAATGTCATGTTTAACAAAGGGAATCTCAATATACTGTCACTGGCTCATAGATTTTAGAATATAAATAAAATTAAGCTGAGTCTTTGTATGGCATAGATAATATTAATCTACATAATAAAACATTATGTCTATAGAGTATATTGCCCATCATAGATTTTTTATGTCTATGTAGTTACGTTTATATATGCAGGTTAATGTACTTTCTTTACATTGTCAGAGTGAGGAAACTATCACTCCATATCACCCAGAGTGAAATCCCATACCTAATAGCAGTCATATTTCCTGTTGTTTTCCTGACTCTCCATCAGAGCTATAAACAACTACCAATGTATCTGTGTATTTGCTTTTTCAGACTTTTCATGGATTGTTTTTCTTTTTTTTGGGGGGGGGGAATGTGAAAACATTTACTATCAAATTAAGAACAGGCGGCAAAGGCAACCTATTCTGCATTTCTCAAAAGATAGATGAGAGGCCAGGAAGCACAGATCTCGCCCCATAGTAAAGAATTACAGAGTCAAATGTGCATAACAGTACTCTAGCAGGCTGTGAATTTATACAGGAGTTTACATGACTACTGCTAACAATACAACTTATACATCTGAGAAAGAAATACATGTTTCTGAAACAAATATCCCCATGGTAAGCCACATGTGCACGGTGGGGCCACCCAGGTGGCAGGAGTGAAGGCTGGTGCCCACCGCCATCCTCACCCCCAACCTCAATGGCAGAGGCACACCTGCACACCACCACAGGTGCTCTTACTGCGTCTTTTGTTCACATGAGAGCGGCACAGTCCCGGAAGGGATGCCTGCCCCTTTATGTCCCGGATGCCAGTGCCAGCGTCAGCAAGTGAGTCAAGGTTCCTCTCAGCACTGCTGCCTCCACTCTCCAAACCAGCTGCACACAGGAAGAAGACAATAAGGACATCACACTGCTTGACAAAGGCTGTCTTCATTCCCCGACAGCAACAGGGACCTGCTTGTTGATTCTGCACACACAAGGTCAACAGCTCTCAGCTATGTACCAACACAGACTTTGGTCTCAAACGTTAGTCCCAGCCAACTCCTGCCTTTTCCAGAACCTACAATTAATTCAAGTGGCAAACAGATTAGTTCCCCACATAATCTCTAGGCTTCAGAATGTTCCAAACTGGGATTTATTCCACATACAACGTCATGATATGAAATAAAGTACAAAAAATTCTCAAGTTTCATTTATTTCAAGGCACTTTCCACCAGAAGGAATAAAAATGAAAAGAAAAAGCTAATCTGTACAATACAACCATGTTTCAATAGTCACCAGAGTGACATCCCAAGGAGGCAAAGAAGGAAGCCATACTGAAACTGACTAACTCGGTTTGCTTGCTGCAGTCGAAGACTACAGCCCAGGAAGGGCAGGCGGAGCAGCCCCCGGCAGGGACTCACGCCCAGTCCACTGGCGATCCCGGGAAGAGACCCCAGTGTCTGAAACCGTCCAGGCATTCTGACTTTGGCGGATCCCAGCACTGACTGAATTGTAAATAAAATAGCAACACTTTGTCATATAACCACTCACCAATACTTCATGAGAGCCCCATTCATGACCCCACTGTCTGTGGATAATCCTGTTACTCTGTCTCCCACACCTCTGAGTGTGAGAACAAGTCAAACTGATTATATAGTTAGTACCTATGTAAACAATCTTATATACACTAATAAGATAATGTCAGTTATCTGGTACTTTACTTTATCTCTCCCCAATGTCTGCTATATTTAAACTATTAACTACTTGAAGATTAAAACTCCCCTATCAACTACCTTAATTTTATCCTCAAATCTAAGGAAGGAAAGAATCCCTCTAAAAAAAGATCACAGCTAGAGATGGCTGCTGAGACCTACCCTGCCTGGAGCCAAGGGTAGACTACCAACACCATCCTGTGGCCTGCAGGGCAGCAAAGGGTCCCTCTGGGGACTGGGTTGGTTACAGAATGCCCATAACAGCTGCAGCTCCACATCTTTTATATTCACTCTAGCTAAGCATGAGTACGGCCAAACCTCCTGAAGCCAAGAGCCGAGGATACCTCACTCAGTTCCAAGGAGGTGGGAAGTAAGTCCTCTGGGAGAACAGCTGACAAGATACTGAAGGAACATGCTCAAGAAGGCAGGGCACATTGGGTACAGTGGTTCCACCGGGACCCTAGTCGCTGGAGAGCAGACTGGGAGGCCATAGTTTGAGACCAGACAAGGCAAAGCTAGTGAGACTCCCTCTTAACCAAGAAAAGCTGAGTGTGACTGGTGCCTGTCACCCTAGCTATATGGAAAGGGTACACAGGAGGACTGAGGCCAGCCTGGCATAAACAGGAAATACTATTTAAAAAAATGACAAAACCTAAAAGGATAGCTGAATGCCTGTGGCTCACACCTGTAATCCTAGCTACTCAGGAATCTGAGATCTGAGGATTGCCATGCAGCGCCAATCCAGGCAGGAAAGCATGTTATCTCCAATTAGCCATCATAAAGCCGCAAGTGGATCTGTGGCTCAAGTGGTAGAGTCTTCAACAATAAAGCTAAGGAAGAGCATCCAGGTCCTGAGTTCAAGCCTTAGTACTGGCACACAAAACAAGCATGAAGGGCTATAGCCATGGATCAAGTAGTAGAGCACTTGCCTAGTTAGCTAGCACAAGGCCCCAAGTTCTGACCCCAGCACTGCCTAGAAACAGAAAGCCAGCACATACAAAGGAGTGTGCTAAGAGGCCAATCAGCTGTCAACTAAGCAGTTCGGTATTAGCCAATGAGCAATCATAGCCCGCTCTAACCTAGCTCGTTGGTATGCCTCAAGCTGCCCAACAAGGCAAGCAGTCCCCTAGTTCCAGTGTCTGGGAGGCTGAGGCCAGGCGGGGGAGGGGGGAAAGATGGCATCTGCACTGCTTACATTCCCACCAGGCTTACTGAAGGGGGTCCCTGCTCCAGCAAGGTCTCCACACACATCTCTGCCCTGATCTACATATGTACACACCATCGCCCAGCAGAGACTAGTGCCATGCCACACCTCACAGCCATACCTCCCACCAAGTGAGGAGCAAGTAACTGAAAAAAGCAGGACATCTGCAGCGTTGCTGACAACTGGAGTTGAGAACTACTCTGCCAAGCTCAGGAGCAGACGAGAAAGGCTGACAGGCCTTGTGTGACAGCCTCAGTCCTGGTCCCCACAGCACCCAGGTAATGCATGTTCAACTATTACTGTGAAGTGCGTGTCTTTGGAAAGCTTACAGTCCACTGCAGTGAAATGATATCTATGATATCTATAAAGCTGTCAACTAATGATGAAAGCATGAACTTGGATCATTATTTCACATCACAAACAAAAACCACAAAATGGAACAATGGCCAGGCCGGACTCAGTGCTCACACTTGTAATCCTAGCTATTCAGGAGGCTGAGATCTGAGGATCAAGGTTCAAAGCCAGCCTGGGCACAACAGGACCTGAGACTCACCCCCAATTAACATCTAGAAGTGGGGCATGGCTCAAGGGTAGGGGTGGTAGACTTGAGCTGAAGAGGTTAGGGACAAAGCCTAGGCCCAGGGGTAGGGTGGTAGCCATGAGCTGAAGAACTCAGGGACAGTGCCCAAGCCAAGTTCAAGCCCCATGACCCAAAAAATAAACAAATAAACAAACAAACAAAACAAAACAATGGCCTTAATATTAAAAGGAAAAAACAACATAAAATTCTTAGAAGAAAACATAAGGGCAAAGGGCAAATCTTCATGACTTTTGTACTTGGCATTGAATTTTCAGGACATGAAATCTGGATTATAAATAATAAAGGAAATAATAAATAGGATTTCATTAAAACTTTTTGTGTACTTTCTTGAAATTACAAGGAAAATTAAGACAGCTAACAGAATCACAGAAAAATCTGTGCATCATATATCGGATGAAACCAGTATCCACAAATTCAACTATGAAATTCTTACAATTCAACCATGAAAACGAGCCAAAACTAGGCAGAGGAACTGATATTTCTCTGAGGATATGCAAACAGCTAACAGGACATCATTTGAGAAATGCAACCAAAAACACCACTAAATACAATTTACCACCCAGAAAAATAGCTATTTAAAAAGTAGGAGCAAAGAATGTGGGCAGATATGTGGGAAAATATGAACTTTCATATATTGTTAATAGAAAAGTAAAATAACTCAGCTGTTAGGAGAGTTTGGCAGTTCTTCCAAAAGTTAAACATAGAATTAACTGCCATATGACTCAGAAATTTTATATGTACATATAAAACCCCTCAAATTTAAAACAGGTGCTCAAAAACAGACTGTATTACTCAGCTTTATAAGAGTGATTGCTGATACATACTACAACATGGATGAATTTTAAACCATTCTACTATTCTATCTTTATGTAAATTATGTACATCCATTGAGGCAGAAAGCACATTAGTAGTCTCCAGAGGTAGAGGGGTTTAGGGTGGGTAGAAATAACTACTTAATATGGTTAAAGTTCACTTTGGGATGTTGGAAGTGTTTTAGAACTGCCAGAGATGGTAGAGTTCCTACCTTGCAAGGACAAAGCTGCCTTCCACATCCAAAACATAAAAAAAGTTTTCAAACTACATAGAGATTGTTGGTATGAAGTATTTCAATGAGCTAAATGCCACTAAAATATTTTTATGTTATGTAAAGTTCATCCAACTTAAAAGAAAACTTTTTAAACTTAAATTAGTGCTCAGGTAACTTATGAAATCACTTGAAAATATACCTTTGGTTAACACTGCAATTCTATATACATCTGTTATCAAAATAGAAAAATGACACAGCCAATTACTGAATTATCTGTAATGGCATAATATATTTCTACACGCATATGGAAGGTAAATATATTCATATTTGTCTCCTGTTTCTAAAAAATGGCATAATTATTTCAGTTTAAATTAAACATTCATATCCCTTCTTTTACTAAGTCCTTATACTATGCTACTCTTAGGTCGTATGACTATTATTTAGATGTTTGGGTTGTTTCCAATTTTCCAAAATTACAACTAATGCTTCAAAGAATCACCCTAAAAATAAAAAATAAAACAATATACATAAACTTAAGTATTTCTAGTTAATGACATAATCCTTCTGAAAGAAAGTAATCTGTTAGGGAAAAGAGGAACTAGCCTCCACACTGTTTTCTGTAATCATAAATATTGTTGATGGAGGCATTATTATTCTGAGACTTCATACATAATAATTCCATCAACTTTTATATTTACAGTAGTTTTCTGTACCCCTTCAACAAGTTTTGATTGGGAAAGTATTTCCTAGTTCGACATAATATCCATTTAGGTAAAAGAAAAAAAAAGCAACCACTTTACATAAGTAAACTTGCTTAAAAAAATCAATTTTCATCCCCATCTTTCATCTTCAAATGTCATAAAATTAAATTTCATCAAATCAATCTATATATTTCTATACTCTCAGTATTTATCACTACCCCAATTGAGATTTCACCTAAAGTGCATGGGGCCTTCGGTCCAAGAGTTTCAGAAATGTCTCTTCTGTAGCCCATGACCATGTTAGCCACTCAAGTACATGATATTAAGCATTAAATTCAAATAAAGGCCTTTTTTATATAAATCTTTGACTAATCTACTGAAATACCATCCCAGGCTACATCCTATATCAACCCAACCTTTTCTTCCATTGTGTAGGAATCAAAGTCAAAATAAAAATTAGTCAGCTTCATATCATCAGAAAGAACGACATCACCCCATTTCTAAGGAAATGGAAAGACTTGGAAAAAAAATCATATTAAGAGAAGTAAGCCAGACTCAAATGAACATAGGCCCAGTGGTTTCCTTCATTTGTCATAATTAGTATAAACCTTGGACTCTCCTAGCAGAGGTTTACAATAAGCAAAACCTAGATACATAAGGCCACATAGGATGAAGCTAAATGAAAGGACCTTCAAGATATACAAACAAGATTGTTTCTATACCTTGATTGTTGTTCTATTAAGAACTATATTATTTCTTTTTTTTTCTTTGCCAGTCCTGGGCTTGAGCTCCGGGCCTGAGAACTGCCCTTGGACTTTCTCAAGGCTAGAGCTCTACCACTTGAGCCTCAGCACCACTTCCGGCTTTTTGCTATATGTGGTACCGAGGATTCGAACCCGGGTCTTCATGCATGCTAGGCAAGCACTTTAACCACTAGGCCAAACTCCCAGCCAAACTATATTATTTCTCATCTACTGTATTGTCCCTTGGTTATCTCATATTGTTACAGTATCTTATCTTGTTATCTGATATATTGTATATATGTTTATTTGAAAAGGATAGAGAAGGAGGAAAACAAGAAGAGGGGAGGAGGTGGGAGAGGGAAATGGGGACAAAAACATGAGAAAGGGTAGCAATGTTTGTGAAGTAATACACCTTCTATCTGGCAAATATAATATAACCCTTCTATTAATTACAATAAAAAATTAGTCAGCTTCAAAATTAGTCAGCAAAAGATAGTTCAGGATATTGATGAGAATGGGCCATAAAGCGAGGCAACTCTTTTATACTATAACCTCTGATTTCAGCACAGTCTTGATTTGTTCTCTCCACTACCTTTCCTTAAAATCAGAAGCCATGAATAGTACTCTCCAGTGCACTATAACAACCTTTCCCACCATGGGTGGCTTTGAGGCTAGTGGTCATGGTTCAGACTGATTGAAACCTAGTTTGGTTCAACTTCAGGGGCTCCAGCATTCTCTATGACTTTCACTTATTGTTTTTACAGGTAATAATTATCAATGAACTTCTTTTTTTGTTTTTGTTGCTGTTGTTCGTCAGTCATAGGGCTTGAACTCTGGGCCTGGGCTCTTCAGCTCAAGGCTACTGTTCTACCATGGTGAGCCACTTTGCCACTTCTGGTTTTTCGGGGGTTAACAGGAGATAGAAGTCTCATGGACTCCCATGCCCTAGCTGGCTTTGAACCACGATTCTCAGAACTCAGCCTCTTAAATAGCTAGGATAAAGGCATGAGCCAACAGCGCCCAGCCTGAACTTCATATTTAATTGTTTTTTTTTAATTTTACAATTCCTTTTGTATCTAGTTGAGGCGTTTCCTGAAAATCTGGGCCTACTGCCCTTTCCAAATTCCATCCCTTAACTTTTTTTTTTGAAGGAAGAAAATTTCATTTCCATCCCTTAATTTGTATCTTCAGTAACAGATCACAGTCAAACATTTCATGTCACAAGTGATTGGGAAGTTACCCCACAATCACAGGTTCCTCAAGTCTACCTTTCATCAGTTTTTCTTATACCAAACCACAATCCAGTGCCTAGGAGTTGTTCTAACAAAAGCCCAGGATTTCTACAACTATCTAGAATTATACGAAACACATCACAAATTAAAGAAACAGAATGTCTTTACTTCGAATACCAGCTGCAAGTTGAGAAGCTCCCAGGGTACCTGTACTTCTGAACAACTGACTACAAATTCAGAGGTACTTATTTCTCCCTTGGGTGTGATAATTTGCTAGAATAATTCATACAACTCAAAAAAGCAGTACATTAATAGTTTTATTATAGCAAAAAAAGGATATAAATCATGACAACCTGAAAATGTGACAAACAGCACAAGTTCTGAGATGAGTCCAAATATAAACCTTCCATGTCTACACAAAATCAGCCCAGCCCATGTCACCCTTCTGCAGCATGACACATAATTGCACACACACAAGAATATTATTGACCAGGTATAACATGTGCAAGGTTTTTATTAGTCATTCTCCTTACATAGACTGAACTGAATTATTGCCCACATGACAGAACCAATCTCCAGTACCTTTTTCTTCCTTCCCCAAAAGTTAGATTATACCATATGGCTCAAAACCCAGTCCTCCACATATTTGGTCATTCTGACGTAACTTGCCTGCCCCCATGCTGTCACCTGATTAACATAAGCTAGCAGGGCCCACCAAGAACAAAGATACTTCTGTTACTCTACAAATTCTGAAGATGGATAGAGGCTCCCACACAGGAACCAGGGAGAACAACTAACTGAACTCCTTATTGTACATGAGAGGACATACCCCAAGACAAAACAAGACAGGAATCAAAACAGCAAAGGAAAAGATGCACAGATCAGTGAATAGAACACATAGTTCAGAAATAAACCCACACAAATACCGTTAACTGATTACAAGAAAGGCACACAAGTATTCCCTGCAGAAACGTCTTTTCAACAAGTAGTGCTAAAACTCACAACAAAAAACACAAAGAAGTCAACCCAAATACAAAAATTTATTCTAAAAATATATTAAGCATATGCCCTCTATAGCATAAAAAAAATCAGATAGTCACTGACTAACACTTATAATTGTAGCTAATCAGTAGGCTGAGATTTGGAAATATAATCCAAGCCAATCTGGGCATAGGAGTCTGTGAGACTTTTATTTCCAATTAACCAGAAACAAATCCAGAAATGGAGTAGTACAAAACCAGTCCTAAATGAAATGGCCAGGCAAGAGCCAATACAGACATTAAAAAGGTACTATACTAAACTTAATTTCCTGGTTTTGATCACTACCCCATGGCTAACATTAGGAGATGAGAGATGAAAGTTATACTCCAACTCTATTTTTCAATTTTTCTCTGTAAGTCTAAATAGCTAAAACTAATAAGCTGTAAGATGAAACAAAACTTTAAGTCATTCTTACATAGAATATCTGAGTAGCAAAACATTTCCTATTGATTACTTCACACTAACCGGAGTTAGTCAACCCCTGAAAACAAAGGAAATCTCAAAAACAAATAGTAATAATTTAGGAAATTAAAGCTTTTCAAAGAAAGATACTATATTTTCAAAACAAAAGTTATTTCTGCAAGTATTAAAAGCAAGAGGCAAAGAAAACAAGTTACATTACAGGGCAGAGAAAACTTTAAGAGCTTCAGAGCTGGTAAAAATCTCTAGTCACTTAATGCAAATCATAAGGGAAGAACAGTATGTATATATATATATATATATATATATATATATATATATATAGAGAGAGAGAGAGAGAGAGAGAGAGAGAGAGAGAGAGAGAGAAATAAAAAGCACCAATTGTAGAACTAGGGTCAAAATTTTGGGTTCCTTTGTAGTCCATCTAATATTCTCATATTTTCTGCTTCATTAAATCCAGTTAAAGATTAACTTTCCATCTGCCTACATGAAACCAACTTAAGCTCCTAAATCAGCAACAATGACAAATACAGATTACCTGGTTCCTAAACTAGAAAAGAGATGAAAGATTAGGAAAATACCAACTAAAGGACACTAGAAACAGAAGAGTCTGCAGACAGTATGTTCTGGCTTTTGCTTTGTCACAGGACAAATTTTGGTGATGATGATGATGATGATGATGATGATGATAATGATGATGATGATGGTGATGATGACGATGACAACAACAACAATAGCAGCCTGAGTTTAAAATTTGCAATTACTATTCAGACAAAACAGTAACTTCAACTCTTAAATTTTTTCTAGTTTGTGAAAATCATTTAATTTCTCAGCTTCAGTGTACCAGTTAACTACATGCTATCTGATTCAATTCACAGAATTCACAAATTTTTCCATAAATATTATAAATCTACCTTGTGCCTGGTTCTATGCTCCATAAAGGAGATGTGGTGAGAAGAAAATTTACTTTTACATTCACTAATTTTTGTTTTGAACGACAGTCTCTGACTGGGAAGTATAAAGTTTAATTTGTGAAAGTACTCAGAAAAAAATATTCTACTCACCATCTCACATATAGGTACACTAATATTTAACACATCTGTCATATATTTCTAGGATGTGATTTGTATACATCATCTGTCCTTCTGAGATACCCGATTTTCCTTCCTTCCCATATTATTTCTCTAGCTTTTTCCCCCTACTTGTATTTTTTTCTTTACATTCTTAGCAATTCCCCTATTCTTCCCACACATCTCATTTTAGTGGTACTCTCAGGATACATGCTGGTACCTATAACTAAAATGCAAAACTTCTCAATTCCTTGGCCAATAAGCTAACTTTGTACCCATTATTCAAAACTCAATTCAAAATGTTCTTCTTTGAAACTTGATTATTATTTTCCTGCCCTCCTCCATCTATCTCCTTCCTACTCCTATACTTATACATGTATATGAAAAGATAACTTGTTACTTCAAGACATTATATGTACTAATCACATCATATCACTTATAAAATCATCTTGTGATCATGTTTCTATCTGTCATATTAGGATCTGAATTCATTAAAAATAAAACCTTTTCCACATCAGTGTCCTCAGAATTTATGTGTACTTGCATCATCATAGTTCAAAAAAGTACTAAATTAAACTTCATATTATACTTAATTACATTAATATTGGATGAAAAAGTGTTTTAAAGGGTCACAACTATATTTGGCAAATCTGAACTTTCTCCAAATATAAGAGTTATATTAATAGGAAAAAAATGAACCTATGCTGATCAGTATATATGTAAAGCTTTACTACTCGGGGAAAAAAACTTTTGAGAAAGTTTCTTCATCTTACTGTATCCCCTCATCAAATGTGTGGAGAAGTTCACTTCTAATTCTCTGTGATTTGGTGGTCAAGCAAAAGTGGAAGGAACAATAGGAGTTTGAGATTTTGATTTACCTATGTTAAGCCCGTCTCAACTTTCTGTAAGCCATCCCTCCACTAGCCCATCTGTGCTAGCATCATATTTCCAGCAAGCTGCAGCTTGCTATTATGACATGTGATACCTTAGAAACTTACTCTGAAAAGACACTATGTATGTGAAAAAAATCCTAAACAGCAATAAACAGTATCTTTAAGTGTTTCTAGTTTTTTTTAACTAAATGGTAATGGTTATCAGGTCATCAGGCATCCATTTTAACAAGTGTTTATTAAAACATTAAGTATCAGAACCCTAAAGCAGAAATGAGTTACCAAGTATACATTAGTCAGTCAGAGGTAACTCATGCTTATAATCCTACCTACTCAGGCAGCTGAGGATCATAGTTCAAAGTCAGCCTCCACAGGAAAATCCATGAGACTCTTATCTACAATGAACCCCAAGTAACTACCAGAAAACTGGAAATGGAGCTGAAGCTCAAAGAGGTAGAGCACTGGCCTTGAACACAAAAGCTCAGGGACAGCATCAAGGCCCTGAGTTCAAGCCAATGATCCACCAAAAAATTAAAATTAAATAGAAAATTAAAATAAAATCCATACTATATTCAAGGTGTGTAGCAGAAACTGGAGAGCAAAGGTGTTTAGACTAAAAAAATATAGTGAGAACTGAGCAAAGAGAAATTATGAAAATAAAAAAGAAATTAACAAGTTATACTTCCCGTTTCAAATAATCTAGAAGAACAAACAAAAGCAGAAATGTTACTCAACAATTTCTTAAAGTGAGGACATGAGCTTTTTTCCCCCTACAGTCAATCCATTATAGAATTTGGTAAATTCCAATTATCTTAAGAGAAAAAAATATTACAAAACATTAAGGACAAAATGTTTGTAATATCTCAATCAAGTATAGTGGCACAAGTCTACAATCCCTGCACTCAGGAGGCTGAAGTAGGAGAATATTTAACTGTATAGTAGAATATAAACAGGTGCCCTTGAACCTTACTTGAGAGCCATGATGATTGAAGAATGGGGGGAGGGTCTGAAAAATGTTGCAAAAGTAGCTGTGAAAGATTATTTGTGGCTTTACAAAAAGTAGAACATTTAACAATTTCATGTATCTTTTTTGTTGGGGGGGGGATTGTTTTGGGAGGAGATTCTTTTCCCCTAGTCTTTTTGAAGTAATCTCACTTTCTATGTAGTTTAGGTTTGCCTTCAAGTCAGTCTTCTTGCCTCAGCTATCCACTAGGATTGTAGTCATGTGCTATTACATAGGGCCATGCTGTCACTTTTTAAATAAATGCAAAACTGTGTTAGTAGCTACATCCTCTTTTGTGTGTATGCTGGTACTGGGGCGTAGACTCATGGCCTTGTGTTCTCATTCACTCACAGCTGACACTCTACCACTCCAGTTCCTCATTTCTGCTTATTAACTGGAGATGAGAGCCTCATGGATTTTTCTGCCCAGGATGACTTAGAACTTCAATCCTCAGATCTCAGCCTTCCGAGTGGCTAGGGTTATCACTGCACAGCCCCTGAATCATTTTACAGAGATAACAATCATCATTTACCCTATAATTGTTACGAAACATAATGAATCTGAATGAATAGGAGGACTCATATAGAAATATAGCAGACTCATATAGAAAAGGAGGGAACCAATTCACCACACAAAAAAAAAAGAGAGAGACAAACCTGAATAAAATCAAAAGGTCAGCCATGAAAATGACCCTATGGACCACAAGTCTAAACTTGAGATTTCACTGCAAACCACAGGGACAGAAGTTAAATATCAATAACCACCATGAAACTCAGCACTAATATAGACTTCATAGTAAAATCCGGGCTGAAGGAGAACATATATATATATATATATCATAAAAATGATAATTTTACAGAATAAAATAAAAATCTGAATATAATTCATTATCACTAGTACTAACTTCTCTAGGTCCATTTCATGTCAAAGAACCAATAAATCCTACCTGTGTATGCCAAGAAAGAAATACAAAATATAATTTGTTCTTTACCTTCAGACAATGAGGAAATCAGTTTAAAGTGACCCCAAAGGCGAAAGTACTGATACAAGGGAAAGCACTGCAGTTAGAAGCAGAGAAGAAGGAGTGATTAATTCTAATGGAAAAGAGGCATTTACTAAAGACTACAAATACTAAGTCTGTTGGAAATCAGGATAGCAAACATCACTTCATATTGAGCAAAACAAAAAAAAAGAAAGCTAGGATGTGATTTTTTTTTAATGCTAGAAGTGGGATAGAGATATGATTCAAGTGATAGCCATTTGCTGAAGAGCAAGTAAATCACCAAGCAAATGTGCAACACTTAGCTGAAATCCTATTTCCAGTAATAGTAAAAAGGAATAATTAATGCATATATATACACATACATACATATATATTACATGTGTACATACATACAAACATATATACATACATGAATACAGATACAGATACATAAAGTGCTGCCAGGTGCCTCATTAAATAGTAACCCTTAGGGGGCAAGGAGAAAAAAACATTAGAGAACAAGTACACATTTGACCAGCAGAGAAACTAAGGAAGGAAGGCTTCCTAGGCTTAAGAACAACATAGGCAAAAGTAACACTGAAAAAATACAAGTAATCTCAAATAGTATATACACAAATATATAAGGAATAGCAGTATGAGAGTCCTATAACAAAGATACAGGTATAAATAAGGCACATAAACTCATCACTTAAATGATAACTATTTGGCAATAGTACAATGCCTGTTAAAGGGGGCGAAAAACTAGCAGAACAAATATATTGTGAATATTCCTTTTTTATGTGTGTGGGGGGGCAGTTTTGAACTCAGGGCTGAGCACTGTCCTTGGGCTTTCTCAAGGCTAGAGCTCTACCGCTTGAGCCACAGCATCACTTCCAGATTTTTCTATATATGTGGTACCAAGAAATCCAACCCAGGTCTTCGTCCTACCACTAGGCCAAACTCCCAGCCCCACGAATACTCCTCATAGAGATTTTTTAAAAAAAGCCATCTCTAGTCTCTTTCTTAAAGTAAAATAACCAGGATAAATTAAAGGATAGAAAGCCAAAAATTATCTAGGTTACCTCTAAAACTCAAAACAAAATTAAGCATTTTTATGTTCTTCTCTACTTTTGTACTTGAGATATTCCAAACTTCAGTAAAAATAACCCAGAAATTCATAAAAATCACAAAAACTACTAATAAGAATATTATTATACTCAGCACATAGTTAGGTCTCAATAAAGTCTAGACCAATCATCAACATAGAAAATCAAATATAGAAGCAGATACCAGTGGCTCACATCTAGAATTCTAGCTACTCAAAAACTGAAATCAGTAGAATTAAGGTTCACAGACAGCCTGGGCACAAATGTAAGACGTCATTTCAATCAACAACTGAACACAGTGTACAGTGTATAGGATCCAAGCTACATAAAGTATAAATAGCCAATCTTAGGCATAAATATAAGACCCTAAGACCCAATCCAAAATATAACAAGGGCAAAAAGGGCCAAGGATATGAGTCAAGAAATAGAACACCTGCCTAGCAAGCATCATGCCCTGAATACAACCCTCAGTTACACCAAAAAATAAATCTAGCCTGTTGTTTTTTAGTAAACCACAAATGTTCAGTAAAATATATCTGTATACTTGAAATTAGAATAATTACATGAAAGACATTCAAACAATTGTTAAACTCCATTTTAATATTCAAGATTATTTAAAGGATAAGGAATTACACAGTCTTGGAGATATAAACATAATTACATAGACATAAAAATCTATGATGGGATATTACTCTATAGATATGTCATATAGATTGATAGGTATCTATGACATATTAACTCTCAGCTTAATTTTAATTATGTTCTAAAAACTATGTACATAGACGGCCGGGAGTTTGGCCTAGTGGTTAAAGTGCTTGCCTAGCATGCATGAAGACCCGGGTTCGATTCCTCGGTACCACATACACAGAAAATGAAGGAAGTGGTGTTGTGGCACGAGTGGTACAGCACTAGCCTTGAGAAAGCCCCAGAACAGTGTTCAGGCCCTGAGTTCAAGCCCCAAGACTGATGGGGAAAAAAGAGTTCCTTAGTATCCATGACAAGAACATTTAATTCTATGCTTTTCAAAAAACCAATTAAAGTGGGCTGTTTGCTCACACTAGTAACCCTAGCTACTCAGGCGGCTGAGATCTGAGGATCAAGGTTCAAAAACAGCCTGGGCAATACAAAGCCTAGAGAGTCTTATCTTCAATTAATCACTAGAAAATTCAAAGTGGGGCTTCTTGAGCTGAAGAGCTCAGGGACATCACCCAGGCCCAGGAGTAGGATGGTAGACTTGAGCTGAAGAGTTCAGGGACAAAACACAGGGTGAGTACAGGACCCACAAAAAAGGAAAAAGAAAAAGAAAGAAATTTAATTGACAAACATTTTAGTAAGAAGGACACACATCAACAACTTCTCTCAATTACTTGTCAAGCCTGGAAGAAATTAATGCCTACTACTTGTGTCCAAATCTTTTGGGTAGTTTTCCAGACATGTTCCTCACTCACACAATGAGAGGATGAAAATGTTGGCTCAGTGAGTACTCAAGAATAAAGAATGGTTTCCCATTGCACCTGGCTTTCCTCTACCATGAAGGATTTCTCTGTGTAATTTCCACAAGTTTCTGAAAAAAATCTTACATTGGGTTTCTTTGCTGTGTGAGTGCTCTCTAATGCTAGTTGAAGGCTGACTTCTGGTTGAAGGACTTCCTCCAATGTTTACATTGACAGAGATTCTGTCATATGTCCAGGTCTCTCTCAGATACCTGTAGAGATGTGACTTCTGGTAAATGTTTTCCCACATTATTATACTCAGGTTCTCTCCTGTGTATGTTCTCAGATGCACCAAAGAGTGACTTCTGAGTAAAAGTCATTGCACATTTGCTCTATTCATTAGTTTTCTTTTGTTCTATGTGAGCCAGTTCTTTGATGGACACTGTGGTATGGCTTCCAGGTGAAAGACTTTGCACATTTGCAACATTTAGAAGCTTTCTCTTTTTTGTGTATTTTGTCATCAGGATGTCTTCTTGGTGAAGGATTTTCCATATCTGTTACATTCATAGCTTCTTTCCTTGGGTGTGTGTTCTGAAACAAACTAAGGTATGACTTCTTCTTAAAATACTCTCCCACATTTTTTCATTCATATGATTTCTCTCTTCTGTGTGTCCAATGATGATCCCTGGGCTGTGCCTTCTGGGTGGATTCCACATTTGATTCATTCAAAAGGCTTCACTCCTGTGTCTTCTCTGATGCACAATGGAATTTGACTTGTGTTTGAAAGACAGTCCACATTTATTACATAAGGATTCTCTCCTGTGTGGAGATGCCACATTTCTTATATTCATAAAGTTTCTCTTCTGTGTGAATTCCCTATCATTAATTTTTTTGGTCAGTCCTGGTGACTGAACTCGGTCTCAGCACTGTCTTTGGGATTTCTCAAAGACAGAGCTCTACCAATTGAGCCACTTCTGCCCTTTTCTATGTATGTGGTACCAAGCAATAGGACCTGGGTCTTCACGCATGCTAGGCAAGCACTCTTACCACTAGGTCAAACTCCTGACTCAGGAAAGTGAGACCCTTATCTCCAGTTAATCACTAGAAAATGAGAAATGGGGCTGTGTTTCCAGGGGTAGGGCCATAGCCTTGAGCTAAAGAGCTAAGGGAATAGCCCAAGGCCTATGCTCAGGCTTTAAGTTCAAATCCCAGAGCTAGCAAAATAAAAGAAAGTCTCAAGGACACTCCTGCCACCTCTCAGATCTCAGCCTCCTAGCAGCTAGGATGACAGGCAGGTGGCACCACTGCCAGGTTTGAATAACCTGTTGTGGACTCTCCACAACATTGGTAGGCAAGACAGACATGTGTCACAGGGCACTGGGCACTGCCTGCACTCAGGTTTACACATAGGTTTGAGCACACAACCACTAGTATCTTCGAAAGGAAGAAATCATTGGCCATAAGTGGAACAGTGTGCAGCGGTCAAAGTGTGGATCCCTTTTCAGGGCTGAGGATACTGAGGTGCTGGGGTCAAAGTAGGTCTTGGTGTCCTGAGTCCCATGCCAAGGCATGTGAGGAGCCACAGACCCGGGGAGTAGGGTACGAGTGAGGCTCCAGCACTCTCTGCAAAGCTGGAGGAGCTGGACTCACTGCAGCAGCAGCAGAAGAGGCCAGGATATGTTGAGAAACCTTAAGAATAATAAAATATGTGAAGTCTTCTTCCTAGAAGAAAACTCAGTTTGCATCAGGGTACCCACACAGAGTGAAGGCTTATGAATGTAGCAAATGTGTAGTCTTTCACTCGCAAGGAACAGCTCAAGGTTCCACATGAGAGAAATCCTATGAATGAAACAAATGTGGACAGTTGTTTCTTTTTGTTTTTGTTTTTTACTTTACTTGTCAGTTAACTGGATGCAAGACTAGTTAATTTCTGGTAGTTAATTGGTTATAAGTGTCTCTTGGACTTTTTGTGCCAGGGCTGGCTTTGAATTGCAATCCTCAGTTCTCAGCCTTCTGAGTAGCTAGGATTCCAAGCTTGAGCCACCAGCACCTGTGAAATGTTTTCAAGAAGTCAGACTTCAGTTTCCAGAAGAAAGCACACAGGAGAGAAATTGTTTGAATGGAACAACTGTGGAATGTCCTTTACTAAGAGTTCATGGCTCTATATTTATAAAACACACAGGAGACAGAAATCTCATTACTATAATCAATGGAGTAAAATCTTTTATCTGGAAGACATGCCACAGTATTTATCAGAGAACAGATTCACTAGAAGAAAAGTAGCACACAGAGCAAATGTTCAATGACTTTTAATCAGCCAAGAATGTGGAAAGCATCCATTTCCCACTACTTCTCTAAAGTCTCCCACTGTATGTCCATGCATTATAGAAATGACATACTACATAGAGTTCAATTTTTGAATGGAAGAAGGAATAACATGTTTATTATAAAATTTGCACAGAAGTCAAATCTCTTTTAACACTTTTTTTTGGTGGGTCATGGCAGTTGAAATCTGGGCCTGGGCACTGTCCCTGAGCTCTTTAGCTCTAGGCTACCACCCTGCCCCTTGAACCACAGCCCCACTTCCCTTTATTCTAGTGATTAGTTGGAGATAACAGTCTCTTGGATTTTAGTGGTCTTACTGCCCAGGCTGGCTGTCAAGGTAATCCTCAGATCACAGACTTGTGAGTTGCTAGGATTACAGGAGAGTAGCTAGGATTACAGGTGTGAGCCACCATGCCCGGCTTGTCTTAACTTCTTTTATTTCCTTGTTAGTTCCTGAAACATTCAGAAACATGGAAGGACACACAGTTTGGTATACATTTTCTTTGTATGTTGGTACAAGTCTTGGCAGCATGAACTCAGAGCCAGGCACCATTCTTAAGCATTTTTACTCAAGGTTAATGCTCTACCACTTGAGCCACTGCACCAATTTTGGTCCTTTGGTTGGTAAATAAAGAGAAGAGTCTTTAAAGTTTGGATGAATAACCCCCAAATGACTAGTTTTTCCTATATATTGAATTAATCACTAGGGATGTGTTGCTTGAGATTGTTTACTCTTGCCATTCTGTTTTTTTTTTCTGAGTTATAATAAAACACCACTGTGGATGATGTGAAGAGCCTGTGTTTTCTCCCTGTTCTGGAGGTTGAAAGTAAAGTTCTCAGGAGGATGAATATCTATCTGCCATCACTACTTTCCCTTTCTCCATCTCCCTGAAGATAGGTGTACCACACAATTAAGACATGCTTTTGTTAAATGTAATTCTGGGAGTAATGCAAAAAATGAGGGAGTAAAGGAAGTTACAAGATGGTTGGGTGGAGCCAGTCTTGGTAGGTCACACCTAGAATACTAGTTACTCAGGAGGCTGACATCTGAGGATCAAGGTTCATGGCCAGCCCAGGCACAAAAATACCTGAGACTATTTTTTAACTTTATTTTTTATTGTCGGGATAATGTATAGAGGGGTTACAGTTACATTTGCCATGTAGTAGGTGCGTTAATTCTCTCACATTGACACCCTGAAACGCGAATCTCCAATTAACCTCTAGAAAACTGGAAGTGGGGCTTGGCTCAAGGATAGGGTGGTAGCCTTGAGCTGAAGCGATAAGGGATAACACCCAGGGTGAGTTTAAGCCCCTTGACCCACAAAAAAAATAAAGAAAGAAGGAGCTAATAATAGAAGTAGCACTGATCCACGTGCAGTTGGCTCATGCTTGTAAAGTAAGCTACTCAGGAGACTGAGATCTGAGAATCGGGGTTCAAAGCCAGCCTCAGCACTAAAGACACCCAGGTCCTGGCATTGAGGAGCAGGGGACAAGGCAAAAGACACTGTACCTTCCCATGGGCACTGACCCATGAAGCAGCCCCAGCCCAGGAAAGCCCAATACAGTGGCTGGGGTCAGTCCCCATCCCCTTTTGTCCCCACCTGTTATTGACCATTGCTCAGCCTGTTCCTAGAGTGATATAGGATGGCTCTCCTGATGACTGACCTGTCCTATTAGAAAATTCATTTATTAAACAAATCAAAATTTTTAAATTAAAATTATTTTTTGCCTGTCCTGGGTATTGAACTTAGGGCCTCAGCACTGTGCTTGGGCTCAGTGGTTCACTCCTGTAATCCTAGGGAGTTAGGAGGCTACTCAGATCTCAGATTGCAGTTTGAAGCTAGGTGAGGCAGGAAATTCAGGGATACTCTTATCCCTAATTAAACCATTGAAAAAAGCTGAAAGTGGCACTGTGGCTAAAGTGGTAGAGCATTTGCCTTGACCAAAAGAAGCTCAAGGACAGGGACCAAGCCCAGGGTTCATGGCCCAGGATTGGCAAAACAAACAAAACAAAGACCAAACAAAACAACAAAAACATTCCTACAAGTTGTGAGTAAAAGAAATTAAACAATTTTCCCAATGTCCTCCTGCCAGTGTAGAGGAAAGCCAGGATTCAGCTGCACACTAGTGGTGGTGGCTCACACCTGCAATCCTAGTAAGAAGGCTGAGACCTAATGGTTAACATTCCATGCCAGGTGGGGCAGGAAACTCCAGGAGATTTTCATCTCCAAGGATTCACTAAGAAGCTAGAAACACCTTTGGCTCAAGTGCTGTAGCAGCAGGCTTGAGGGGGAAAAAATGGATAGTCCAGACTCTAAGTTCAAGCTCCAGGATGTGTGTGTGGTTTGGGGGGGAAAAGTAGGGAGGAGAAATAACACCCCCCACACACACACACATAAAACAACCCTCTAGAACTAGACAAGAGTGCCTGAAGCACTGTGGATGGCCAGCAGTGGATCATGGAATGGCCAGGAGGAATGCAGCTGCTCTTCCTCACCACCATCCTCACCCCTGCTGATCTACAGTCTGAGTGGCAAATAGAAGGCTGCAGCGCAATGACCACAAAGGCCCAGCTGGGCTGGCTGGCTCCAAAGTCACCTGCTCAAAATCAAGTCTGGTATTTCCTAGACATCAGCTACAACTGAAATCCAGTGAGCTTTGGAATAGAAATTACCCCAAGTGGGCCGAGAGTTTGGCCTAGTGGAAGAGTGCTTGCCTAACTTGCACGAAGACCTGGGTTAGATTCCTCGGTACCACATACACAGAAAAAAGCTGGAAAAGGTGCTGTGGCTCAACTGGTAGAGCTCTAGCCTTGAGAAAACCCAAAGACAGTGTTTCCACCCGAGTTCAGGCCCCAGGACTGGCAAGAAAAGAAAAAAGATTACCCCAAGCTAAGGTCACTTAATGAGTTCCCACCAACTGTGATGTCCACCAGCTACTTGAGGAAATGAAAGAGGGAAGACAGAACTGGTCTTGAGCCAGAACAGTGGTTCATGCCTTTAGTCCTAGCTACTCAGGAGGCTGAGCTCTGAGGATCAAGGTTCAAACCAGCCCAGGCACTAAAGGACTTAAGACTCTTTATCTCCAAATAAACTCTAGAAAAGGAAGTGGGGCTTGGATCAAGAGTAGGGCAGTGCCTTAAAGAGCTCAGGGACAATGCCCCGACCTAGTTGAAGCCCCAGGACCCATTAAAACAAAACAAAACAACAACAGAATTTGAATTAGCATGGAAGAATAAACTATACCTGAGTCTGTTCAACTTTTGGTGATCTATTGTGCTTTTACCCTTTATGTATACAAGTACCAGAAATGCTAGATGTTTCAATATGTTAAAGAAATACTATAGCTCTTATACTGACTATATGCATTAAAAAGGGTATTACAAAAGACCCGTTTCTTTTCGTGTGTGTGTGTGTGTGTGTGTGTGTGTGTGTGTGTGTGTGTGTGTGTGTGTAAGCCAGGAATAGCACTCACATTCTTACTTGATGTTTTCACTCAAGGCTGGAGTTATAGCACATGAGCTACATGTTCAGTTCTGGATTTGGGGTTGTAAATTGGAAATAAAAGTCACATGAACTTTTCTACCAAGGCTGAGGTCAAACTGCGATCCTCAGACTTTAGCTTTCTGACTAGCTAGGGTTACACAGTTGAGCTGGTCCCCAGTTAGAGCTAATTCTTTGAGGCAGAAAAAGTCAAGGCTGAAGGTGCCTAGAAGAGGAAAGAGGACAGAACATAATAATAAAAAGTTAGGACACAAAAACAAGTTATCAGTGTATCCTAAAAAAATTTCTGCTTGGGACCAGGAGTTTGGCCTAGTGGTAGAGTGCCTGCCAAGCATGCATGAAGACCTGGGTTTAATTCCTCGGTCCCATACACATAGAAAAAAGCTGGAAGTGGTGCTGTGGCTCAAGTGGCAGACTGCTAGCCTTGAACAAAAAGACCAAGAACAGTGCTCAGGCCCTGAGTTCAAGCCCCAGGACTGGGGAAAGAAAAAATATACTAAACCAACACTTCGGAACTTAGTAGAGTTTATAGGTAAACAGTTTCTCCCAGACATTCCAAATTATTACTTGATACTGAAGCTTTAATGGGTCCTAGGGATAAGCAAACCACAAATCCAGTCACTATATCAGGACATTTATAATATTTTCTATTCTGTGTGTGGATATAGGTTTTATTGCAGTCTGGAATATAATGATCTAATATAAATAGGGTCTGTTGTTATTATATAGGTGATGTACACAGGGATTACAGTTACATTTAAGTCAGGTAAAGAATACATCTATTTATTTATTTACTTTTTTTCCTTGCCAGTCTTGGGCTTAAGCTCAGGTCCTGAACACTGTCCTTGGGCTTTCTCAAGGCGAGAGCTCTACCATTTGAGCCTCAGAACCTCTTCCAGCTTTTTTCTATGTACATGGTACGGACGATGTTTCAATATGTTAAAGAAATACTATAGCTCTTATATTGAATATATGCATTAAAAAGGGTATTACAAAAGATCCGTTTCTTTGTGTGTGTGTGTGTGTGTGTGTGTGTGTGTGTGTGTGTGTGTACACCAGGAATGGCACTAACATTCTTACTTGGTATTTTCACTCAAGGCTGGAGTTATAGCACTTGAGCTACATGTTCAGTTCTGGATTTGGGATTGTAAACTGTAAATAAAAGTGACATGAACTTTTCTGCCACGTCTGAGGTCAAACTGTGATCCTCAGATTTCAGGTTTCTTACTAGTTAGGGTTACACAGTTGAGCTGGTCCCCAGTTAGAGCTAATTCTTTGAGGCAGAAAAAGTCAAGGCTGAAGAGGAAAGAGGACAGAACATAATAATCAAAAGTTAGGACACAAAACAAGTTATCCATATATCCTAAAAAAAATTCTGCTTGGGACCAGGAGTTTGGCCTAGTGGTAGAGTGCTTGCCGAGCATGCACGAAGACCTGGGTTTAATTCCTCAATCCCATATACCTAGAAAAAAGCTGGAAGTGGTGCTGTGGCCCAAGTGGCCGACCGCTAGCCTTGAGCAAAAAGACAAAGAACAGTGCTCAGGCCCTAAGGTCAAGCCCCAGGACTGGGGAAAGAAAAAAATCTACTAAACCAGCACTTCAGGACGTAGTAGACTTTATAGGAAAACAGTTTCTCCCAGACATTCCAAATTATTACTTGATATTGATGCTTTAATGGGTCCTAGGGATACAGCAAACCACAAATGCAGTCACCATATCAGGACAATTATAATGCTTTCTAAGTTGTTTTTACTCTGTGTGTGTATATAGGTTTTATTGCAGTCTGGATTATAATAATCTAATATAAATAGTGTCTTTTGTTATTATATAGTTGATGTACACAGGGATTACAGTTACATTACATTACATTACATTTCTTTCTTTATTTTTTTTACTTGCCAGTCTTGGGCTTGAGCTCAGGGCCTGAGCACTGTCCTTGGGCTTTCTCAAGGCAAGAGCTCTACCACTTGAGCCTCCGCACCACTTCCAGCTTTTTTCTATGTACATGGTACGGAGGAATCGAACCCAGATATTCCTGCATACTAGGCAAGCACTCTACCACTAGGCCAACCTTCCAGTCCTTTCTGTTTTTTTAATTCATTAATTTTCTTCTTCATTTATTTTTATGTGGATTATAGGGCTTGAACTCTGGTCCTGGTTGCTGTCTCTGAGCTCTTCAGCTCAAGGCTACTGCCCTAGTCTTGAGCCACAGCCTCACTTCCCATTTCCTAATGATTAATTGGAAATACGAGTCTCTGGGGCCTGTAATCCTAGCTACTCAGGAGGCTGAGATTTGTGCATTGAGGTTGAAAGCCTGTCCAGGCACAAAAGCACCTAAGACTCTGATCTCCAATTAGCCACTAGAAAATCTAAGTGGCACTGTGGCTCAAGGGGTAGGGCAGTAGCCTTGAGCTGTAGAGCTGAGGAGCAATGCTCAGGCCCAGAGTTTGAGCCCCACGTCAGACACAGACACACACAATACCAAGACAGTAGAAAATTGTACCTTTAGGCACATCTAAAATTGGACTCATCTCCTTTCTAGGACTCAGCTGTCAATAGCGCTAAGGGACAATGAAATGCACTTAATTCATACTTGATAGGGCACAGAAGGAATATTATCAGAAGTCACTGAAGGAAAATAAATAAGTTAAGCACCACCATAGATAAATAGGCAAATACGATATATGCAATAGCTTATTATACAACTGATTTAGAAAGGACAACATTATAAAAAGATGTACAGGTGATATTTTGGAGTATACTATATGAACCCTAATGGAAAAATTACCTTGAATAATAAGAATATTATTTTGGGGGGCCGTGAGTTTGGCCTAGTGGTAGAGTGCTTGCCTAGCATGCATGAAGACCCGGCTTCGATTCCTCGGTATCCCACATACATAGCAAAAAGCCAGAAGTGGTGCTGAGGCTCAAGTGGTAGAGCTCTAGCCTTGAGAAAGGTTAAGGACAGTGCTCACGCCCTGAGCTCAAGCCGAGGACTGGAAAAAAAAAGAATATTATTTTTGGCTCATTGAAAGCAATATACGTGTATGCTGGATATTATAAGAACATAGTATGAAAATAGTTCTTAAGGGTAAATAAAATACTGTATTTGATCATGAGAAAATGTTGTTAGTTTTACATTTACAAGAGGTAACTTTGTTTCATGCTTTTGTACATTTAAGAAATATATATATATATGTAAAACAAATATAGCAAAATGTAACATCATTAACTAACAGAGAAGGCACAGCTTGTGCATATTGTTTTTTAAAATATGTTGATTTTGGGCTGGGAGTTTGGCCTAGTTGTAGAGTGCTTGCCTAGCATGCACGAAGGCCTGAGTTCAATTCCCCAGTACTATATACATAGAAAAAGCTGGAACTGGTGCTGAGACTCAAGTGGTAGACCTCTCGCCTTGAGAAAGCCCAAGACAGTGCTCAGTCTCTGAGCTTAAGCCCAAGACTTACAAAGAAAAAAAAGCAAATATTTGATTTAGGTAGCATGTTTATGCTTGACAAGACTGTAGTAACTTTTTGAAATCTGGAAACAAGTGTTATTTGTACTTTTATTATTACTATTAAGGTGTTGTACAGAGGGGTTACCTCTACAAAAAAACTAAGGTAATGCCTACATTTCTCTTTAAGTGAATTTGTAGCTGGCTGGAAGTACCTCCTGCCTATAATTCTAGCCACTTGAAGGTTTGAGATATGAAGATCACCATTCAAAGCTAGCGTATACGAGAAAGTTGACACTTTAATCTCTAGTTAACCACTAAAAAGTTGAAGTGAACTATGGCTCAAGTGGTAAAGTGATATCCATGTGCAAAATAAACTCAGTGGTAATGCCCAGAGTTCAAACTCCATACCAGCACAAAACCCAACTTCTCAGTTTTGAATCTCAGTCCTCCAGGCAGACTTATTTTACAGTCTTCCAGATAATACTGTTGTTCATGTAAGTTTATTAACTCAAAATTAAATACACCCTGACATCACAGACAGTGGGCAGACACTCATTAGCAGTTCTTACTTGTTGGAGTAGGTGTCGTACAATCCTACTTTCCTGTCCTCAGTTCCAACAACTGAGCAATCTTCCTTGTTTGCCTGCAGCAGCACTAAAAGGAAAGTTTGCAAATGAGAACATAGGACACAAGGGGAATAGAGTGAGGAGAATTCTTAAAATACTCAAATGGAAAAATTTCTGCCCTGGAGTTCTTCAAAGTTTCAATTATTAAAAGAAAAAAATATAAACACAACTACATACACATAAAAACCTATGACTCTATAGATATGTTTTAATTCATAAATTAATGTATCTATGATATACAAACCCTTAGCCTAATTTTGATTATGTTCCAAAAATTAAGTGCCAGCGATTGTATACAGAAATTCCCTTCTTGAACACTTGTTTGTTAAACATGTCATTTGAAATATAATGTAAAAATCAATGTTTATAAATTCTCTAATAAAAAAAGAAAAAAGAAAAAATAGTAGCTGGGCTCACACCTATAATTCTAGCTATTCAGGAGACGGAGATCTGAGGATCATTGTTGGAAACCACACTGGGCAGGAAAGTTCAAGATTCTTATCTCAATAACTAAAACAAGTTTGAATCCTCTTGCAATCTCACCTCCCACAAATGGTGAGGTTTTTGTTTCCAGTTTTGCATCACTTTGTCCATATCTGGGGACCTAAATGTGCACGGACATAGTAATAAAATAGTTCAAACAAATGATGGGCACATAAGACAGTTGGTGTTTGTTTTCTTTCTAGAAGAAGATGTGTTGACTTACCTCAGAGCCAGGAAAGTTGTAGATCCCGCGTGGTGGGTGGCGCCCCACCTGGCCCAGAAACACGGAGGTCCATGTGGAAGAGGCACCAGCACCTGATTGCCACCCTGTGTGCAGAGCCAGAAAGGGAAAGCTCTGGCGTTCCCCATGACCACATGAACATGGAGAGCTAAGAAACCTGGAACCAAGGCCAGAAGAGAGGCCCCGGTAGCCTCTGAGCGCTGCCTTCCTTCTCTAGTGCCGGTTGTTTCTCAGCAGCCAGGATCACTGGGTGCCCGTGCGCATGCGTGGCACTTCTGCGCCAGGACCTAGCACTGGCCATGCATGTGTGTTCCTGTGCAGCACTGGGCTAATCTTGCAGTGGTCCAGCTCCATTTGCAAGCCAGCCCTGAGGCTAACAAAGCCCAGTGCCAAACAAAAGCATGAAAAAAAAGAATTTCAGAGGTATCTTCCTGGGTTTGAGCACTATCCTATAAGATCAGGGGTTTTGAGGGGCGCTCTTGCTCTCTCTGTATCTACAGTTCTTGGGGCTTCAACGCAGTAACCTGGTGCAGTTCCTGTTTTATTTTTCTGTTTTTCTCTTGACTAGTGTTCTTCCACTTTAGCCATAGCACCACTTTTGGCCTTTTTTTGTCAGCCATGGGACTTGAACCCTGGGCCTGGGCACTGACCCTGACCTCTTCAGCTCAAGGCTACAGCTCTACCCCTGGAGCCAAATCACCACTTCTGGTTTTCTGGTGGTTAACAGGAGGTAAGAGTCTGACAGTCTTTAGTGCCCAGGCTGACTTTGAACCACAATTTTCAAATTTCAGCCTCCTGAGTAGCTAGGATTACAGGGGTGAGAAACCCTGGCCTGCTCTGACAATAGATTTGCATGTGTACAGATCCTGAGTTTTGAAGTCATGGTTTGGTCAATGCACCTGGGCTATTTTGCTCAAAATTCCTGCTCTACCACTAGAGTCAAAGCTCTAAGTTTAGTGTTCTTACTATTTAATTGCAAGTAAGTCTCACAGCTTTCCTATCCAGGCTGGCTTTGAACTCTAATTCTCAGACCTCAGCCTCCATAGTAACTAGGGATATAGGCATAAGACACATGCTCAGCCTGTAATTTTACCTGTATTTTCCTTGAGCAAAGCAGAATACTACATGAGTTACAATAGCCAATGAACTCTTCTTTTATTGAATAGTGCTACTTCCTATAACTATCTTTTTTCCATGCCAAGGGAATAGACTCAGCTTCCAAGATGACCCACTAAAGAAAACTAAAGAAAAATTTTGCCTTAGCAAACTATATCTTCAGTGGGACAGAATAAGATTAGCCAAGATCTAGAATCATTTGAGCATAAGCAAAAGGGTGGAACACAATCGAATGTGCTAAGCAGAAGACTAAAAATTGTCTGTCTCAAAAGCTTTCTCAGGGCCGGGAGTTTGGCTTAGTGTAGATTGCTTGCCTAGCATGCACAAAGGCCTGGTACCACATATATAGAAAAAAATCTGGAAGTGGATCTGTGGCTGAAGTGGTAAAGCTCTAGCCATGAAAAACATCCTACTACAGTGCTCAAGCCCTGAGTTCAAGCCCCACGACTGACCAAAAAAAAGTTTCTCAGCTCTGAATGTTTAACAGAAGTCCTGAAAAGTTTGATATGCCAAGTGGGAGAGGCAGGGCACCTCCAATGAGCCAGGGACCACCAAAGTCCTGGTAGAGGTGGAGAAATTAAAGGAAGATTGGAATGGAAGCAAGAATATACAAGTGGCTCTGCTAAGACATGAGTCCTGAGAATACGTGGTTTGCAGATCTGAAAACAGCCATGAAACAAGGATTTTGATTTCATGAGCAAATCCTTAAAGTACTGACTACTTACAAAGTACATTTTATAAAACAGCCCTTAGATAATGGCCCATATTGAGTGGTAAAATATCCTGGTTCAGTCTAATCAACTTTCAGTCATCAAATTAGGTTGTTCATTCTCACATATATGCAATCATGAACACAAAAATTAGAAAAAGCAAAATGAAAACAAAATTCTGTCATTTCTGCTGGAGTGGAGGGAGGGGATCCAAGGGTTCCCTTTATTTTCAATGACATGAATGAAATCAGGAAAGAAACAAGCTCTTTCCTTACTCTACTGGTGTTGAACACAAAACAAATATACTTAATTTCATCAGATGATTTTGTGTGAGAATATCAATGTTCAAATCCAAATTCTCCTAGGTTAAAGAAGAAAGTATAGAATTTTTTTGGGGGGGTGGGTTTTTTTTCTTTTTTTTGGTGAGCTTGGGTGCTGTCCCTAAGCTCTCGAGCTCAAGATTTGTGCTCTACCATTTGAGCCGAAGTGCCACTTCCTATTTTCTGGTAGTTAATTGGATGTAAGAGTCTCATGGACTTTAGTGCCTGGGCTAGCTTTGAACCACGATCCTCAGATCTCAGCCTTGTGAGTAATTAGGATTACTGGCATGAGACACTGGCACCCAGCTGACTTTTCCTTTTGTTCTGGACACCTGTTGATGGTACTTGTAGTTAAGACTGATGCCTTTTGGGTTTTGATATAGTGAAATTTATCATTTTTTAAGCATGCCTTTAAATAAAGGATTAATAAAAATCAGAGGTTGACTTTTTTCTTTTGCCAATCCTGGGGCTTGAACTGAGGGCTTCAGCACTGTCATTGGCTTTCCTTAAGGCCGGAGCTCTATCACTTGAGCCACAGCACCACTTCCAGCTTTTTTCTACGTATGTGGTACCAAGGAAGCAAACCTGGGTTTTGATGCATGCTAGGCAAGCACTCAACCACTAGGACAAACTTCTGGCTCCAAATGTTGCTTTCTTCACAACCAGTGTCTGTACATCATTCAAGTAAAGATTTTCCTATGCAAATGTGTACAGGTAAAGGAATTGCTTTAGAAAATCCCACCCCCACCCCCACTGCCAGGGTTAAGTATCCTTAAAATGATAGCTCAGAGCGGGGTGCCAGTGATTCATGCCTGTAATCCTAGCCACTCAGGAGACAGACTGATAGATATCAGATAGAGATCAATAGATAGATTGATAGGTGGGTAAATAGACAGAATAAGGCTAAAGCTATGACTACAGCATGCTTGCCTAGTACATGGAAGCCCAGGAACTAAACACAAGTAAGGCATAAAATATATAAATAATAATCTGTGACTGGGAACATGGCCTAGTGGTAAAGTGCCTGCCTAACAATCACAAAGCCTTAGGTTTGATTCTTTGGTACCACATACATAGGAAAATGAAATGATCCTGGGGCTAAAATGATAAAGCACTAACCTTGAAAAAGCCCAAGAAATTTGCCCAAGCCATGAGTTTAAGCTTCAAGCCTGTCAGAAATAAGTAAAGGAAACAAGCAACATTTCATGAATGGTGATTAAAACACCTGTGTTGTCTGAGATTTGTCTTCCTCACACTCTCCTGTTCAAATACGTAGTTCACCATATAGAATATCAAAGTTAGATAACATTCTGACACTTGGCTAAAATAGTTATGAAAGGTTTTAATCTTTAGGGTAACGCAAATGTGAACTACTGTAAAGCATTCTGAATACTACAGATTAGTTGAGGCCAAGATCAAACTGTACACAGATATGGAAACACACAGAACAAAAGATGGGCTTTTTATAATTAATGAATTTCAATTTATCTGACAGTTTTAAAAACTTCAGTTATATGCCAGGCATGGTGGCTCATGCCTGTAATCATGGAAGGCTGAGATCTGAGGATCTAGGTTCAAAGCCATCCCTGGCACTAAAGAGAGACTCTTATCTACTATTAACCACCAGAAAAACAGAAGTGGTATAGGGTGGTAGCCTTGAGCTGAAGAGCTCAGAGACAGCATCCTGGCCCAGAGTCTAAGCCCTATGATTAAAGAAAAAGAAATCATTAATAAAAATATGTAGTGTACCCAGGCTCTGTGGCTCACACTTATAATCCTAGCTACTCAGGAGGCTGAGATCTGAGGATCACAGTTCAAAGCCAGTCCTGGCACTAAAGACAATGAGACCTTTTTTTTGGGGGGGGGGTGTCATCAGGCATGAACTTGGCAAGTTCAGCTCAAGGCTACTGTCCTACCCTTGAGCCAAACCCACTTCCCTTTTTCTAGTGGTTAATTGGAGATAAGAGTCTCTGGTCCGTTTTGTGCCCTGACTGGCTTTGGACCTTGATCATAAGATCTCAGACTCCTGCCTAGGCAGGATTACAGGCATGAGCCACAGCACTGGGCTAAGTCCATGAGACTCATCACCATTTACCCAACAGAAAACCAGTAGTGGCGCTGTGTCTTGAGGGGTATGGGAGTAGCCTTGTGCTGAAGAGCTCAAGGACAGTGCCCAGGCCCAGAGTTCAATTCTCATGACCGACAAAAAATAAAATATGCGGTGGAAGCTGGGGCCTGTGGGCTACTCACGTGTACTTCTGTCTATTCAGAGGCTGGATCTCAGGTTCATACTATAAAGACAGCCTGGGCATGGGAAAGGAATGTGGCTCAATAGTAGAGAACTTCAGACATCAACAAATGCTGATGGTGATGTGGAGAAAGAGGAATCCTACTGCACTGCTGGTAGGAGTGTAAGTTAGTACAGCTGCTGGAAGGCAGTTTCCAGATATCTGAAAAAACTAAAAATAGAACTTCCCTATGCATCACCCATGCCACTCCTGGCCATCTATACTGAGCATCATAACCCGGGATATGATAAGGACATCTGCACAGCTATATTCATCACTGCACTACTCAATAACCAAGTGATGGAAACTACCCAGGTGCCCCCCTACAGATGAGTATATCATATATATATATATATATCATATATACATATATGATATATATATGAGCTAATTATATTGAGTGAGATAAGTTAAGACCAAAGGAAGAAAAGGTGCCTGGTCTTCTTGATATGTGGATACTATATCCAAACAGTACAAGAGCAATATTTGGGTACTCAAGGTTATTGACACTGTCTTGGAAATGTAAATATAACTACATAGACATAAAACTCCATGATCCCATATAAACTATATAAATCTGTTATTTAGATCGCTATGTGTCTATAACATACAAACTCTCACCTTAATTTTAATTATGTTCTAAAATTTATGTGCCAGTGGTTGCATATAGAGTCCCTTCTTGAATACTTGTTAAACATGACATATGATGTAAAAAATCAGTTTTAATAAAATCTTTTAATAAACAAAAGCAAAAGCAACAAAAAAAAGTAGAGAACTTGCCTAGCATACATGAAGCCCTGGGTTTGATTCCTCACTATCACATAAACAAGGCTAAAAGCATGGCGCTATGGCTCAAGCAGTAGAGTGGTGGCCTTCACCAAAGCAAACTCAAGAAAAGTTCACAGGCTCTGAGTTTCAGCCAGAGGCTATCAAATTTTAAAAATAAGACCCTGGCAAAAAAAAATCTGTGAGAATTACATTTCAAAATCTCATTCCCAGCTTTGGAAAACAAATCAAAGACAAAAAATAGATCTACAGATCCATTGATCTACACATCAAGTGGTAGAAAGCAAGCCAGAGAGAGTGTCCAGCCCTGACTTGAAGCCCCAGATCTGGCACCAAGGGAGAAAATAATACTGGTGGAATGAGATTTTTTGGTTTGGTGCTATTTTGGGGATTTGAAGCTAGGCATATGGTCTGTCCCTGAGATTCTTTGAAGTCAAGAGGAAATGGATCATCTCCCATGTTATGTGTTTGGTTTTTTGGTTGGTGTTTTTTTGCTAGTCCTGGGACTTTAACTCAGGGCTTGAGAACTGGCCTTGAGATTTCTCAAGGCTTGTGCTCTACCACTTGAACCACAGCACCACTTCGTTTTTTCTGTGTATGTGGCACCAGGGAATCAAATTCAAGGCTTCATTCATGCTACCAGTAGGCTACACTCCTGGCCCTCACAGCCCACCTTGCAGTGAGTTTTCACACTTGACCCTGTGTCCCAAAGCTACCAACTGGGAAGCTTCACAAAGCTGGTCATATGACCAGGATCCCTTTCCATTCTGACACATATTCTTGATTCTAAAGAAGAAAAAAATGTGAAACAAACCCCAGGGGTGTCACCTGCCACCTATAGCACAAATACCAGTGCTTGAAAATAGTACCTCAGATTTTCTTATCTGTTTACATAAAAGCATATCTACTCGTATATTAGAGGTTGAAGTTAGTAATCTCAATGGTAGCAAGTCAACCAAAATGACTTCTTATATAGATTAAAGTCTAGCCCAAATATTCTGTGCAGCAAGCTTCTTTCCAGGCCTTTCTCCAAACAGACCCCTAGATCAGCTATTGTGTCATCTTGAAAATCAACAGTCCATGTCATACCTCATGCACACTTAGAAAATCTTCATGAACACTTCCAAAAAAGCAGCAGCTTACAGCATAAAATTGTAGTGAAGACTTACCTCTACGACTTCAACTTCTTTCATTTCATATTTGCACAAAGCAGTCTGGCTCACTGAAGGCAAAGTGCTTCACTTATCAACCCTTTCCTTTGGTGGATGGAAAGGGGAAGTTATCCCAAAGAACAGCTAGGAGCTTGAGGTTCAAGCTGGACCAGCTTTGAGACACCTGTTATATAAAATACAGCTTACATATCTTAACATCAAGGGTCCTATCTTACCACAGTCTACATCCTCCGTTGCCTGCATTACTTTGGCCCTCTGTATTCACCAGTAAATGCAGCAGAATCATTCCCCCAAATACAGCTCACTGGCCCCTCACTAAGGACCTATATGCTGGGACATCAGATTGTACATGGAAAAGAACAATGTTTGGGTCAGGAGTTTGACGTAGGGGTTGAGTGCTTGCCTAGCATGCATGAAGACCCAGATTTGATTCCTTGATACCACATACATAGAAAAGGCTGGAAGTGATACTGTGGCTCAAGTGGTACAGCTCTAGCCTTAAAGCCCAAGGACAATCAATACTCAGACTCTGAGTTGAAGCCCAGGACTGGCAAAAAAAAAAAAACTCTGATTTGTATTCAAGAATTTGAACAGGGAAATTTTAATAAAATTAAAACAATTTATGATACAAACATTAGATATCAATCAATAGTAAAATATTTGTGAGAAGCAGGGGTCGGGGGAAGAAGCAAGTTCAAAGTTGCCTGCAGGCCGAAAGGCTAAGTCAGGGTCCACAATGGTATCTACCAACTTAGGAAAGACAAGCGATCTTCTTGTCACTTATTCAGTTTACTAAGTGTAAGAATGGAGAAATTTTCCATTAATCACACAGGAGTTGGTTGATCCCGCTAACCAAGAGCTTTGCCAATTTGAACTGTTTGTGGCAGATCTAGGAAGTGTTAAAGTAAATGGAAGAAAGACTGCTTGTTCTTCAGAAATATCTCTGAGTCATTGTTCCACATTTGGGGTTAAAACAAGTTGGGTATCCATACAATTCAAAACTGAGTTGGGCCTTTCTACAAATGAAAAATCACATGCCATCCACAGGCTTCATACAGTAGTGATGGCTCCAGATCTCCATCTGTCACCATCATTCGCATCACTGGTGGCTACTAGGTTATGAGTTCTGGGGTGACTGCATTCTGTAGGGCCAAATCAGAGAATGAAAATAAATATATGATTATTAGAGAAGTTCTGGGGTGACACAAATGCCATGAGGACCTAACGGGAAAAGCTGTAGAATGTGAATTTGAAATGATCATGGATGAGGAATTAGGGTCTATTTAATGACTGGCCATGCTTGTTTTCTTTCTATAAGAGAACACACAATACCTGGAAGAGAATTCCCACAAAAGGCTGTTGTTCCAAACTGGTAGTAATAAGGACAATCTCCAGCCTGGGAGGACTTTCCCTAGGGATCTGGTTCCATCCATACTCACAGGCGCCCACACAAGGACTTCCCTGCCTTGTCCTTGATCTGATAGGTCACAGGTTCTTCCAGTTGGTCAAGGAGAATGTGTAAATGGAGGAGTATGTCCGAGGAGGGCATGTTGAGCATCACGTAGAACAGGAGTTCAGTCAGGGTGTGTCTGTTCTTCAATCATAGAAATCATCAGGAGAAAAGTCCATCCACATCATGAAGATGGAACAAAGGGTGCTGTGGGCAGACTGGTGACAGGAGGATGAGCAGCGCCCTCCCTATCATCAGGACTTTCCCACCGAAGTCCCTTTCTTTGCTTGACTCCCAAGCAGAGGCTGTCCATCTTAGATGCACAGATGCAACTTGTGAAAGAAGTAGACACTCCTGCAAGCAGAATGATCTTCACCACTCAATTCTAGAAACTTCTAGAGTACAAGTCTTCAAAATTTCATTCAGAGGGGCAATTTTAACACTGATTGAAGACTTTCTGCACAGAGCCCTCCCTGTCATCCCTGAGACCAGAAGCACACCCAGAAGTATGTGCTCTGCCATCCACTCAAGTCCCAAGCCTCAACGCCCTGCTGCAAATCACATTTGGTGTGCAAAGGAGAAATTTGCACTTGGAGACAGAAAGTCCAAAGATCCAGTTTCAAGGACACCCCTTCCCTTGGCCCCAAAGCCCACTTACTTCTTCACTTGCTCATCTTCCTTACAGTTAGGCCAGAGTGATTTGTACCTGATGAAGAGGAGGAGGAGAAAGTCATCCTCTGGCTCTCTTTTTCAGAACTAAAAGGACATCTATGGGGTTGGTTAAATCACAGTTGAGAATACATAACAAGAAGGCACATGGAATCAATCTATACTTTTCTCTGAAAAATTGAAGAGGTTTGAAGGAATGTGTCCAATATAAATGCTCTGCACGGTGACAGTGGCTTGTGCCTAAAATCCTAGCTATTTTGGAGGTTGAGCTCTGAGGAACAGAGTTCAACACCAGCATGTGAAGGAAATTTCCACGAGACTGTTATGTCCATTAATGAGCAATCAGCCCAAAATGGCTCAAGTAATGAGCACTCCATCACTTCACCACCAAAATCAGAGACAAAAAACAGGTCTTGCATTCAAGGAAAAGGATCAGAACCAAATACAAAATGCCTCATATATCTGCAAAAGTGGAAACACAGTATCTCCTTTCCTGGTGGTTCAGTAGACACAGAGCCCTCAGTCCACCTGCTTCCTAGCTGTCCTCTGTCCACATTATTGCACAGGCCTCCAAGATTGCTTTTGAAACCTTAACTAATTGGAAATGTGGTTTCCTAGGGCTGCATTCATGTGAGGGCTGAATTTGTGTGCCAGTGTCATGTGCCTCTGATCATACCCTCTTAGTAAGTAGACTTCTGAGGCTTCTGTAGCTTCTGAGGGGAATGACATGTACTGGGAGGCCAGGTCTAGGAAACCAGACAAGGTGTACAGTTGTGTTATCCCATATTCCCAATACAACACCCCAGTGGGAACACACAGGCTCTGAGATGCTAAGTATTCTCAAGTCCCAGCCAGGAAAGGCTAATTAGCCCTGAGCTTGAGGAAGGAACACTCACTTTCGAAACAAAATAGTCAGCACTTGCTCCATTGTCCCACAGAGTCTATAATTGTGTAGAAAGTTTCGAAGAAAGAAAACATTGCCTTTCTGGGTTTCATCACCATCATCTCCAGCAGGCCTACCTCCAGGCTCCACACGTTACAAGGGCACATTCACAGTCCTCCCTGAGTCATTGTCACTCTAAGGGGTAAAGACAAATTATCTTTTAAGAGTGGAAATGGGAGCACATTTCAAATTGAGTAATTGTGACAGAGTAGACTGAAAACCATACAGAAAATAGTCTATCATTATTGGAACAGAAAAGCACAGAAGAAGAAGGTATCCAGACTATACTTCACCTGAGCTGCCTTGTGATTTCCATTGATTTCTTGGTGGAAAATAGACTGAGGTGTTGAACTGGTGGCTGGGCACGGTTCCAACCTCTGCAGGCTTGAGAGACACACCCATTTCCCAATTTTCTGAAACCTGAGTCTCCTGACAGTCTCCTACAGCATGAGAACATCTTTCCCCTTCCAGAGTCACAGGCCAAGTGAGCTGGCTTGACCAGAATGTCAGTTATAGTTCCTGGCTACCAGAGTTCCGGGTTCCATTCCATTGTGAAGGAGGTAGGGTCACTGCTCAGAGTCCAATGACCTATTCTGCTTCTCACGTAAGTCCTACCTGGAGACAAACTAGAGGCCAAATGCCCCTTCCCACTGCACAATGTGTACACATAGACAAAGTAAAAGTCATACCTTGTCTTTTGAATCCTGAATTCCGCAGCTAGGTCTAGGTTCTGTCCTGGACTGTGCTGAAAGGAGCCATTCCTAGGTTACATCAATACCTTCCTTGTCACCATTCCTCTCATCCTGCACAAAACATTTTGTCTGACTGTGCCATGGACTTTCTGCACACTTTGCTGACATTACGAGGACTTTGTTAAGTGTTTATAAGTTAAATATCAGATTTTCCTTGAAATCACTTTGTGGTGTCATCCAGAGCAAAAACACATACTTGGCTAATGGAAAATAAAGATGTATCTGAATCAATGTCATGTGTTCTCATAGGCACTCAGGAACATATGAGATTAGAAATATCATGCCTCTGGCCCTACATAGGTTACAGCACTATCTGTAAAGCCAGCGGAGCGTATTCATTGCTGCTGCAGCAGCAGCTGCAGCAGAGGAGACCAGTATCCAATCCTGAATCCCCAGGGACCCGGGCCAGTTGAACACCGCATACCAGCTCCCAGTACACACCAGTAGATGATCACCCAACCCACCCCTGCAACTTTCTCACAACCCTGTTGGTGTGGAGGGACCATCAGAGGAGTGGGATGCACCATTGAGGCTGGAAGGGGGAGATCTAATGTTGGAACCAGCAGACTGCACCAGAGAGACTGGAAAGCTCCACAAGAAGGCTTATCGCCAAGGATACAGATGTTTGCTAGCAAGTGTATAAGAGGGCACCACAAGCCTGGTGGCTCCATGGTACCCAACACTGGTGTTGGGGGAGGCACTCACTCCCACCTCCCACAGCGCTGACTCAGCTGAAACTTGGAGCCTGTGGGTGGGGCCTTGCTGGAGACTGTGCTCCAACAGCCTCTGCCTCTGCCATGGTGGAACCTAAGCACCTAAAACCCTGAGGAGCTAGGATGACAGGCAGGTGCCAGTGGCTCCCAAAGCTAACCTTATCTTTGATTTAGAAACTCTTTGTCAATAACAGTTCAGTGTGAAGTAATAGGATATAGTAATTGGATTAAAGTTAAGTGGACATACATATGTGAGAAATTTACAATTTAGAAATAATGTCAGGAATCAAATCTGTTTACACTAGTATAAACAGTAAAACACTTAGGAATAAATATATCCCAGATGAACAATATAGAGAAGATTGGCATGGCCCCTGTGCAAGGATGACACTCAAATTCGTGAAGCATTCCATATTTTTGTATATATCATTGTTTCTTTGGAATAGAATAGGGAAGGGAGGACAAGATGATTAGGAGGTAAGAAATGGGGACAAAAACATGAGAAAGGGTAGCAATGTTCGTGAAGTAATGCACGTTCTTCCTGGAGAATATAATGTATTCCTTCTATTAATTACAATAAAATATAATTTAAAAATATATCCAAAATGTTACCTTGAACAATGAAAATTACACTGCACAGATAGTCTTGAAAGCATCCCAGTTTTTGCCTGATCTGCTTGCCTCTGAGGAATTTTCTTTTAAGGAAGAAATTATTAGTTTGTATAATTATATTTGGTATGAAGTTCAAGTCAATATATTCAAATATGCTCTATGACCTCCATTTTCATGTGGAATAGCTCAGGTTTACAAAAAGACACAATGAGAAACCATGTACTCAAGGACTAAATATCATGTATGAAAGTTTCTTACCCAATATTTCCTGATCATGTTGTGTGTAAAGGATCATCAAAAATCATAACAAGCTGGGCCTGATAGCTCACACCTGTAATTCTACCTACTCAGGTGCCTGAGAACTGACGATCATAGTTCAAAGCCAGCCCGGTCACTAAAGGCTATGAGACTCTTATCTTCAATTAACCACTAGAAAGGTAGAGGTGGCACAGTGGATCAAGGGTAGGGTCATTGCCTTGCCCTGAAGAGCTCAGGGACTGTGACCAGACCCAGTCAAGCCCCAAACATGAAAAAAAAATCATAATAAGCCTTTAAGAGAGAAGCATAGGATCTTAGATATGAGGGAGACAAGAGATCTGTCCCAGCCAGGAGTGGCAACTCACACTGCAATCCTAGCTACTCAGTAGTCAGCTGAAGAAATTATTAAAGAAAAGGCAAGGCCAATAGTTTGGACTAGAGGTAGAGTCCATGCCTTGTACAAATGAAGACCTGGGTTCCATTCCTCGGTACCACATACACAGAAAAAAGCCAGAAGTGGAGCTGTGGCTGAAGTAGTGGAGCTCTAGCCTTGAGAAAGCCCAAGGACAGTGCTCAGGCCCTAAGTTCAATACCCAGAATGGGCAAAATCATTTTTAATTTTAAAATTTTGATTTATTTAATAAATGAATTTTCTAATGGGACAGGTCAGTCATCAGGAGAGCCATCCCATATCACTCTAGGAACAGGTTGAGCGATGTTCAGCAACAGGTGGGGGACCAAAGGGGATGGGGACTGACCCCAGCCACTGCTTTGGGCTTCCCTTGGCTGGGGCTGCCTCATGATTCAGTGCCCATGGGAAGGTCCAGGTTCTTTTGCCTTGCCCCCTGCTCCTCTATGCCAGGACCTGGGTGTCTTTAGTGCCGAGGCTGGCTTTGAACCCTGATTCTTAGATCTCAGTCTCCTGAGTAGCTAGGATTACAGGCATGAGCCAATAGCACCTGGATCAAGGCTACTTCTATTATTAGCTTCTTATTTATTTTTTTGTGGGTCATGGGGCTTAAACTCACCCTGGGTGTTGTCCTTGAGCTCATCAGCTCAAGGCTACCACCCTACCCTTGAGCCAAGCCCCACTTCCAGTATTCTAGAGGTTAATTGGAGATAAGCATCTCAGGGTGTCAATGTGTGAGACTTAATGCACCTACTACATGGCGAATGTGACTGTAACCCCTTTATACATTACTCCAACAATAAAAAATAAAGTTAAAAAAAGTCTCAGGTCCTTTTGTGCCTGGGCTGGCCTTGAACCTTGATCCTCAGATGTCACCCTCCTGAGTACCTAGGATTATAGGTGTGACCCACCACTCTGGCTCCATCCAACCATCATGTTTTTTCCTTTACTACCAAAATTAAGTTTAACAAAAGCAGGTATGAATTGTGTGGTATCTTCAGATAGATGGAGAAAGGGAAAGAAGTTATGGCAGATAGATATTCATCCTCCTGAGAACTTTACTTACAACCTCCAGAGCAGGGAGAAAGCCCAGGGACTTCATATCATCCACACTGGTGTTTTACTGTAACTCAACAAATGTAATCCTAGCTACTGAGGAGGCTGAGATGTGAAGATTGACCTTCACAGCCACCCTGGGCAGTAAAGACCACTAAAGACTAAGAAACCCTTATCTCCAACTAATCTCTAGAAAAAGGAAAGTGGGACTGTGGTTCAAGGGGCAGGGAGGTAGCCTAGAGCTGAAGAGCTCAGGGACAGTGCCCAGGCCCAGACTTCAACCCCCATGACCCACCCAAAAGAAAAGGTGTTAAGAGAGATTTGACTTCTGTGCAAATTTTATACTAAGCATGGAATTGCATCTTCTATTCACAATTCAACTCTATGTAGTATGTCATTTCTATAATGCATGGACATACAGTGGGAGACTTTAGAGGAGTAGTGGGAAATGGATGCCTTCCAAGTCCTTGGCTGATGAAAAATCATTAAATATTTGTTCTGTTTTCTAATTTTCTTCTAGTGAATCTCTTCTCTGATAAATACTGAGGCTTGCCTTCCAGACGAAAGACTTTATTCCATTGTTATAGTAATGAGATTTCTCTCTCCTGTGTGTTTTAGAAGTACAGAGCCATGAATTCTTAGTACAGGGCATTCCACAGTTGTTCCATTCAAACAATTTCTCTCCCGTGTGTTTTCTTCTGGAAAATGACTTCTTGAAAACATTTCACAGGTGCTGGTGACTCAAGCCTGGAATCCTAGCTACTCAGGAGGCTGAGATCTGAGGATCGCGATTCAAAGCCAGCCCTGGCACAAAAAGTCCAAGAGACACATATAGCCAGTTAACTACCAGAAATCAACTAGTCTTACATCCAATTAACTAGCCAACAAGTAAAATAAAAACAAAAACAAAAGCAAACAACTTCCCACATTTGTTTCATTCATAGGATTTCTGTCATGTGGAACCCTGAGCTGTGACTTCTGAGTGAAAGACTACACATTTGCTACATTCATTAGCCTTCACTCTGTGTGGGTACCCTGATACAAACCAAGTTTTCTTCTAGGAAGACTTCACATATTTCATTAGTCTTAAGCTTTCTCATCAGTGAGACTTCTTTTATAGTTGCTTAGATGTCATATTTATGTGAAGGACATTGTACATTTGTTACATTCAAACGTTTTCTCTTCTATGTCATCTCTGATTATTAGTAAGTCCTTCCTCTGGATGAAAGAGTTTCCACATTCATAACATTCATAAGGTTTTTCTGTTTGTCTCTTTTGATGGTTGGCAAGGTCTGCCTTTTAGGTGAAAAGTTTTCCACATTAATTATGTAAGTTTTCTCTCCTGTGTGTACTTTGAGATTTAATAAGGTTTGCCTTCCAAGTGAAAAACCCTTCACATTCATTAAAATTCATAAAGTTTCTGTCTTGTGTGTGTTCTGGTGATTATTAAGGATTGTTTTCCAGGTGAAAGACTTTCCTCATCTGTTACATTGATAACATTTCTCTCCTGTATGTGTTCTCTGATGCAAAGAGAGCTATGACTTCTTTCTGAAAGACTCTCCACATCTGTCACATTGATAAGGTTTCTGATGGGTATTAAGTGCTGACTTGTGGGCAAAATCTTTCCACACTTCTTACATTGATAAGGTTTCTCTCCTGAGTGTGTTCTCTGATGCAAAATGAGGCATGATTTCATTCTGAAAGACTTTTGACATTTCTTACATTGATATGATTTCTCTCCTGTGTGTGTTGTCTGATGATTAGTAAGGCTTGTCTTCCAGGAGAATGACTTTCCACATGCATTACATTCATAAGGTGTCTATCCTATGTGTGTTCTCTAATGGCAAGGTCTATTTTCCTGGTGAAAGACTTTCCACACATCTTACATGTACTTGATTTCTTTCCTGTGTGTATTCTCTGATGGGTAGTAAGGTATGCTTTCAGGGAGAAGGACTTTCCACATTCATTACATCCATAAGGTTTCTCTCCTGTGTGTATTCTCCAACGATTATTAAGGCCTACTTTCTGGTTGAAAGATTTTCCATGTTTGTTGCATTCAGATTGTTTTTTTGTATGAACTCTGCAGTGTCTCCTAAGAGCTTGATTTGTGGGTGTTTTCCCACATCTACTACAATCAGTTGTTTTCTTCCCTCTCTGAACTACTGCTTGGATATTGTGAGTAGACTTATCATAGTTGTCTCTATGCTGGTTATGGTTACTGTCAGAGTCTCCCACAAAAACCCAATTCTGCTTAATATGCTCTGAGGTTAATATGGAAAAAGAGGATGACTTTTACACCCCACTTCCAGAAGCGTCGGAGACACAATCCTCCAAAATGCTCAATGTCATAGGCAATGTGAAGGTTGTTTCCCTATGGGATCTGACTGTCTGCACACAGCCCTAGCTGTAATCCATGAGAGTCCACACTCACAATTGCACCCACAACTCTATTCTGTATTTTTGTTGGCAGTCCTGGGCCTTGAACTTAGCTCCCTGACCAGTGTCCTTGGGCTTTTTCCTCAAAGTTAGCACTCTGCCACTTGAGGAATAGCACTACTTCCAGCTTTTTTTTTTCTTTCTATGGATGCACTACCTAGCAATCGAGCCTGGGCCTTGGTGCATGCTAGGGAAGCACTCTACCAATAGGCCAAACCTCGGGGGCCCTACAACTGTGTTATCTAACATGTACTGAAGTCTGAACCTCAAGATCTAGGGGAAATCACAATTGATGTGCAAATAAGAAATTTGTGCTTTGAATAGACGCCTCAAATATACCCAATTTTTAGGCAGGCGTGGTGGCTCATGCCTACAATTCTAACTACCCAAGGGGCTGAGATCTGAGGAAGGAGGGTTACAGCCAGCTCAGGCACAAAAGACTGTGGAAATCTTATCTCCAATTAACCACCAGAAAATCGGGAAATAGTGCTGTGGTTCAAGAGTAGAGCGATAGCTTTGAACTGAAGAGATCATTGACACCACCCAGGCCCAGAGTTTAAGTCTCATGACCAATTAAAAAGATACCCAGTTTTACATGACAGATCTATTTCTGTGTAAGTCCACTTCTTTACTTGCTCATCTTCCTCCCAACTACAATGGATGGATCTGTAGTGATGGAAGGAGAGAAGGAAGTCAACTCTATGGTTTTTCAATGTGGATCTAACAAGACAAGTACAGGGCTAGCTAAATCCCAGGCAGGAATATGAAACTACCCAGGTGAGATATGTCTACACAGTTCCATGAAAATTCTCCTAAGAGGCCTCTATGCATCTGTCCAAAGTAAATGCACCTCTAAATAACTAAATGCTCTAAATAAATAAATGAATGAATTAAAGAATTCTCAAAATAAAGAAGTAAATGCCATGCCTCTAATCTTAGCCACTCAGTAGGCTGACATCTGAGGATCACAGTTGGAAACCAGTGTAGTCAGTAAAAGTCTAAAGGCACTTGTCTTCAATTAGACAGCAAAAAGCCAGAACTTGACCTATGACTCAAACGGTACAGTGCTAATCTTTGAACAACGAAGGGATGACACTCAGGCTGTGGGTTCAAGAGGTAGGACTGGACTACACACCAAAATGTAAATGCTTTGAGGTTTTAACAGGCAAAGCTAACACAATCCCTCCTTGATGGCTCAGAAGTGATTCAGCTCCCGGCCTTTCCTCTGTCTCCAGTACTTCACAGGCCTCTGCCATTGTTAATGAAACCTTATTTCCTACTGGGAAATGTCTTTTCCTAGGACTTCACTGATGTTTGGGAAATGAAATGGCATGTTGGCATAGTCCTAACAAAATAGTCGGCTTGAGCACTTGTGTCATGCTCAGTTCCCCTGTAAACACCCCAGTGAACCAAACAGGCTGAGAGAGGTGCCAAGTATTCCAAGACTTGGCCAGGAGTGGCTGATCAGGCCTGGGTTTGGGGGGGAACACTCACTTTTTCAAGAGAATATCCAGCAACTGCTCCATTGTCCCCCACTCTCTGAAATTGTGCAGGAAATTTCCCACGTAAAAGAGATCACCTATCTGGTAGGCAGGGATCAGCTTTATCAGCAGCATCTCTAGCAGGCCTTCCTCCAGGATCTATAGGATGCAAGGTTCATTCAGAGTCTGAGCTGACTCACCGACACACTATGTTGGCAAAAAAAAAATGGATCTTTCAAACACAGAAATGGGGGCAAACTTCACACTGAGGAATTGGGATAGAGTAGATTGAAAATGACACAAACTGTCATCTTAGTATAGACACTTGAAAGCACACAAGAAGTTTGTAGTGTGTGGGGAGGATGATGATGGTGTCAAATCGGTTTCCTTTCAGGAATATACCTCGTCTGAGTTGCCCTGGAGTTTCCTGGCTTTCTTCCCAGAGAAAGGGCTAATATACTGGAATTTTGGCTTGGCCCTGATGCAGCATCTACATCTTCTAGTGAGGCATCCAAATCTCTCATGCCTGAAACCCAAGTCTCCTGACCTTTGGCAACAGCACAGCAACATCTTTCTTGTTCCTAAGCCACAGGCCAAGTGAGCTGGCTTGAGCTGGTTGTCAGATACAGTGGCTTGGTTACCAGAGTTCCATACTCTGTTCCATTGTGATGGAGGTAGGGTCACCTTTCAGGGCCCAATGGCGAAAGCTCCTTGCTCATAGAAGACCTCACCAAAGATATAATGGAGGCAGAAATCTCCACTCCAACCCACAATATACATGTGGAGGTAGTAAACAGCACACTTTGTTTGTAAAATCCCAACATCTTTAACTAAGCCTAGCTACCAGTCTGGTCTCTGGCTCAAGGAGCCTTTCTTGAGTAAGATCTAAACTTAACTGTCACTATTCCCCTCATCCTTCACAAGCCATTTTGCTTCACAGTGCCTTCTCAGCCTGCATTTTGCCTCTTGCACATTTTTTTGCTTTTGCTAGTCCCAGTGCTTGAACTCAGAGCCTGAGCATTGTTCTTGGGCTTTCTTTAGGCTATAGTTGTCTCACCGAGCCACAGCACCACTTCCAGCATTTTCTATGTATGTGGTAGTGAGGAATAAAACCTAAGACTTTTTGCGTGTAGCCAAACACTCTATCACTAGATCAAACTCCCAGGCCATCTTGCACATATTTTTTGACATTGATCGACTAGGACATTGTTAGATTTCTGTATCCTAATCTATTTTTTTTCCTGATGAACATCTGTGCTGTCATCTGTAAAAAATGTAAGTGGGAAAATCACAGAAGTACGGGCGAAAAAAAAAAACCATTACACACATAGAGAAGTGTTCATTCTTTGTAGGATAAAGGATATTTTGATATAGTGATGATGACTGTTATAAATACTATGTCCGATTTGGGAGTTTGGCCTAGTGGTAGAGTGCCTGCCTAGCATCCATGAAGATCTGGGTTCTATTCCTCAGTACCATGGAGATAGAAAATCTAGATGTGGCAAGGTGGCTCAAGTGGCCGAAGGATAGACTTGAGAAAACCCAAGGACAGTGCACAGGCCCTGAGTTCAAGCCACAGGACTGGCAGAAGAAATAAAAGAATGTACTTTTTACAAACTATTCACTCACAGCATTTGCCTCTGAAGTCTTTGCTTCTGCATCTTGTGACCTATTCCTTTCCCTCAAAGTAGAAAAGAAAAACAGATTTCATAACTTGCTATGCTTTTGTCCAATCTCTGGATATTAATTCAAGATACAATATTGCCTGAGATATTGTGTGTGTGTGCATGTGTGTGTATGTGTGCCAGTGTGTGCATGCACATGTGTGTATAGGGTTTTGGGTTTACTCTCATGGCCTATGGGATAACCCTGAGCATCTTTTCCTGAAAGGTATTGGTCTTTCGCTTCTAGCTTATTGTAGCTAATTGGAGTTGAGAAATTCACACAATTTCTTGCCCTGTGCATTGGAACTGAATTCTCATATGCCCAGTGCTGGGTTCTCATACTGTTAATTGTAGCTATAGAGAAGGCTGAGATCTGAGGATCCTGGTTAGAAGCCAGCCCTAGAAAGAAAGTCAGTGATAGAGATCTTTATCTTCAGTTAAGCACACACAAAAAAAGGGAAAAGTGGAACTGTGACTCTGTTCCTCTTGTACCAGCCATGAGAAAAATTGTAATTGGCAGCACCTGGTCCTTGAGAGGTATCCTTAGTACTGGTTTAAAAAAAAGAAGTAAAATAATGAAAAAAATTAAAACTTGCTGAGGACTTTATAAGGATAAAGGTTCCTGAATAATCTTGTCCTTTCAGATTCCCCCAAGTGCTTATGTCTATCTACATTTCATCAAAGTAATGTAAAGGCATTTACACATATTCTGTCTTTCTTAAACAGAGATAACCATCCAGAGAAACACACACACAAACTCACATGTACTATACCACACACCCATATGTGTCTGGCTATGAATGTATGTATAGTCATATATATTAATCTGTCTCTCTATACAAATACATAAATGCATAAAGAATATGTATTTAGACAAACAGATAGGATACATAGATAGTTCTCAGGGATTTCCAGATTGTGTACAAGTCCTCTGAGTGCAACTTACCATTCCATTGTTTGTCCAGTTAGAGTCCCTCTAACTTTTGGCCAGCTCCTTGTCCTTTGCTACTCTGCTTTTAGATTTTTCTCGTATTAATCCACAAAACCTTTTTTTATCACTTGTCTAGCTATTTCATGGACGAAACCAGCATTCCTCCAGACTTAGATCCCCATTCCACCAGAACATACAAGGGTGGATTAGGTGTGGGGTCTGCAGGTGGATCAGAGCCTGTTTAATTTGGAGGGGATTTTTCCACTATAGGAAATGGAATACAAATTTAGAATCTGCATTCATGAGGTGACAAACTGGTAGAAGTTCTTATCAAATGTTGCAATGCATACTTCCAGCTTAGGACATGGGTTGATGACCCAGCACTACAGAGAATGTATTCACCCAAGTCCAATGGGACCCTGAACTTTGAGCCCCCTCTCATGAGGCATAGTGAATGGAGCCAAAGTGCAACCCAGTTAAGCAGCAGATCAAGCTTCCCATCTTCAGTATGGTATCGTTTGAAAACTGTGCATAGCTAACATTTGAGGTTCTGTTTGAAGCCAGCCCAGAAAAGAAAGTCCAAGAAACGCTCATTTCCAATTAACTGCCAAGAAAAAGCCAAACACAGAGATAAAGCTCAAGAGAGGTAGAGAGTCATCTGTAAAGCATGAGTAGTTAGACCCTGCAGCAACCACACTATCTGACCTTGAAAACACCTCTGCCTGCACCCCAGCATGTATCCAGCTTCTGGGGGTGACAGAGCCCCCTGCGCCCCTTGCAAATCTGCACTGCCTCTGACATCTGCGGTGTTAACCTCACTCTGTGGGTTCTGCGAAGAGCTATCAACACTGCAGAAGGAGCCAACTATGCCCTAACTCCCACTGTCCCCTGGGACCCCTAGCATTCTCCCATCTGCACCCCTCCTGTGGCCTCTGGTCCTAGAGAGCCCTCCTGCTCTGTCCAGCACTCACATGAAGTGCATATTTCTTCTCCTGGGGCAACTTCTCCACAGAGAGAACATGACATGGCCACTCTCCATGGCAGGGGTAGAGCCTGCTAAAGCAGCTAATCAGTGATAAGGACATAAAGTGATGAACAGAATGCTTAGGCCCTTATGGAAGATTGTCTGCAAAATCCAAGGGAGAATGAAATTGGTGGGAACCAGGGATTAGGTTGTGGGCATGGCACTTCCTTGCAAAGGGTGGAGCAGGGGACGTTACAAGCTGGAGCATGCACAGGATGGGTGATAGGCCATGGGAAGCTGCTGGGCCACCCCCTTCTGCATCTCAGCCTTTGGGTTTGAGCTCTGTGATCGCCATGGTGTGCATTCTGTGCTCTGGATGGCAGAAGGAAGGGCCCCTGGAATACAAGTGTAGTCCCTTTGTGAGGGGGGAAAATGTAGCCTGGATACCCAGTCCCAGAGGAGCTGGGAGTGGGGTAGAGGGGAATGCGAAGACTGGGGGGTGAGGGGTGCAGGCAGTCACGGTCATGACACAGGTAATTCTGTCTGTGGTGTGAGTGCCTCCCAAAAGCACAGCCCCATTGTAAGGAAATGGAAAGACTTAGCAGAGATTTATAATAGAACAAAACCAAGATACATAAGGCCACATAGAATGATGCTAAATGAAAAGACCTCCAGAATATACAAACAAAAGGCATATAAAGAGTAATTGTTGTCCTTCATGTACTATGTTATCTCTGATCTCTTTTGCTATCCCTTGGTTATCTCATATTGTTACCGTGTTTCAACTTGTTATCTGATATATTGAATATATGCATATTTGGTTATTTAAAATAGGATAGGAAAGGGTGGAAAACAAGAAGAGGGATGGGGGTAGGGGAGGAAAACGGGGACAAAGTCATGAGAAAGCATATCAATGCTTGTGAGATAATGCACCATCTGTCTTGTGAATATAACCCTTCTATTAATTACAATAAAAATATACGAAAAAAAAAGAAGCCAGACTATGCCTCCATGGAATCATCAGATGAGGATGGTGAATTTCAGTTCATTAAGAAAGCCGAAGAACATGAAGCATAGTCAGAGCAACAAGAGGAGTCATCTGTGTTGCTTACAAAACTGTCAGTGAAGAAGTGGAAGAGACTGGCTAAACATGGAAAAACAAAGGGAACCTGAAGTGTTAGGAGAAAGTAGGAGATGCCTGGCAGATTGAACAAGATATCAGTCAAGAAAAGGAACTAGAAATGCATGATTCTTTTTGTGCGATTGCTCAATATCTTTCTGTATGTTAGCTTAATGTATTATTGGCCATAACCATCCAAGAGAGACTGTCCTCCTGACAAACGAACATGCAATCTGGATTTGTATATGCAATCATTGCACAATGAGAACATGGAACATAATACTGTACTTCAATTACCTACCACATTTCTCCCTATATCTAGTTGTCTCTCTCATCCCTTAGATTTTTGCCAGTGCTAGAGCTTGGACTTAGGGCTTGAGCACTGTCCTTGGACTTTCTCAAGGCCAGAACTCTACCATTTGAGCCACCACACCACTTCCAGCCTTTTCTATGTATGTGGTACTGAGGAATCAAACCTGGGTCTTTGTGCATGCGAGGATAGCACTCTACCCGTAGGAAAAACTCCCAGACCACATCCCTCGGATTTCCATAATCATCTTCTAACTAGCTGCTCTTCCTCATCTTTTCCATGTTTCTAATTTTTTTGTAGGGAGGTCATGGGGCTTGATCTTCTCCTGGGCACTGTCCTTGAGCTTTTCAGCTCAAGGCTATTGCCCTATCCTAGGCCTGAGGGTTGTCCTTGAGGTCTTCAGCTCAAGGCACTATCCTTGAGCAAAGCCCCACTTCCTGTTTTCTAGAGTTTAACTGGGGATAGGATTCTCAAATCCTTTTGTGCCTGGGCAGGACTTGAGCTTTGATCCTCAGATCTCAGCCTCCTGAATAGCTAGGATTACAGGTGTGAGCCATTGTGCCCTGCCAAGCTTGTAACTTTTGACACTACTGTTAAGTTTAACAAATCTATGTCTTAGTAGTGTTTGGCCACAAAATTCTGAAGGGAGCTGGTTAAAGGAATAATTACTGGTGGTAGAAAGATATTCATCATCCTGTTAATTTCACCTCCAGAACAGTGAGAAAACACAGGCTCTTCACTTTATGAACACTGGTGTTTTATTAAAACTCATTCAGCAGAACAAAAGAACAGGCTACGAGTCACAAGTGATTCATCATCAGTGAGTAATTAAATATAAAGGCAACACTGAAGTCATTTTGGACTTACTCATCCAAAACCAAATATTTAAGACTCTTGTCTTTACCCAACAAAGAAACCAGAAGTATAGCTGGGGCTCAAGTGGTAAGCATTAGCATTGGGCAAAGATGCTAAAGGAGTGCTTATGCTCTAAGTTCAAGCTAAATGACTTGTGTACACAGACAAACACACACACACACACACACACACACACACACACACACACACACAAATATATCCCCAAAAATGTGTCCTTACATGTTTTCTGAAGGTTTCCTAAATAACTTGAGGCATAACGTGATGAAAAGCATTTTCCTATTGTGCAAATTTTGCAATAAACAAGGAATAGTATCTTCCATCATACCTTCCATTCAAAAATTGAATTTGAAATAGTAAGTCATTTCTGTTTTAATGCATGGACCACACACAGAAGACTTTACAGGAGCAGTGGAGAAATTGATGCTCTCAGGTCCTTGGCTCAAATTGTGAGTCTTTCCCCATCCATCACTCCCCAGACCATCGTGAAGATTCTTATTCCAGTCTCAGTAGGACAGAGCTCTTATTACTGAGTTAATAAAATCAACTTCACAAAATATTCCCTATTATAAAAGCCACAAGACAACAACTTCACTCTCTTAATTATTTGTAAAGCCTGAAGTAATTAATGCCCATCATTTGTGTTCATTTCCTCTGGATAATATTCAGGGATTTCACCACTAAACACAATGAGAAGTGTTGGCTCAGTAAGTGCCCAAGCTGAAGAGTCATTTCCATTACACCTAGCTTACCTCTGCCATGCAGAATTTCTTGTCCAGTTTAATAGTCTCTCTCTGTGTCTCTCTGTCTCTCTCTCTGTCTCTCTCTGTCTCTGTCTCTCTTACCCCCCCTCTTTCTCTTTTTGGTGACAATCCTCAGGCTTGAACTCAGGGCCTGAGCTTCTTTTGCTCAAGATTATCACTCTACCACTTGAACCACAGTGCTGCTTCTGGCTTGCTTTTTATGTAGTAATTAGGAATAGAACCCAGGCCTTCATGCTTGTTAGTTAAGCTACACAGTCACCCCATATACAGGTTTCTGACAATGGTTTTTCTATATTGTATTTATTTCTTCTGTGAGTGCTCTTAATGCTTGCTGAAGGTTGACTTGTTTTGAAGAACTTCCCCTAATGCTTACATATTCAGAGATTCTATATATAGCTAAAAGTTTTTCATTACTCAGAATTTCTCTCTTGTGTATGTTCTGAAATGTACTGAAGACTAACTTTTGATTAAAAGTCATTGCACATTTGTTATATTCATTGGTTTTCATTTCTTCTATGTGAATCAGGTTTGTGATGAACACAAAGGTATGCCTTCCCGGTCAAACACTTCCCACATTTGTAGTATTCATAAGGTTTTTCTCTTCTGTGTTCATTCTGTAGTTAGCCATGGGTTCATGATAGATTTTTCACATTCCTTACATTCATATGGTTTCTATCCTGTGTGTGTGGTCTCATGCAAATTCAAGTATGACTTCTTGAAAAACTTTCCCTTTTATTTCATTCATAGGATTCTCTCCTATGGGTGTTTAGTGATAAATCCTTAGTTGTGCCTTTTGGGTTAAAGACTGAAAATTTGCCACATTCATTAAGGGTTTTATCTTGTGTTGGTTGTGTGACACAAGCTGAGTTTTCTTTCAAAGACTAAAAAGTCTTTCCCATTTATTACATTGCTACGGCTTCCCTAGTGTGTGAACTCCCTTATGCTTCCTGAGGGGTGAAGACTGCATGAAGGATTTTCCACTTTGGTTACATTACTAAGGTTCATCATATGTGTGAATTCTGTTATGCCTCCCTAGATGTGACTTCCACCTGAAGGTCTTTCCACATTTGTTGCACTCATAAGTTTTCTCTCCTGTGTGTGTTCTCTGATGCAAATTGAGGGTAGACTTCCATCTGAAAGACTTTCTACATTGGTTACATTCATAAGGTTTTTCTCCTCTGTGAATTGTCATATGTCCGTTGAGGTCTGATTTCCATGTGAAGGATTTTCCACATCTGTTACACTCATAAGGTTTCTCTCCTGTGTGTATTCTCTGATGAACATGGAGTTTTGCCTTCCAGGTGAAAGACTTTCCACATTCACTACATTCATAAGGTTTCTCTCCTGTGTGAGTTCTATTATGCATTGCAAGGTATGACTTCCATGTGAAGGCCTTTCCACATGTGTTGCACTCATAAGGTTTCTCCCCTGTGTGTATTCTCTGATGAACACGGAGTTTTGCCTTCCAGGTGAAAGACCTTCCACATTCACTACATTCATATGGTTTCTCTCCTGTGTGAGCTCTATTATGCGTAGCAAGATATGACTTCCACTTGAAGGTCTTTCCACATTTGTTGCACTCATAAGGTTTCTCTCCTGTGTGTGTTCTCTGATGCAAACTGAGGGAATACTTCTGTCTGAAAGACTTCCCACATTGGTTACATTCAAAAGGTTTCTCTCCTGTGTGAATTGTCGTATGTCTCTTGAGGTTTGACTTCTGTGTGAAGGACTTTCCACATCTGTTACACTCATAAGTTTTCTCTCCTGTGTGTATTCTCTGATGAACACGGAGTCGTGCCATCCAGTTGAAGGACTTTCCACATTCATTACACTTATAAGATTTTTCTCCAGTGTGTGTTCCCTGATGAACAATATGTTGTTCCTTCCACATGAAAGACTTTCCACATTCATTACTTTTATAAGGTTTCTCTCCCATGTGTGTTCTCTGATGAACTCGAAGGTGTACATTCTGGGTGAAAGACTTTCCACATTTGTTATGTTCATAAGGTTTCTCTCCTGTGTGTATTCTCTGATGCAAAGTGAGGAATGACTTCAGTCTGAAAAACTTCCCACATTTATTGCATTCATAAGATTTCTCTTCTTTGTGAGTTCTCTGATGCCTGCTGAGAGCTGACTTCTGGGTGGAAATTTCATTACGTTCCTCATATTTGTAAGGTTTCCCTTCTGTTCGAGATCGAGGTCGGAACGTGTGGTCTGATTTCTCAGAAATTAAATTTTCACACTTGATATACTCATCGGATATCTCAGGATATTTGCTCTGAGGTATTGTAAGGTGTATTTCATTACTGATAGATTTCTCACATTCACTACATGTACGAGGAGTCTCTCCTGTGTATATTTTCGGATGTGTAGTGATGGTCGTTGTTAAGTACAATATTTTTCGACACACAGTACATTCAGCATTTTTCCTCCCTCCCTGAAGAATTTCTTGGGAAGGGAGAACATTACTATGAAACTGCAGCTCTTTTGGACTGTCACAATTTTGACTAAAATGCTCTGAATATCTGAGGGATTGTTCAACCACAGGAGACATACGAGTCCTATATGCAGCATGCATCTCATCAGGCTCAGGAGAGAGAAGCATGTTCTGACACTTAATGAACTCCTCAGTCCTCAACTCTAAGGTGTTGCCACTATTACTAATCACCTCTGGCTTATGTGTGGAGCTCAAATTAAAAGTTGTTGCTAATCTCACATTTTCCTCTGCTTGGATACTACTTGCAACTGCTACTTCACAAAGACATTCATGTGGACTTTCCTGGCAGGTCTTAAACACATTCTCCATTACTTGGACATCTAAAATGAATTATAGAAAAGAAAACACAAACATTCATGAGATCCAAATATTCCTTAATGTAAAGGTAAACTCTTAGATATTTTAAAATATAAAAGTGGAAATTGATTTGTGAGAAATATATGCATTTCTCTCTAACATATTAAGAATATTTTACAATGACCAATAATGTTTTTCTGTGTTTTAGTTTTCTTTTTATATAACAGGAAATATTTATTCAAATTACCCAACTATGTATTGCTACAGTTTTAAGCTGAGTACTGCCTATGGTATACCTGTGGCTGTTTTTCAAATATTGTTTTATTTATATATTGGGGAATAGCTGTCTTTTTTATGAGAAATAATTGATATATTGTGCTGGTTTGCTTGTTTTTTAAACTTTCTTTGTTTTCCTTTTTTTTTTTCTTGGTTCATAGCCCTGGGCCCTGTCCCTGAACTCTTCAGCATACGGCTACAGCCCCTATCCTTGGGCTATAGCCCCACTTTCTGTTTCATAGAGGTTAACTGGTGATAAGAGTCTCAGGTCCTTTTGTGCCCAGGCTGGCTTTGAACCTTGATCCTCAGATCCTGAGTAGCAGCTAGAATTACGTTAACCAGCTCCAATGCTGCTTTGCTTCTTAACCATTAAGTGAGGAACAGGAATATTTTCTAGACTCAGAGGCCACAAGAGTGGTTTATATGTCTGTTTGCCTTTGATGTAAGCAAGAATGGTTCTTGAGAGTAAGGACTTAAACTTACATCTCTTCAGTCATAACTTCTCACTAACATCTCAATTTAGGTACTTGTGGGAATTTGGAAATTTGTTTCTTTCCATTTGAAGTCTCATCAAAATTCCTTTTCTGACACTCCTGTAACTTAGACACATGGAAGACCAGAAATACTTTATCTCATTGCCTAGTTAATTATCTTCTCTAGACTAAAACATCATGTATATTTTTTCCCTTCTACTCCTGGCCTTGAACTTAGGACCTGACCACTGTCCTTGGGTTTTCTCAAGGACAGAACATTACCAAATAAGTCATTACTTCCAGCTTTTTCTATGTATGTGGTACTGAGGAATCGAACCCATGTCTTTGTGCATGCTAGGCAAGCACTCTACCACTAGGCTCAACTAGTGGCTGGAAAGGTTTGGTTCTGAATCCCAGTCTCTGCCTACCAGTGAAAAGCTATTATCCTTACCAGAGAATAAAGCCCTGACTTATTCCTTGTTCCCTCATACCTTTATAGTCTTAGTTTCAAAAAAAATGACATCTCATTTATACCTTTCTTTCTTTCTTTGTCTCTTTTTTTTTTCTTTGTCACTCATGGGACTTAACCTCTGGACCTGCGTGTTGCCCCTGAGCTCTTCAGCTCAAGGCTACTGCCCTACCTAATTGAGCCATAGTCCCACTTCCCATTTTCTATTGGTTCATTGGAGAGAAGAGTCTAAGTTCATTTTCTTATTGGTCTGGCTTTGAACTTTGATCCTCAGATCTCAGCCTCCTAAGTTGCCAGGATTACAGGCTTGAGCCACCAGCACCAGGCTTTCTTATTTTATTTTGTTTCACATTGATTTCCACAGAGAAATCTACCTTTAACTCTACTGCCACATAGAATTCATTATATCACCATATGATTCTTGGGGTTGGGAGTTTGGCCTAGCATGCACAAAGACCTGGTTCAATTCCTTGGTACCACATACACAGAAAAAAGCCAGAAGTGGTGCTATAGCTCAAGTGGTAGAGAGCTAGCCTTGAGAAAACCCAAGGATCGTGCTCAGGCCTGAGTCCAAGGCCAGGACTGACAAAAAGAAAAATGATTCTGGGCTGGGAGTCTGGCCTAGTGGTTAAAGTGCTTGCCTAGCATGCATGGAGACCCAGGTTCGATTCCTCGGTACCACATACATAGAAAAAAGCCAGAAGTGGTGCTGAGGCTCAAGTGGTAGAGCTCTAGCCTTGAGAAAGTCCAAGGACAGTGCTCAGGCCCTGAGCTCAAGCCCAGGACTGGCAAAAAAAAAAAAGAAAAAGAAAAATTATTCTTTATTCATTCACAAAGAATCCCCTAGGTTCCACACACAGGACTTAGGGTAACTAAGAACATTATTACTCAGTACATCCCAACATGAACTTACCAACTAGGCTCAGCCTCCAACATCAATATGAAGATGCCTTAACTCACCTGTGATATTCTTGTCAGAGGAATTTCCCATCCAGGGTTCTGCACCTTTCTCTAACTTGACAATCAATACAGGTTTGGGAACACAGAGCCCTGTAAATTAGAAATAGTGGAAAAATATTGCTTATGCTGGGTCATCATTGCTTTAAGATCTCAGACATCCAGCTCACAAGGTAGCTATTCAATCTTTTCTTTATTTCTCACTGGCTCCATGGTTGACATTTCCCTAGCTCTGGATTCATTTTGTATGACATAAACTTAGGTCTTTTGCTCAAGGCTGGAAATTACCAGTTTGAGGTCCAGCTCCACTGACATGCATGGGTCTTCAGGCATGCTAGACAAAGCACTCAACCACAAGGCCAAATTCCCTGCCCTCCACTAACATTTTTGAGGGGTTAATTGCAGTTATAGAGTTTAATGGGGACTTTTCTGCCATTGCTGGCTTCAAATTAGAATTCTCAGATTTCTTCCTCCTGAGTGTCTAAGAATACAGGCCTGAAATGAAACGTTGTACGTATTTCAGGTTTCCATTATAAACTTACTGTTTAGTGATTTGTAGATCCTATTCCAATAATGATATATATTCTATTCTAGATAATTTATCCACTTACAATTACTGTGTAAGTTTGGAATGTTGTCTCCATTAGTGGTAACATAATTTAGAACTTCTGTCAAAATGCTGATTAGGTATCCTGAAGAATGAGAACAAAATTACCTTAGGTTTTCCTGAGAAAGAAATGATACTTCTCAGGGACTGGAATCTTACGTTTAAAAAGCATTGAAAGTTTGGTAAATATTCACGTATCTACAAAATAACAAGGCAATTGACCTTATAAGTTAATTTGACTTTTGCTCACCTAATGACACCAGATTGCTGTAGGTCTCCAGCATTACATCTCTGTACAGGGTCCTCTGAGCATTGTCCAGATCCTGCCACTCCTCCCAGCTGAAGTCTACAGCCACATCATCAAATGACACAGACTTCTGTAATGGCACATTTCCATCAAGCAATTAGCCCTGAGTTATAAACACACCATGTCTGGAATTTTCTTCTTCTACATGAATGCTTTAGACTTCTATAAAATATTGACCTGAAGAGCTTAGGGATGATGCCTAGGCCCAGAGTTCAAGTCCCATGACCCAAAAAAGAACAAAAAGGCAAACCAGGTGTTGGTGGCTCACACCTATAATCCTAGATACTCAGGAGACTGAGATCTGAGGACCATGGTTCAAAGCAAGCCTGGCACAGAATTCCATGAGACTCATTTCCAATTACCCACCTGAAATTGGGTAATGGCTTGTGGCATATAATGGCAGAGCAACTGTGGTACCAACAAAAAAGGAGAGGGGAGGCAACAGATTTAGGTTATAAATGAAATTATTCCACTGAAAATAAACTACATTATATGATGGCATATGCTGGTACTGTGAGAACATTGTAAAATCTTAGGGTATGAAGTAATAATACAGTGAAGTACATGCACAATGTTAATTTCCTATGTCTGGCATAATAATCAGTTGGGGAAGAAATATTTTTCCTCTTTTTCATTTTTGTATGTTGTAGGGCTTTTACTCTGGCTCTGAGCACTGTTCCTGAGCTCTTCACCTCAAGGCCACCATCCTACCTAGGAAGATACAGTGCCACTTCCCATATTCTAATGGTTGGCTGGAGATGAGAGTTTCACAGACTTTTTAATGGCCAGGTTGGCTTTGAACCAAATCCTCAGATATCAGCCTGATATCTGAGTAGGTAGGATTACAGGTATAAGTCTCTGCACCTGGCAAGAAATTTATTTGTTGCTGTTTTATATTACTACAACAAGTTTACTGTATGTTTTACTTTTTCAAAAGCACTAAGGGTTCAGACTGAGGATGGCCTTTGTTCTGTACATACTGGGGTAGTGTTAGAGAAAGGTCAGCTGTATGGTCAAATTTATTATAAAAACTAGTAGTAGCAAAGTATATGTGAAATTTAGTCTGTGGTTACTTCTTTATGAAGAAGACAGACAAACTATTAAAATACATTATAGCTACAACATAATAGACTTTTCAAAGGAATATATAAACTGGGCATGGTGGTTCACACCTTTAATCTTACTTACTCAGGAGGCTGAGATCTGAGGATCAAGGTTCAAAGCCAAGCCAGGAACAAAAGGATCTGAGAATCTTATCCCCAGTTAACCTCTAGAGAATGGAAAGTGGGGCTTGGCTCAAGGGTCAGTCAGTAGCCTTGAGTTGAAGAGCTAAGGGACAACACCCAAGCTGAGTTCAAACCCCATGACCCACCAAAAAAAAAATCAAAGGAATATATTAGGTTTCTTATATTTGTGAGATGCACAGATTCAACTAACCATAAAACCAAAATGCCTGAAAAACTACGGTGCCTGTATTCAACATGCAGCCTTTGGGAAAAAAAGAAACAAAAAACAAAAAACTGTCATTATCCTATGAACAAAGTAGTATAGAAAATACATAGGATTAAAAGTGTAATAGGCATGATAGATGATTTACAGTGTAGGGAAGGATGTGTGAACATTATATGGAAGCCACATAAGAAATGAATATCAGATGAGACAATCAGATAATAAATAGCCCAAGGGCCATTAAAATGAAATTGTATTAATATTGTATTATATAAGGTACCATTTGATTTAAACAAAAGCAAAAAACAAAATTCAATAAGCTATCCAAAGAGACATACATTGAATACAGAGAAACAAAAATAAGTAAATACGAAAATGCCACATGCAAAGATCACTAATAAGCTGGGTGACAGTAGCTCAGGCCTGTAATCCAAGCTACTCAAAAGACTGAGAACTGAGGATTGTGGATCAAAGACAACTTGGGCATGGAGCATGAAAGTCCATGGATGCTCACCTCCAATTAACTGCCAGAAAACTGAAAGTGGTGCCTTGGCTCAAGTGATAGAGTGATAGTCTTAAGCTGAAGAACTCAGGAACAGCGCCCATGCCCAGCGAACAAAAAAAATAAAAATCACTAATGAGGGCCAGGAGCATGGTCTAGTGGTAGAGTGCTTGCCTAGCATGAATGAAGCCCAGGGTTCAATTTGCTAGAAACACATACACAGATAAAGCTCAAAGTGGGGCTTACCTCAAGTGGTAGAGCAATAGCCTTAAGCAAAAAATATCTAAGAACAGTGCCCGCGCCCTGAGTTCAAGCCCCAGGACTGACAAAAAAAAGAAAATTACTATTGGAAAACACAAACAGTGATAATATGAAAAGAAATAAATATTAAACATCAGCACAAATCGTTTCACCACAGATACACAACACTTGATTAGAGACAAATCATACATCTGGATAATAAAAGTTGAATGCTGAAAAGGAGGTCTCCAAGGATGTTTAATAGGCCATGAAATTATAATTTTGTTAAATCTACCATTACTACTGGAAAATTAATATTCCTCTTCCTGATAGAAGAACCAGACAAAAAAGTCAGCAGGAAGGCCGGGAGTTTGGCCTAGTGGTACAGTGCTTGCCTAGCATGTATGAAGACCTGGGTTTGATTCCTCAGTACCACATGTTGGGGCCTGATCCCCATCTCTGAGACCTGTTCATCATTCCTGCTCAGGGACCATTAATGGGCTTTGGCCAGGCATTTCTCACGTTCTTTGCATACCTCTCTTAAGGCATCTCTGTGTACATGATTCCACTGAGCCTCCCCCACCCCCCCGGAGCGCAGGTCGCCAGTGCTTTCCTGCACTTGTCCCACCCAGTACCTAAAAGTTTGCTCCAGACTCTTAGTGATAGCTAGTTTCCCAGTTCCCACCTTCCCTTTCCCCAACTGTGTATAACTAAGTGCCTGTTGCAATAAAAGTGAGATCTGATGCACTTTCATGGCTGACACAGCTCCTGGCTCAGTGTGGTTTCTTCCCCGGTAATTGGGGGAGGGCTGTGTCATCAATACTTACTACCTCGCTAGGTTCCAAGAGACTTCAGGCTGGCCCTGGGTGTCCCTCCCCATACCCTTGTTGCTCCAGAGTAGCAACACCACATACATAGAAAAAAGCAGCAAGTGGTGCTGTGGCTCAAGTGGTAGAGCTCTAGCCTTGGGAAAGCCCAAAGACAGGCCCTGAGTTTAAGGCCCAGGACAGGCCAAAAAAGAAAAAAGAAAAAAAAAGCAGTCAGAAGAAACACACGCCTTTTCTTAACCTAAATGCTATTTATAAAGCACTGTCAAGTTACAATTACCAAAGCAGACATTCTGGAAGTAAATCTCAAAATAAACTTTCTAGAAATCAATATGAGAAATAAAAAGCTACAAGTTATAAATACATTAAAGTCAAATAATACATTTCTGTGAGTGAAATAAACACAGGGAAACTTGAAAGATCTGGAAGAAATGTACACTATCATGGTGACTTAGAGAATGTTAAAGGTAGTCTCTTTCTTCACCTTTGAAATAAAAACAAACCATTTTTATTTGTACGGTGTATTCACCTGTTATCTTCTGGGTTGTGGGGGGAAGCCAGAAAACTGAAGGGAAGTAGGGTGAAAAAGTACAGCTGCACAGTACTCAGAACTAGTTCAAGCCACAGGTCTGGTAAAAAAAAAAAAAAGGGGGGGGGTAGCTGCGGAAGGTGGGGATGGTGGCTCACTTTTATAATCCTAGCTACTCAGGAGGCTGAGATCTGAGGATCAAAGTTCAAAGACAGGTTGGTACAAAAAGACTTGGCTCCAGAGTACGGTGGTAGCCTTCAGCTGAAGAACTCAGGGACAGTGCCCAAGCTGAGTTCAAGCTCCATGACCCACACACACACACACACAAAAAAGAATATGGAAAAATCTGGATTCTGTGAACTTGATCAAGGATATAAATCGTGTACATGTCTCTTTTCCTGTTGAAATAACTAATTGTTTGGAAATATTTTTGAAGTTTTTACCTAGAAATGTACACTATAAATGGAATTATTAACAAACACATATGGACAAAAGATACATATTATTGTAATATGTGTATGCTGCTTTTAGCTTTTGTATCTTTTCACTGACGATGGTTCAAATGAATCACATATTCCTGAATCATTTCTTCCAGTTGATAAATGCCACACATGTTAGCTTGTACTAAAGTTCTTGAGAAATCAAAAGCAATTACTAAGCAAATGTCTGTAAGATTTTTCCATCAGTGATATTTCAAATATAAAAACCCTACTCACTGTATTATTTAGTATCAATACCAGCTTCTAACTTACACTGGCAGTGGATGAGAATCTTCAAATGTACTGAACAGAAAAAAGAAAACTATAGTACCACATCAAATGAGGTTGGACCACTTGAAGGCAATACAATCAGGAAAAATCAAATTATTTGGTGTGCATCAATGGGTATACACAGAAATTTCTTATAGGGGGACCAAGAGTTTGGCCTAGTGGTAGTGTGCTTGCTTACAATGCACAAAATCCTGGGCTCGACTCCTTGGTACCACAATCATAGAAAAAGCCAAAAGTGGTGCTGTGGCTCAAATTGTAGAGCTCTAGCCTTAAGAAAACCCAAAAACACTGCTGAGGCCCTGAGTTCAAGCCCAGGACTGGCAAAACAAACAAACAAACAAACAAACAAACAAACAAATAAATTTCTTGTAGGGAGCACTGAATTTGAGCTAACGGTAAAAAATTCTGAGAGGTTGGAACTCCACCCTGACAACACTCTGAGAGCTGGCCAAGGAAGGGTTAAAACAGACAACTCAGGAAAGGGTTAAGAGACCCTTCCCAAAACTCTTCCCCTTCTTGAGTGCTACGAAGGCTGGGAAATGAACTTTGGATGCTGTTGATTTTTTTTTTTGCCAGTTCTTGGTCTTGAACTCAATGCCTGAGCACTGTTCTTGGGTATTCTTCAAGGCAGGCACTCTACCACATGAGTCAGAGCACCACTTCTGCCTTTTTCTTTTTCTCTTTCTTTTTTTGTGGGTCCTGGGGATTTAAATCTGGGCCTGGGCAATGTCCCTGAGCTCTTCAACTCAAGGCTACTGCCCTATCCCTTGAGCCACAGAGCCACTTTCCATCTTCTTTTGATTGATTGGAGATAAGAGCCTCACAGTCTTTAGTGCCCAGGCTGGCTTTGAACTGTGGTCCTCAGATCTCAGCCTCCTGAGTAGCTAGGATTACAAGTGTGAGCCTCTGCACTTGGCAATTCTGGCTTTCTCTGTGTATGTGGTCCTGAGGAATTGAACCTGGGTCTTCGTGCATACTAGGCAAGCACTCTGCTGCTAGACCACACTCATTACCCTGCTGTTGGCCTTTAAGGTGTGATAAAGTGAAGTTCACATTTGGACTTTCTCCAGGCTCTAGTTTTGCAGACTCAAAAGAATAAGTGAACAAGTGTCTCTCCCAAACTCTTTTTTGGCTCTGATTGTAGCATTAATATAGATGCTTTATTTTTTACATGTATCCATGGTAACCTTCCCTGTGTGAACTCTAGCAAATATACTTGCTTTTGTGTACTCAAGTGCCAGTGAGTCTTGGGAGCACTGGCCTCCCCTCCCCCATGATCCCATGTCTCTGTTTATGTCTTTGTATTTTTCTAATTTTCTTTGGCACTGCAATCTTATAGAATTGTCCAGGGTTACAGTTAACAATTTTCCTACATTGTTGATAAGAAAAGTATCAATTTGCAAGGTGTGATGGCTCAGGTCTCACATCCTAGCTACTCTGGAGGCTGAGATCTGAGGTTCTCGGTTCAAAGGTCGTTGAAAGCTGATTCAAAAGGTTGAAAGCCAGCCCAAGCACTGAAGTCCATGAGACTCTCACCTCCAATTAACCACTTAGAAAACCAGAAGTGGCTCTGTGGCTCAAGGGGTAGGATAGAAGTCTTGAGCTGAAGAACTCATCCTTAGGACAGCATCCAGGCCCAGAGTTCAAGACCCACAACCAACAAAAAAAGAACAAAAATATCATTTCTAAGAGTCACATCAGGAAGGGCAAATTGATCAGAAAAGCAGGAAGGAAAAGTAGCTCCCAGACAGATCATTTGAAGAAAAGAAAAAAAGTGAGAGACATATGGAGATAAGAAGGACTGAGTAAAAGAAAAGGAGACAGAGAAAAACAAATGCAAAAAAAGACACATGAAGAAAGCTAGTGAATAGGAAACAGACAATGAAGACAGAAATTAGAGAAAAAATCTTGTGACGACACCTTACAAAGAAAAGAGGGATTTCTAGAAAAACCACAAACTGCATAATCAAATATAGCCTAAATTTCACATAAGACAAAGACCACAAAACAGTCCAAGAAGCACATCTAGAGAGTAAATACTTATAGCTTACTCCGTTCCCCAGAACATTAGAAGATATTTATGACCACACTATTTTAGCAACTCCACTAAGGCTTTATTAAGATAATATACTGTTACTCATGAGGATGTGATTTTTGACCAGTTACTAGCGTACTTTCACTTTCCTTGAGACATCACCTCCTAGGTGTCACTGAATCATATAACAAATGTGACTTTTTCTTTCTTTCTTTTTTTTTCCAGTCCTGGGCTTGAGCTCAGGGCTTCAGCATTGTCCTTGGACTTTCTCAAGCCTAGAACTCTACCACTTGAGCCTCAGCACGACTTCCGACTTTTTTTTTTTCTACACATGTGGTACCGAGGAATCGAACCTCGGTCTTCGTGCATGCTAGGCAAGCACTCTACCACTTGGCCAAACTCCCAGCCGTGACTTTTTCTTACAGCAAGAAAAATTTTTAAAAAATGAAAAAAATTGAAGCAAATCTGCACTCAACTTAGAATATGTAGATTTTAAAGTTTGCCAAACTATCTTTATGTGACTTATGCACATGTCCCTGAAGCTGAATATTTGCTTATGTCCCTAAAGCTGAATGTTTTTCTGTTTTTAAATCTTGAACACCCTTGTATTAATAAAATGAAATGTAAAACAAAGTGCAAAAAAGCAACTCACCAGAGATCCTTTCATTGTTTCTTGCTGTTGAGAATGAACACAATATTGTGGAAGCGTGGCTGGAAGAGAAGGCAAATGAGGTTGTCAGGAAAGAACCTGTGTGATTTTGCCCCAGATTTTCCTGCTCAAAACATTATATAAGTTAGGTGTGGTGGCTCACGCTTGTAATCCTAACTACTCAGGAAGCTGAGATCTGAAGATCAAGGTTCAAAGCCACCCAGGACAGAAAAGAACCTGAGATTTAGCCTCAAGAAACTAGGAAGTGGGGCTTGGCTCAAGGGTAGGATAGTTGTCTTGAGCTGAAGTTCTCAGGGACAGTGCCCAGGCCACGTTCAAGCCCCAGGACCCCCCCGCCCCACCATGCACACAAGAAAATTATAGATAAATAAATAAATAAACCAACTAACATGACGCAAAGGTTAGAAAAGAAAAACCTTTTTCCTCTCTCTCTCTCTCTCTCTCTCTCTCTCTCTCTCTCTCTCTCTCTCTCTCTTTCTCTCTCTCTCTCTCTTTCTCTCTCTCTCTCTTTTTATCAGTCATGGGGCTTTGACTCTGACCCAAGGCATTATCCCTGAGGTCTTCAGCTCAAAGCTACTTACCCTATCGCTGGAGCCACAGAAGCATTTCCTCTTTCCTAGGAGTTAAGAGTCTCAAAGTCTTTAGTGCCTGGCCTGGCTTTGAGCTGAACTCCGGAGACCTCAGCTTCCTGAGTAGGTAGGATTACAGGTGTGAGCCACCATGCTGGCTAAGCATTCTTTTCTTTTTTTTTGTCAGTCTTGGTCTTGATCTCAGAGCCTAAGCATTGTCCTTGGGCTTTTCTCAAGGCTAACGCTCTACCACCTGGGCCATAGCACCATTTCTGGCTTTTCTATGTATGTGGTACCAAGGAATCAAACCCAGATCTTCATGTATGCTGGACAAGCACTCTACCACTAGGACAAACTTCTGGCCCCGCATAAAGCTTTCTTATGGGAGTAGAATCTTTTATGTTTCAAATAAAGCCTTAAACTCTTCACCTATGCCCAACCCACACTCCATTAATTAGTAGGCATTATAAAATCAATTCATTTCTAGGTTAAACATGTAAAGAACCCTGGACATCCTCCTGGAGATATAGCACCTAATAAACGTACATCATAAAATACCCCAAACAACTATCCTCAGCCAAGGATGAAAAATATCGGATTTTGGGTTTTTTTTATTGTTTGTTTTGCTTTTTGGTCAATCATGGGACTTGACCTCCGGGCCTGGGTGCTGTCCCTCAGTTCATCATCTGAAGGCTACCACCCTACCCATGAGCCAGAGCACTGTCCTTGAGTTCTTCAGCTCAAGGATACCACCCTACCCTTGAGACAAGCCTAATTTTCCATTTTCTAGAGGCTAATTGGAGATAAGAGTCTCAAGGTCCTTTTGTACCCAGGCTGGCTTTGAACCAAGATCCTCAGATTTCTCAGCCTCCTCATAAGACATTTTAAAGGAGTGTTTATGCTTCACTGACATCAACTGGAAATAGAATTTCTTAAGAAAAATAATACTTCTTTGGGCAGATTGTGACAGAACAGTAACAGTAGCTAAAACTTCAGGATAGGTAACATCTACAAATCATACAACGTTGACCAAGATACATTACCACACCAAAAACCTTGTATAATTTTCATTACAAAGCCAAAGATCCCACCCCAACACTTTTTCAACAGTCAGAATGAGCCAACACGCTAAAGCTAGCATCAGCAACTCCATAGATGGGTCATTTGGGATAAGTCTGAGAGATCATGTACTAGAAATGAGAGTGGGAAGAAGCTGAATAATTTGAAAGACTAGAATAAGTGGTTAGTACCTAGAAAGATACTCTGGTTGGACAGTTATCCCTGTACTCCAAACCATGACCTCATGTCCTTGCTAATATTTAGGCTGTGGCTTATTCCTCAGGCCAGCTCATTTAATTTCCTAAAAGTTGTTCTAAACCTTTGAACATCACCAAGTGATTGAGAGTGTTGGAGGAGAGTACAACGTGAAACTTGTGCTCTGGGAAGCAGAACCAATTATTGCTGAAGGCAAGGAAAGCTAAAAACATCTTCCTCTTCCTGTGCTTTTCTGCCTATGTTGTGTAGGGCTTGGCAGAGTTGGTAAAATCTATCCTTTTAGGAGGGAGACTCCTATTCATAGGGTGACCTACTTCAAACATTGCCAGGCTCCATTTCTAAAAACATAGGACCAGCACACACTACTCCAATATCCAATGTAGAACTTTCTCTAGACACAAGGTTATGTATGAACATGTGTGAACTCAAGCCAGCAGTCCTAAGAAGGATAGCATGGCAGTAGCAAAACAGAAACTCATCTAGGAGAAACAAATCTGCCCCCAAAGAAGTAATTATAATAAAACTCGAGGCAGGCTCACAGACTTCAAATTTTGCTACAATTTTTAAAGTGCTTATCTTACAGCTAGGCAAAGTGAATAAGAAGATCACATGGGTTAACAGCAGAATCAATCAGTCATGGAGTATAAATGCAAGCTCCTTTCTCCTAGTCTGGAGAACCACCCAACATGTTCTAAGAGATTCAGGAGCCGTTACTGCCATCTGGAGGCATGTAGGCTAAGGCTAAAAGCAACACAAACATGAATCCCACACAAATCCTCGACCTCAGACTGGAGGAACACACGGAAGGTAAATGCTGGTCCTGAGCCCAGCTCGTGGTTCATACCTGACATTGGTTCTGCAGCTTGAGATCCCTTCAAGTCACAGCTCCCAAGGTCCACTGAAGACATCCTGGGCACTTGGCTTGGGACTGTGCCCTACAGAAGGCAAAATTGTACTTCAGAGTACTTCCAGCAGCAAGGCAAAGGGAGAGAAACCAGGTCTTGCAAACAGAGAAAACCAACAATGGAGATGGATCCCCCTACCCACCACCTACCCCCCCCAAAAAACCAACACTTTTATAGGATTTGCACTCTAAAGGAGACTACAATTCCCACAATGTGCTGTGACATAGGCTTGTTAGAGAGGTTCAACCGGTGCCATACCCTAGGTCCAGGAGTGTGTGGATGCCAGGGGACTTTTCTCTCCTAGCTGCGGGAGCTAAGTTGAGTTTCTTCTTAAAAAATCATGGTTTGCCTCCTGAAAAACTGTGAGACCAAGTAGAAAATGGAAATGTTTGGGGAGCATTAGATGAGTTGACTCTTTAATTCTTAGTTCTAATAATGTAATTGAGGTTATAAGTCTGTGTTGTTTTTATTTATTTTTGAACTTCTCCACCCTCTCACTTTAGATATTTTAAATCCTAATTACTTAGAAGGCTGAGATCTGAGGATCAAGTTTCAAAGCCAGCCTGGGCACAAAAGGAACTGAGACCTTATCTCCAATTAATCTCTAGAAAGCAGGAAATGGGGCTTGACTCAAAGGTATGACAGTAGCCTTGAGCTGAAGAGCTCAGGGACCATGTCCAGCCTGATTTTAACCCCAGGACCCTCCCTTCCCACCCCGAAGCATTTTGCATGCCAGGTGGGGTGAATGACATCTATAATTCTAGCTTACTCATGAAGGAAACTAAGATAAGGGGATCACGGTTCAATGCCAGCCTAGGCATGGAAATCCTTGAGAATCTTATCTTTTTTTAACCACTAAAAAACCAAAGTGGCACTGTGGCTCCAAGTGGTGGAGCACAAGCCTGGAGATGTAAAGCTCAGGGACAGACAGCATCCAGGCCCACAGTTCAAGCCCCATGACCAAAGGAAGAAAAATAAATGTTTGCAGCAACTAAACTAAATTCCTGGCCTTTTTTCCACTGCTCTCATGTACATTTAATGTATACACTGAAATAAAACCACAGTATTGTTAAGTAACATAAGGCACAATCCTTGTGTCAATTTAGATTTCTCAAAATCTAACAATGAATTTCTTAGACACTCCCAAAATCCATATATAAATATTAAGGAGTTTTTGGTTACTAGTTTTTGAATTCTGCCTTTCCTTTAAGGGTTTTGGGTTGTTGTTTTGTGTTGAGTTTTCTTGTTGCATTGTTTTATGCTGTTGGTCTGTGGCTTGAACTCAGAGCTTGGACACTGACTGTGAGCATAGTTCATAGACCATTAAAATTTCTCCAGCTAAGTAGTGAAAAGTATCCTTCCAGGGGTTTCTTAGAGCATGGTTCATCACCGCCATCAACTCCATTGCTCTTCTCAGGGACCTCACACTTGTCTTCCCAAACCTTATCCATTAGCCTGTGTCTTCCTCCATTATACGTGAGATCCCATGCTTTGCTCTTAAAGGTTTATTGTGATTTATTGTGATTCTGGGTCTTCATGCATGCTAGCAAGCACTCTACCACTAGGCAAAACCCCAGCTCCAATTACTTTTTATATAAATATTATATCCTGTAACTTCACTGAACTTACTGATTATAATAATGTTGTAAGGAAGACCACCAGAAGATGGCATGGGAGTAAGATCAGACTGGAAGGTTTTAGGAAGGACATGGAAAGGCTCCAATTCCAGGCAGTAGACATCCCCATCTCTGCCTCTTCTGGCCAGGAGAGGTCCTTGATGGCCTCAGTTTCCTAGTCTTTACAAATGAAGGAGAGGCCTGCACCTCCTTCCCTGGGCCTATGGAGAATTAAGTAGATGGGAACTAAGGCAGAGTAAGGGCTCTGTAGGTGGAATCTCACCTTCAGCACCAGCCAAGGACTGAGCTAAAAAAACTGTTTCACCTCCTTGCTCTTATCAGGTTCCCATATTTCTAGCAACTTCCACTTTACTCAACTCTTAGAAAGAACCAGTTCTTTCCTTCCTACTCCTCCCTCTCTTCATGTCAGTCATGGGTTTGAACCCAGGGTCTAGGCCATGTCCATGAGCTTATTTGATCAAGGCTAGCTCTCTACCACTTTGAGCTGAACAGCTTTACCTCTGGATTTCTGAATAGAATTACAGGTGTGAGCCACAGAAGTCCAGATCTTTCTTCCACCCCACTTCCTTCCTTTCCATACTTTCTCTGTTTTTCCTTCCTTCCTCCATCATTCCCTCTCAACCTCACTGGCTCCCCCTTTTCTTTCTTTGTCTTTTTTTTTGTGGGTCATGTGCCTTGAACTCGGCCTGGGCACTGTCACTGAGCTCTGCAGGTCAAGGCTACTGGTCTACCCTTGTGCCAAGCCCCACTTCCCATTTTCTAGAGGTTAAGTGGAGATAAAAAACCTCAGATCCTTTGGTGCCTAGGCTGCCTTTGAACCCTGATGCTTAGATCTCAGCCTCCTCAGGAGCTAGGATTACAGGTGTGAGCCATGGCACCCAGCTGACATTAATATTATTAAATTTTTTATTTCCATAAATATTTCTACTTAGTGCAACACATTTTATTAAAAAGCGTGATTCTTTCTTTCATTTTGTGCTAGCACTACGGTATGAAATCAGGGCCTGGATGCTATTCCTGATCTACTTTGTTCAAGACTGGAACCTGGAATTCTATCACTTGAGTCACAGCTTCATTTCCAATGTTTTTGAAGTTAATCAGAGATAGAAAATCTGATAGTCTTCCTGCCCAGGCTGGCTTTAAACCACAATCCTCAGATGTCAGCCTCTTGAGTAGCCAGGATGAGAGATGTGAGCCACCAACATCTGGCCTAGATTCTTTCCTTCTTTTCTTTCTTTTTTTTGCTACTCCTGGGCTCAAGCTCAGGGACTGAGCACTGTCCCTGGGTTTTCTCAAGAGTAAAGCTCTACCACTTGCACCTCAGCACCACTTCCAACTTTTTTCTATGTATGTGGTAGCAAGGAATCAAATCCAGGGCTTACTGAATATTAAGCAAGCACTCTACCACTAGGCCAAACCATTAGTCCTGGACTAGTTTCTTTTCAAAAACTTTAATCAGGCTGGGAGTTTGGCCTAGTGATAGAGTGCTTGCCTAGGATGAAGAAGACCCAAGTTCAGTTCCTCAGTACCACATACATAGAAAAATCCAGAAGTGGTTCGGTGACTCAACTGGTAGAGCTCTAGATTTGAGAAAGCCCAAGGACAGTGGTCAGGTCCTGAGTTCAAGCCACAGGACTGGCCAAAAACACAAAACCCAAAAAAACTTCCATCACAGGCAGGGGTAGCTAGTGCAGTACTGAAGCACAAACCAGGCACTGTGAACAGGGAATACATGCCTCAACTGGCCTAGCGTTATTAAAACCAGTTCACACTAAGTAAACTAAATTTCTCATAAATTTACCTAGAAGGGTTGAGAATCTATGCCTTAGTGCCAATGACTATAATCGTAGCTACAGAAAAATCTGAGATTTAAGGACTGGAGTTCAAAGCCAGCGTGGAGAGAAAGATCAGTGAGACTCCAGTAAGCCACTAAGGAGCCAGAAATGGTAGAGTGTACCAACCTTGAGAGTGAAAGCTTAAGGCCAGCATCCAGACTATGAGTTCAAGCCCTACTATATCAACAACACATAAGACAGACACAGACACAAAGACACACACCCAGAATCCCTCTAGCCTGTTTGTCTCATGTGTTTCACGTTACATGGAGAGAGGAAAGGATTTCTAGGCCACTAGGACACTAGTATGTGTGTGCACCAGTGCTAGAACTTTAACTTAGAGCCTGGGTACTGTCGCTGAGCTTTTTTGTTCAAGGCTGGCAGTCTACCACATGAGCAACAGATCAGATCCACATCTTTTTTTTTTTTTGTGGGTCATGGAGCTTGAACATCCAGGGTGCTGTGACTAGGCTCTTCAGCCCAAGGCTACCGCCCTATTCCTGGGACTGGAATTTGCCCCTTAGCACTTCAGCTCCAGGCTACTGCCCTACCCTTGAGCCAAGCCTGCTTCTCTTTTCTGGAGGTTAATTGGAGATAAGAGTATTAAGGGCTTTTATGCCCGAGATTACATTGAACTTGAATGCTCAGATCTCAGCCTCCTGAATAGCTAGGATTACAGGCATGAGTCACAGGTATGGCTAGCATCTAGCTTTTTTAGGAGATAAGAGTTTCAAGGACTTTCCTACCTTGGAATGGCATTGACCCATAATCCTCAAACTGCTAACTTACCAAGTACATTGGGTCACAGGTGTGACCCACTGGCTCCTTGTAGTAAGGTTTTAGTGAAGGACAGCTGGTGAGATTTTCGGTACCTATTCTGTGCTGACGGACTCTGAGACCCCTAAAGTGCCAGAAGCGTTCTGCCAGGATGAGTCAGTATCAGACAAGTGACACTACAACGACAAACAGCCCCACCTTATTTCTACTCACAACATGTGTTCAATGTAACTTAGCAGGCAATTCTGTTCTTCCTGTGAGGAACAGAGGCCACCAGGTGAAGTCTCCACTCTGAAACTCTTCCAATATCACTGTAGCAAAGGGAAAGGAACACAGTGACTTTCACATTGACCCACAGGATCTTCATCTATGGTGTTGTAATCACATTACTGTGCTGAACATGGGAGAGAACTGAAAAGCCTAAGTGTAGCATGTTTTGGAAAATAAGGCAGGCATGTACATAAACATACACAGAAGTGTTAATATACTCACAAGTGTTGTAGGACTATTGATAAGAAGTCATTTGGTCCATTTTTCTTTTTTTATAATAAAATTTTTGTGCTGGTGTGGACAAATGAACTTAAACTCAGGGCTGCTGACACAGTGACTTGAACCTAGGTATTTTTCTCAAGGCTAGTGCTTTACCACCTGATCCACAGATCCACTTCTGGATTTTTGGTGGCTAATTAGACACAACAGTCACATAGACTTTCCTGCCCAGGCTGGCTGTGAACAGTGATCCTTAGTTCTTAGCCTCCTGGGTAGTATGGATTACAGGCATGAGCCATTCCTGGGTCTTGAAATCAGGGCCTGGCCTCGTCGGTCACAATGTCACTTCCAGCTTTTTCTGTTTATGTGATACTGGGAAACTGAACCCAGGGCTTCATGTATGCTAGGCAAGCACTCTATCATTAAATCACCTTCCCAGCCCAGTCTATGACTTATCTCTACTTAACAGGAAAAATAAAACTACAGAGAACAAAAAACAGAAGATGTGGTTCACATGGTTCCAATTGTAAGCCAAAAAAGCGAATCAAAAATATGAACTAGGGGTCCAGGAATCTGGCCTAGTGCTAGCTTGCCTAGCATGCACAAAGACCTAGGTTCAATTCCTCGGTACCACATACATAGAAAAAAAGTGGAAATGGTGCTGAGGCTCAAGTGATAGAGCTCTAGCCATTGAGAAAGTCCAAGGACAGTGCTCAGGCCTTAACTTCAAGGCCCAGGACTGGCAAAAAAAAAAACAAACTATGAACTGGTGTTGGGAAAGAACACTTGCACCCATAATCCTTGCTACTTAGGAGGTTGACAACTGAGGACTGCAGCTCGAAGCCACCATGTGCAGAAAACTCCATGAGACTATTACCTCAAATAAATTACTCAGAAAAGGCCAGAAATGGTACTATGGCTCAGGAGGAAAACTTGAGGTGGGGGGAGAACATATTCAGGTTTAGTGCCCAGGTCCTAGTTCAAGCCCCAGCACTGGCATTGAAAAAAAGAAAGAAAGAAAGAAAGGAAAGAGCCAGTGGGGTGGCTCATATTTGTAATCCAAGCTACACAGTAGACTGAGATCTGAGGATCTAGGTTCAAAGCCAGCCAGGGCAGAGGACTTGAGACTCTTATCTCCAATTAACCTCTAGAAAATGGGAAGTTGGGCTTGGCACAAGGGTAGGATGGTAGTCTTGAGCTGAAGAGGTCAGGGACCGCGCCCAGGCCAGTTCAAGCCCCATGACCAAAAAAAAAAAAAGAATAGCTGGTTGAAGTGGCTCACATATTTAATCCTTGCTACTATGGAGGCTGAGATCTGAGGATCAAGGTTCAAAGCAAGCCTGGGCACTAATGGCTCTTCTCTTCATTATTCATAGTCTACAGAAAGAGAAATTAAGGTCCAGAGACAGATGGTTGATGATGAACACATGCAGCAAATCAACAGCAGTGCTGAGGATACAGTACTGGCATCCAGACCCCTTTCAAGAAAGAAACACACATACAAGATATAGAGGGGAGAAAGGTTATGCTGGCTATCAGGATTGGAACCTGGGTTTAGGGAAGAAGTATTCTAATATTCTTCAGTTTCTGAACAGTAAATAATTACCATAATCCTAGATGTGGGGGCTCACTTCTGTCATCCTAGATACTCAGGAGGTGAAGATCTGAGGATCAGGTTCAAAGCCAGCCTGGGGGACAGACTGTGAGACTCTTATCTCTAATTAAGCACAAGAAAACAGGAAGTGGGACTGTGGCTCCAGGGGTAAAGTGGGAACCTTGAGTAGAAGAGCTAGGGGACAACCCCAGGCTCAGGGGTAGGGTGGTAATCTTGAGCTCAGGGACAGCGCCCAGCCCAGAGCTCCAGCCCCATGTCTCACAAAAATATACATATATAAAGATCAAGCTGACTACTCTTGGCAGTTTGCAACAACTGAGTAGAATTGCTACTCCCCCACTGATTAGCTCTGTGACAAAGAACCCTCTGCGCTCAGTATACCAAACAGATAACAGCCTGATACCGAGGAGAAAAGAAAACCATCAACCTCAAAGTCAGCCTATTCCCTTCAGGACAGCCAATACTCAGCCAAGTCTGACCCTGATACACAACCCCATAAACAAATCTGAAATATCCCACTATACAAAGCAATTCAAGCATGTCATATACTTGCCAGAAGATGAGAGATTTGGAGTGATGTGATGGAGCAGGAAAATGCTAGTCCAAGCCAGGTGCCAGTGGTTCACACAAGGGACTGAGATCTGAGAATCCTGGTTCTAAGCCTGCCCAGGCAGTTAATGCTGTAAGACTTTTATCTCCAATGAATCACCAAAAAGCCAGAAGTTGGGTGCCAGCCATGAGTGAAAATTTCTAAAGGGCAGCACACAGGTCCTGAGCTCAAGAACCAGGATCTGAATACTCATACACACAGGAAGGAAGAAAATGATAATTTAGTACAAATGCATGCACATATGTGCAGGTCCATGAGTGAGTTTCAAAGAGGCAAAAGCAATTCTGACCTTGATCATGTGATCATGATCAGTTTGTAGTACAAAAAAATACCATGTAGTGGGACCAGGACTTTGGGAGAGTGCTTGCCTAGCATGCACAAAGACCCGGGTTCAATTCCTCATTTCCACATACATAGAAAAAAGCTGGCAGTGGTGCTGTGGCTCAAGTGGTAGAGCTCTAGCCTTGAGAAAGTCCATGGACAGTGTTCAGGCCCTCAGTTCAAGGCCCAGAAGGGGCAACAAAACAAAACCAACCATGTCCCATCAGTTCGGTGGAGGGAAGGAAGGCATGTGGCATTCTACCCTCAGGGAACTGAAACTCTGGAACGTTTTGGGGGATCCCTCCACTGGGACACCTCTGCACTCCTGGAGAGTAAAAAATGACAAGTTCCTCAAGAACCAGAAATTCATCTTTCACTCCATCCAAGGGACCTGAAACTCCCAGAAGATCATCGCACGCACTCCCCAAGGAATCCACGGGGCTTGACAAAAAACTAATAAGGGGAAAGCTTCAGAGTGTGAGGGGAGCAGGTAAATTGCAAAACAGACTGCCTGAGAAGAAATACGGGATCAGTAGTTGGGGGTGATGATGGGGAGCAGAGATGAAGAGGGAACCAGTCCTACCCAAGGCATCACACCCTGGATAAAGACATGAAGACAGGGTGCTTCCCAGAATAAGAATGCTTGACCAGGACAGGGGACAGGAGTGGGCAACATAAAAAGAATGTACAGTCTGAAAATTTGAAGCAACAGTTCTGGATTGGGTATCAAGGGACCTGGGTTCTAATTCTAACTCTATTGAGTGGATAAATCTCTGTCCTAGGTGCCTCAATTTCCTCCATCTGGCATTACTAACAACAACAATAAAAATAATAATAGGAAGAAGCACTTTAATGATAATAATAATAGGAAGAAGCGCTGACCCTTCCAGAACCATCTCTGAGGACACAGATGTGAGAAGAAGAAGAAAGAGGTGCAGATTTGAAATAAACATATTGCCGGGGAGGAGGATGGAGCATCCCAGGCCCCATGTCCCCTACGCACTCACCTGTCTGGCCATGGGGACCAGTGCAGCCCCAGTTGGGCTGTTGCTTGCGGTGCAGAGCTTACAGCCCCACATAGCGCAGGAAAACCAGGGCCACCGGTACCAGAGCCACTTCCTGCAGAAGTTGCTTCTCCTTCTGCCGCGTCAGGGCCCACCAGCCTTGACTTTTCTTGCTGCAGGATGGAGCCGATCCACATGTGGTCAAAGGGGCATGGAAAAAAGCAGCAGCAGCCAAACCCTAGCTCCTGTTCTCCTTCACTTCCTCTGCACTTCTGCTGCTCACTTCCTGGGAATTGGACGCTACCACTAACTCGCAGCTGGTGGGGGGAAGAATGTGGAATCACCGCTTCCAGCGCTGATGTTGGGCACCGTGGAGCCACCCAGCTCGGAATTCCTTCTTCTGCACTTTTTAAGATATACTTCATCCATCTTGTGGAAGGTTCCAGTCTATCTGGGTGTGACTTGGGGACTCCAACTATCCCACCTCTTGTATGGCGATGGTGCATCCCACTCCACCCCTGCTGACCCCAGCAGATTGGGTTGTTAGGTAGCAACCAGTGCTCCCTAGGCTAGGGTGAGCATGGTGCTTCTTTTGATGCCCCAGCATCAGATGCTGGCCTCCTCTAGTGCTGGGAGCAGAGGAGTCGAGCTTCTCTGGCTTTGCCCATAGTGCTGAGGCACCACCCATGCCCACCCCTCCAGGGTCTGAGGCTCCCCACTTGCCTTGGTTGGGCCCTGAGGACATCAAGACCTGCTTTGTCCTTGGGGATATCAGTGTACTATGCCATGAAATGGGGTCGACTCTGTGACCCCTGTGCACTTTTCCACCCAAGAGCCCTGGGTTTCTTTCTGGCAAATATCTCAGATGTTGGCTGGGTGCACACCCACGTGTGAAACGAAGTGCAGTCAGTGCCCTCTGCCATGTCTGCTGTCCCTACCAGAGTGGAGGGGAGGCCACATTCTTAGGGATGACACAAAAGTGTTAATCAAACCTGACAGTACTAGATTATGCCTGTAATCCTATTCAGGAGGCTGAGATCTGAGGATCAAGATTTGATTCCAGCCTGGCTGGAAAGTCTGCCATATTCTCATCTCCAATAAACTACTCAGAAAATCACAGAAGAGATACTGTGGCTCAGGTGGTAGAGCACAAAGAGGCCCAGGAACAGCACCTAAGCCCTGAGTCCAAGCCCCAGGACTTGCAAAGAAGAGGAGGAGGAGGAGGAGGTGAAGGGTGAGTATATGTTAAAACTCTCCTTTATGCCCTGCCTTCACTAGTGCTAACTTTGGGTGCTCTGTCACAATGCTGTTGACCAGACAAATCTTTCAACCCAGTCCTAGGAACTTTTTTGCCAGTCCTAGAAACTTGAATTCTGGGTCTGGCATTTTCCCTGAGTTTTCTCAAGGGTGTGCTCTGCTGCTTGTGCCACAGCTCCACTTTGAACTATCTTGGTGGTTAACTGCAGATAAGAGCCTAACAGACACCTGGTGCTGGTGACTCTCATTTGTAATCCTCGCTACTTAGGAGGCTGAGATCTGAGAATCATGGTTCAAAGTTAGCTCCTGAAACTCTTCACTCTGATTAATCACAGAATGAGTTACAAGGGAGCTGTGGCTTAAGTCATAGAATGCTATGCTTGACAACAAAGAAGCTCAGGGATAGCAACCAAGAGGAAGTGTTCAAGCTTGAGAACTGACTAAAAGAAAAGAAAAAAGAAAAATGATTGGATAGTGATATTTCCCATTCCTAGGGGTTATTATGGCTATGTAATAAACAGAATTTATTGAACATTTCCTATTGAGACTCTTCTCTCCAATTAATTTCTAGAAAACAGGAAGTGGGTCTTGGCTCTAGGATAGGGCGGTAGCCTTGACCTGAGGAGCTCAGGGACAGCACCCCAGCCCACTTGAAGTCTCATGACCCTCAAAAGAAAAAAAAAAAGACTCAAGTACTGTAGTGCCCAAGCTGGCTTTGAATCACAGTCCACAGTCCTAATATCTCAGCCTCACTGTCTCAATTTAGATCTCTCACAATATAACAATAAATTTTCCAGAGATTCCCAAATTCTATGTATGAAATATTAAGGAGGTTTTTTTGCCTTCTTTTTAAATTATGTATTTATTTGTGTATTTGTTTATGCTGTGGATCCTTTGGCTTGAAGTCATAACTTGGGCATTGTCCTTGAGCATTTACTGTGTTCTACTTGACTTTGCCTTTTTTCTACTTCTTTCTTTCTTCGTTTCTTTCTTTGTTTCTTTCTTTGTTTCTGGTTTCTTTCTCTCTTTCTTTATTCCTTTCTTCCTTCCTTTCTTTCTTCTTTTTTGCCAGTCCTTAAGCATGAACTCAGGGCCTGAGCACTGCCCTTGTGCTTTCTCAAGGCTAGAGCTCTACCATTGAACCACAGCATCACTTCTGGCTTTTTCTATGTATGTAGTACTGCAAAAATGGAACCCGAGTATTCATGCTTGCTACCACTAGGCAAACTCCTGGACTTTCCTTTTCCCTAATAATTTCTTCAGCTAACTAGTGCGAAGTTTCCTTACAGGCGTTTCCTAGTGCATAGCACACCACCTCCATTACTCTTCAAAGAGACGGTGGTTTGGGGGGATTGGTGTGAATGTGGGTGGGGTAGAAGAATGAAGTTTGAGGTAGGTGTATGCTGATATGTAGCTTGATTGATTGCCTCAAACCAGTCTGTTTATTCTTTTCATTTTGTATCGCCTATGTTCTTTTCAATTCCTACCTCTTCTGTGATCCTACAAGTTCCTCTCCGTACCTCTAGGTTACATGTCAAGGGGACCTAAGACTTGTCTTTAAAAAACCTTATCCAATACAATGTGGACTAAATCTTTTTTTTTCTCAGTTGTGGGACTTGAACTGTGGGCCAGGGTGCTGTGCCTGAGCACTTCAGCTCAAAGCTAGCACTCTACCCTGGAGCCACTTCCGGTTTTCTGCTGGTTAATTAGAGATAAGTCTCACAGATTTTAGTGCCTAGGCTGACTTTGAACCTCAATCCTCAGATCTCAGCCTCCTGAGCAGCTACGATTACAGTGTGAGCCACCAAATCTGGCTGGAATGAACCTTTTATCTTCCTCCCTCATATCTGAGATGCTATGTTTTTCTCTGAAAGGCTTACTGTTTTTTTTGTTTGGTCAGTTCTGGGGATGAACTCTAGGCCTGGGTCCTGTCCCTGAGCTCTTCAGCACAGGGCTATCACATTACCCCTTGAGCCACAGCACTGCCGCTTCTGGTTTTCAATTGGTTAACTGGAGATCAGAGTCTCACAGTCTATTTTCTGGGATGGCTTTGAACCATGGTCCTCAGATCTCAGCTTCCTGAGTAGCTAGGATTACAGACCTGAACCATCCTGCCTAGCTTATTATGATTTTTGATCATTTCTTTACATATAACATGATTAGGAAATACTGGGTAAGAAACTTTCATACATGATATTCAATCCTTGAGTATATGGGTTCTTATTGTCTCTTTTTGTGAAGCTGAGCTATTCCACATGGAAAGATATCATACGGCATATTTGAATACATCGACTTGAACTTGACAGCAGCTATAATTATGTAAAGAAAAACTAATCATTTCCTTCCTTAAAAGTCCTTACAGGCAAGGAGACAAGGCAAAAACTGGATGCTTTCAAGACTAGCTGTGCAGTGTAATTTTCATTGTTCAAGGTTACATTTGGGCTATATTTATTCCTGAGTGTTTTATTGTTTATACTAGTGTAAACAGAATTGACTCTCCTTACATTATTTCTAAATTGTAAATTTCGCTCATATGTATGTCCGCTTAACTTTTATTCAATTACTATATCCTGTTACTTCCACTGAACTGTTATTGACTCTAATAATTTGCAGTGAATTCTTGTGAGTTTCTAAATCAAAGATAATGTTAGCTTTTGGGAGCCAGTGGTTGCTTTCTGTCATCCTAGCTACTCAGGAGGTTGATTTCTGAGGACTGCGAGTAGAAGCCAGCCTGGGCAGGGAAGTACATGAGAGTCTTATCGCCATTTACCCATCAAACGGCCAGAAGAGGAGCTCTAGCTCAAGTTCTAGAGCTCTAGCCTTGGGTGGAAAAGCTCAGGGACCACACACAGTTCCAGAATTTCACACCCATAATAGCTCAAATAAAAAGAGAGTTATCTGCACATAAAGTTATCTGCAGCTTTCTGAGAAGCCAGCTGTCTGACCAGATGAATGCAGAAACCCTTGAAGCATTATGTGTTCTTTATAAAGCAGATGTCTTGCCCATCTCCAGAGGCATGCACAGGATGGACTGGGTGGTTGTTCTGTCACTTACATTCTAGTAGATGATAGATAAGTGCTCTTTCTAATCTCCAGTGGAGAAGTCAAGGAGTTAAGGAGACTGTTCAAATAGTGGGTATGCTGCCCTCAGATAGACTTCTCTCAGATGTACAATGAATATCATTTTCTTTTGGACAAAAGTCCTGTCAAGACTTCTCCCCAGGAGGAGTTTGGTCTACTGGTAGAGTGCTTGCCTAGTATCATGAAGCCCTGGGCTCAATTACTCGGTACCCCATATATAGAGAAAGATGGAAGGGGACCTCAAGTGATAGAGTGCCAAATTTGATAAATTCCAAGAAGAGTGCTCAGGCTCTGAGTTCAAATCCCTGGACTGGCAAAAAAAAGACTTCCCTCTAGAGCTTCTGTGGTTACATCTGCCAGGAAGATCAACAAAGTGTTCTGGGAAGGTTTTCAACAATGACATAAGTGCCAGACTGAGCTTTGACTTGGTCAGCATTTCAAATCTGCTCCAGAGAGCAGATTTCCCAGACAGCATCCTGATGTGTGGCATGCATGCTCAGGGATAGTATGGAATGAAGACTGGAAAAAAGAAGTCAGCCTCTTACTTCAGGGCCAGCTGCAATTCAAACAAGGAACTGACCGGGAAGGCCAGGATCAGGGCTTTGTATCTCCAGGAGGGTAGGACACAAAAGGCTGTATGAAAATTTGGCAGGATCTTCCTGAAAGGCAGCAGCTGAAGGCTGAATGTTGTAGCACCTAGAAAAGCCTATCATTGGAAAAGAGCTACTTTCTGCTGCACTGAGGAAGGAGGAATTTTCTTTAAAGGAAGTACAGCTAGCTAGTTGACAGTCCTTGAAGGACCAACCCCATCCACCACTTCCTGCTCCTTTTTGTGCAGTTGCAGAGAAAATAAAGAATTGAACCTGCCCCATGAGCCTATCCACACATGGCAGGTAGGAGTTCCCAGGAGCATCCAGCTGTTGCTCTTATCTCTTTCTGACCAAAAGGCTGCTTTGCTCAATCAATATTTTCTTGTTCATTTGAATAATTTTCTTGAAAGCTCAGACCAAACTGGCAGTTAACCTTGACCTTCTCTCTACATATCTGGGTCTATAAGGGAAAAGTGGGACTTCTGGGGTACCACAACTGAAATATGTTGGCTTTCTTTAAACAGGAGACTATCAAGAGCTCTTATAGGCCTCCCCACAATTATTCCGCAGAAAAGCTGCACTTGGGGAGGACATAACCCCTTTGCCTGGGGCTCTGCCAACACAGAACCCCTATACCTAGAAAGGCTGCAAAGAACAATGCCACAGAAATGGAAGTAGCCTCCTATTTACTCACTGACCACATCACAGAAAGCTCCCAACAGAACAAATAACATTCTACAGATGGAGAAATTAAAAGTCCAGAGACAAAGATGGTGGATGATGAACACAGGCAGCAAGTAACAGGCAGAGCTGAGGATACAATCCTGAAATCCTAACCCTGACATTAAAACAGGGTAGGAACTGAAGAAAGAGAATTCAAGAAAGAAAAAACACATACAAGATACAGAACTAAAGGGGAAAAAGGCTAGGCTCACTATCAGGGTTTGAAACTGTTGTTTAGCAAAGAAGCTTGCTAATGTTCTTCAGTTTCTGAACAGTGAAGATCTACCACAAAGATCAAGCTGACTACTCCTGGTGGCAGTTTACAACAACTAACTAGAGGACTTGCTACTCTCCAATTGATTAGCCCTGTGGCAAAAAACCCTCTGTGCTCAAAATACCAGGACAGACAGTCAGCAGTCTGATACTGAGGAAAAGGAAATCCATCAACCTCAAAAAGTCAGCTTCTTCCCTTGAGGCCAGGCAACAGTCAGTCAAGTTTGACCCTGATATACAAATTACTTCCTATAGGACCCAGAAATACCTCATAAGCACATCTGACATTGTCACTATATGAAGCAATTTAAGCATGTATAGACTTGCCAGGAGATGAGAGAGTTGGAGTGCTGTGATTCAGCAGCAAAATGCTCTTCCAAGCCAGCTACCAGTGATTCACAAGGGAGCTGAGATCTGAAAAGACCTGGTTCTAAGCCAGCTCAGGCCATTAAGTCTGTAAGTCTTATCTCCAATAAACCACCAGAAAGTCCAAAGTGGCGCTATGGATCTGGTAGTAGTGGGACAGCCTTGATTGGGAAAAAAAACTAAAGGACAAGGCACAGACATTGCATTCAAGACCCAGGATCTAAACCCCCATCCCCCAGCTACCACCACACAGACATATACCAATGAAAAAATAATTTAGTCCAAATGTTTGTACACATGTGCTGGTATACGAATGAATTTCAAAGAGGCAGAAACAATTATGACTTCAAGAAACACTATGTCCCATCAGTTTGGAGGGAGAAGGCATGGGAAACCTAGCCTCAGGGAACTGAGCTCTGGAACATTTTGGGGGATCACTCCACCAGGACAACTCTATACTCCTAGAGAGTCAAAAGTGGCAAGTTCTTCAAGAACCAGTAATTTACCTTTCACCCCATCCAAGCAACCTGAAGCTCCAAGAAAATCATAGCACTCACTCCCCAAGAAATCCACAGGACTCGACAAAGAAAATGAATGGGGAAAGCTGAATAGGGAAAGAGGAGCTGGAAGGCAAAGGGTAAAATAGAAAAGAGACGGACCTGAGTAGAAACACCAGGATCAGCAGGTAGGGGGGTGGGAGGTCACCAGAGTTGAAGAGGGAACCAGTCCTACCCAAGGCCTCACGCCCTGGGATACAGACATGTAGACAAGGTACTCTCCAGAATAAGAATGCTGGAAAAGGTCAAGGGGCAGGAGTGTAAGGAAGACTGTAAAAGATGGATATTGGAAGCATCAGTTCTGGATGTGCCACCAAGAGTCCTGGATTCTGTTTCTGAGATTTCCAGTCTATGTGGGTGTAAGGTGGTGGTTCCAACATCAGATGCCCCCTCCAGCCTCAATGGTGCTTCCTCCTCCTCTGCTGGTCCCTCCCCCCACAATCACCCAAAAGTGAGAAAGTGCCAGTGTTGGGTTGGTAGTCACCAACAGGTGTGCTCTGATCCATGCCCAGGCCCAAGGTAGGGCAGTATCCTTGAGATGAAGAGCTCAGGGGCAGCACCAAACCAAAAAAAAAAAACTCTCAAGACATTGAACCTCAAAAGAGATGCAATAAATACTTGAGAAATCAAAACCTAGCCATTGAATTGTAAATTGTCTTTTTCACTCAGCAAACTCAGTAAGAATGATACCTTTCCCACAAGAGAAAAATAAAAAGGGCACCTCTCTATGATAACAGGACTGACAAAATATTTTTAATATTTATTTATTCAAATTAGGAAAGGAAAGGAGAAAAACAAGATGACGAGACAAAGGACAAAGGATGAACCAATGTAACAGCAATATTCACAAGACAATATGTTGGAAATGAACCTTACAACTTGGGAGGGGATAGGGGAGGCAAAGTGAGGGAAATACATGAGAAGGGATAACAATATCTGAGAAGTAAAATATCATTACTTACAAATGTAACTATAACCCCTCTATTCATCACTCTTAAACTTTTTTTGATTTTTTACATCATATTTTAAATGACAGGTTTAACAAAAAAGTGTTCAAGAAGGGAATCTCTATTTACAATCATTGAGACTTCATATTTAGAACTTAATCAAAATTAGGCTAAGGGTTTGTATGTTATTGAAACGTATTAATTTCTAAAATAAAACATTATTATCTATAGAGTCATAGGTTTTTATATGTATATAGTTACGTTTATATTTCCATTACCATGTTCATAGCATTGGGTGTGCAGATATTGAATCCTCGCTCTTGTACTCTTTGGATTTAATAGCCACATATTAAGGACACCATGCACCTTTTGCTCCTTAGGTCTTGACTTGTCTCACTCAACATGATTCGCTCTAGATTCATCCACTTCCTTTTGAATGCCATTATTTTATCTTGTCTGTTGGCTATGTAGAATTCCATTGTGTATATATACCACGTTTCCTGTATCCACTCATCTGCAGTAGGGCATCTGGATTGTTTCCATTGTCTGGCTATTGTGAATAGTGCAGAGATGAACATAGCTGAGCAGGTGTCCTTAACGTATCTTGGGTCATGATGTTCAGGATAGATGCCCAGAAGTTGTATGGCGGAATCGTAGGGAAGGTCAATTTTCAGTTCTTTAAGAAACCTCCTCACTACTTTGCAGAGTGGCTGAACTAGTTCACATTCCTACCAGCAGTGTAGTAGGGTTTCTTTTTCTCCACAACCCCTCCAGCAACTGCGATTCCTGGAGATGACTCCCACCACCACCCCCCCAGGCCTAAACTTAGTGGTAGCATCCAGCCTCCAGGGGCTCCAGGGGCTGAAGGAAGGGAAAGTTGAAGGTGGACCTGCTCTGGCAACAATGCTGAACATGGAGCTGGTGCTGCCAATACACCCTGAGCATGAATGAGCCTGGAGCCCTGAGCAGGGTAAGGAGGGGCGCACAGTCTCCAAGCAGGGAAAGGAGAAGCAGCTATGCAGGCAGTGGCTGTGGAACTGAGGGCCCTGGGTTCCTTGCCCCATGCTGGGCTGTGTGTTCCCTTAGGGAGAGGGCCAGTCCTGAGAGATGCTGCTGGTTCCAGCTGCCTGACAGGTGAGTGCCTCCAGTGCTGTGGGGCTGGACTTTGCCCTCCCTTCATACAGGTCCTCATCCCCACCCTGCCTGGTTTTGCTCCAAATCTTCAGTGCCTTCCTTCTCATCATCATTCTTATCCTCTTCCTTCTCTTCCTCCTACTCCTCCTCCTAACCGCCCACCCCTTGGTGGCAGCTCTGAGTCAGTATTTCTTCACCCCACATTGTTTTTGTTTTTCTTGTTGTTGTTTTGATAGAGGGGATAAGTAAATCCCCCACCCCAGGACAGGGATTTTCTTCTCTGGGTAAGGGTCAGGATGAGAATCCAGCACCTCGGCACTGTGGGACAAAGAGAAGAGCGCGAGCCTTGAGCTGAAAATCTGAGGAATAATGCCCAGGCTCAGAGTTCAAGTCCCACCACTGACCAAAAACAAAACAAAAAAGGCTGTTTCTGCAGGTGATAGTTTCAAAGTTTTGTCTCCCACTGATAATGAAACCTGACAATGGGCTGATATTTATGGTTCATGTTAGTAAATCAATCTGAAAACACAATGGAACCACAAAAACGTGAATGGGTAAGTTTAAGTTCTAAAAGACCCTCAGCTTTGGGCATTTAACAGACTTTTTTTCCCTGCCAGTCTTGGACTTTGAACTCAGGGCCTGAGTACTATCCTTGGGCTATCTGAAGACTAGAGGTCTACCACTTGAGCCACAGCACAACTGCCGCTTTTTTCTATCTATGTGGTACTGAGTCCTACTGCTAGCCAAACTCCGGCCTTTTACTGGCTTTTTCTTTTTTGTGGGTCATAGGGCTTGAACTCAGCCTGGGCCCTGTCCCTGAGCTCTTCAGCTCCAGCTACCACCTTAACCTTGACCCACAGCCCCATCCCATTTTCTAGAGGATAATTGGAGATAAGAGTCTTCAGTTCTTTTGTGGATAAATGTAGATGAGAGTCTTTGGTTTTGTGTACCCATGCTGGCTTTGAATCTTGATCCTCAGTTTTCAATCTCCTGAGAAGCCTGTATTACTGGCATGAGCTACCGGGCCTGGCCCTAATAGGCTTTTTAAGGATATATATGGTGGGCTGGAACTGTGGCTTGGGTGCTGTCCTTGAATTCTTCAGCTCAAGGCTATTGCCCTTTTCCTGGTCCTGGATTTTTGTCACTGAGCTCTTCAGTTCTATGCTACCACCCTACACCTGGAGCCACAGTACTACTTCTGGTTTTCTAGTGGGAAATTGGAGTAAAGAGTCTCTTGGTCTTCAGTACCCAGGATGGTACTGAAGACACTCAGATCTCTGCCTCTTTGTAGCTAGGATTACTGGCAGGATCCACCCTGCCCAGTTTTAAGAATCTTTTTAATTTGCAAATTGAGATCTGGTATTTTAAGGCACAAAGCTGTGGTTATTGGCTCAGAAAAAGGGCATTGGGGCATTTGGTTTATCTTTGCCTTGGCTAAAATTTGGGGACAAGTATTAGAAATTTAACTGTAAAAGTCCATTAATTTCAGAAGGTTTATTCTGTCTAAAACCCCTTGGGTATTTAAGTATCAAGAGAAAGGGACAGGGAAAACCTAGGAGCAGTCCATGCATGGTGGAAGAGAATAAGTAAGCTGGCATGAAGATGCTTCACCTAAACATAGTGAGATAGGGGGAGTGAACCAACTTCATCCTGTCTCTTTTCCTTGCAGATTGACAATAGAAAGCTGATGTAGATGATGTGATTGGTATTTCTGAAAATTGCTCCTTGGGAAACGTTAAAAGAGGGTTATAAAAGATTTGTCTCAGTCATATTATTTGGCTTAAATGCTACTTTGTAACTGATGATAGTTTTTAAAAACAGGCACATACTAAGCCTGGAATTTTTGGTAAGGTACTGGTGCTTAAAAATGTTTTTTGTGTGGGTCTTGGGACTTGAACTTGCCCTGGACGCTGTCCCTGAGCTCTACAGCTCAAGACTACTGCCCTGCCCTTCCCTTAAGCCAAGCCCTACTTTCTAGAGGTTAATTGGAGAGAAGGGTCTCAGGTGCTTTTGTGCCTGGGCTAGCTTTGGCTCTTCATCCACAGATCTCAGTCACCTGAGCAGCTAGGATTACAGGCGGGAGCCACCATGCCCACTGAGCCTGGCTGGTGCTTAAACTGCTTGCATTAAGGAAAAAACAGTAATTTCAAGCTGGGTAATTTGGCTCTTGCCTGTAATCTTAGCTACTGAAGAAGTGGGGAATGGTTCAAGGGAGAGTGGTACCCTTGAGCTGAAAAGTTTAGGAACAGGACCCAGGCCAAGTTATAGCCCCAGGACCCACCAAAAACAACAACAACAAAACAACAAAGATAGATATCATGCTAGGCAAATTAATGATTGTTGGCCACAGATCTTTATCACTGCACTGAGATAAGAAATGGCCTAAAACTACTAGCAACTCCTAGGTTTCTTCACAGAACTTGGAAACTAAGAGTGCTTCTCCTCTACAATAATCTAGCAGTTATTTCATCTTATAGATTACTCTCTTGTGATTTAGAAATAAAAAATGGAACTTAGGCAATCAGAATTAAAAGAGATGTACTATTAGTAAAAAAAATGTCATGCATAGGGTAGTTTTGTGTTTGAAGTACTTGAGATCAAACACAGAAGCTCTGGTGAGGAAGCGCTGCACTTGTGTTTGAGTCTTGGTCTTCCTTTGTTACCCCGGTTAGCCTTCATGTTCTGGTTCTTGAATGATCCTCCCTGCTCAACCTTCCAAGTTGTGAGACCTACAGTTGTACCACTGTGTTTCTGGAGATTAAGCTTACATGGAAGAAACACATTTACTATAAGCTTTCTAGGAAGCTTTTACTGGGAATTTGGGAATTCTCTGTAGAAGTTGCATTATCAATAAAGGAACTCTGTTATCCCAAGTGGTGGCTGAATATTCCTGATTGTGAGGCAAATGCCAGAAGGCAGGCACAAGCCTAACTTCTAGAAATGGCACTTGTCTGCTCCCACAGTAATGGTCTGGGAGACAAGAGACTTATTCCACAGTGTATTGGGTAAGGTCTTGGAAGACAAGTCTGAGGTCCCCTGATATGTAGCCTAGAGTTCTTGAGAGGAACTTTAAGGATGAGACAAGAGGTAGGAATTAAAATCAAATTAGGGCCTACAAAACTGGCAAACAGAAAAAGCCTGGTTTTGAAGAAAAAATCAAGCTTCACATCTACAAAAACCTCCTCTTCAGTTCACTCCTCTACCTACACTCAGTTCACACTGATTTTCTCCTTCTCCTCCCCCAGCCACTACTTGTTTTGAAGAGCCATGAAGGTGGTGTAGTATGCTAAAAACGAAAAACAGATAAACAAAAGCAAAAAACCTACGAGAAACTTTTCACTCTTTTTATTTTTGCCAGTTCTGGGGCTTGAACTCAGGGCCTGAGCACTGTCCTTCAACTTTCTCAAGACTGGAGCTCTACTACTTGGGCCATGGAACCACTTCTGCCTTTTTCTATGTATGTGATATCAAGGAAACAAACCTAGGTGTTCATGCATGCTAGGCAAGCACTCTAGCACTAGGCTAAACTCACCGCTACAGTACTCTCTTTTAAATACAAATCATACTTGCGGCGCCCGGCACCCCTGACCAGCAGGGAAGAACGGACACCACACGAGGATCCTTCTCGATCACGCTTTATGAAGAGCAACTCGTTTGAAGGGAAGGCTGAAGCAGAGGGGCGCGGGGCAGGGAAGTGCAGCTGCTTATAAACAATCAAAGAACGCGGGACTTTTTCCATTGGCTGATCTGTTGCTAAGATACACTATGGCAGAACAAAACTCAGGATTGGTCAGGCCTCTGACGTCATACGCGCAGACTCAGCAGAGCGAGCAAAGGCTCTGCACTCACACACCAGATAAGGGGAACTAAGAAATTTGTATACAATGAGCGAGGCAGGGGACAGGCGCCAGCTCGGCTGCTCCGGCTCCCCACATCTCCCCCTTTCTGTTTTAACGCAGCAGGCCAACATACCTGTTGTGAAGAGAGTAGAGGTGCTGTCCTCCAAAGTAAAACTTGAGGTCCTACTCTAGAGGAGTGACCCAGGCGATCAACTCTGGATCCCTCCCCTCCAGGTCCTCTTTTCCCTTTGTGGAGATGGGCTAGGGGCGCAGACCCATATACTGACGCACATGCTCTCCCTGACCTGTTAGGGTCAGGAGTGGTACTTTGTCCATCATTTCACAACTCTTGGCTGCCTATACTCCTATTCCTCGTGCAATAGACTAAGGTCTCGAGGGTGCAAAGGCAGTATAGGGCACTTTTAGTTGGCCTTTAAAGCTGCAAGCCAAATTTTGGGGGAGTGTCCCTGCTCCAAGGCAGTGAGTGCATGAACAAGCATTGCTCTCTCTCTCTCTCTTATTGCGAGACCTCATTTGGCAGAGCAACCAAAGGCTAAAGACACAAAACCCAAAACAAACTGCAACAAACATTCACAGGAACTGGAACAAATGTAGGCAACGGCTCCAGCATTGACTCAATTTACACTCTATGGCAGAACAATTTAAAATAATCAGAGCGACCCAATTTTTGAGAAACCAGCCTAACACAGAAGGACAGATTTTTTGACAGGGTAAGGCATAGGGAACCTTGCAGTTGCAAGGAAGAATTGGTGGCACAAAGGGGAAAAACGGAAGAAGCATTAGTCACAGGCATTGGTAATGGAAAGGTCTTCATCACTGCCCACATCGTCTTTTCCTTGTTGCTTTTTCCCTTCTGTCTCTTCATCCAAAGTCGTGGCAGCAGAAGAATTATTAACAGGATTATTCCCAGGACTTTGTTTCACATCATCCTCTTTAGGCATTTGATTTTCCTCCAATATCCTTACGAGGCGCTGTGGTACCCAATGGGGGGATTCCTGTCCCTGTGGAAAAACACAAACAGCTCCCCTGGATCTCTGAATTACAGGATCTGGTCCATACCATTTGTTATCAATAACATTTTTCCACATTACTTTTTGTGTGGGTGATATTGCCATTTTTCCAGCATGCCGATCAGCAGCTGATTGTCCATTGTCATCCACTGTTACATAATTTAAGGTAAACAGTGCAATGGCCAGCCTTTCTCTGGGGGAGGCATCTCGGCCTATTCCCTCCTTTTGTTTAAATAAAAGTTGTTTAAGTGTTCTATTGGCGCGTTCCACAATTCCCTGACCCTGGGGATTGTAAGGGAGGCCAGTAGAATGAACTACCTGCATTTGAGTGCAAAAGGAGCGAAATCCGGCAGAGGCATAAGCAGGGCCATTATCTGTTTTCAATTTTAATGGTTTTCCCCATGCTGCCCAGGCTTCCAAGCAATGAACTTTGACATGGGACACCCTTTCCCCTGTAAGGGCTGTGGCATGCAATATGCCAGAGAAAGTGTCCACTGAAACATGAACATATTTTGTCCTGCCAAACTCAGGCACATGGGTAACATCCATTTGCCATAAGGCATTAGAGCAAAGGCCTCTAGGATTAACTCCAATTATGAAAGAGGGGTGATATACTACACAGGATTGACAAGCTTTAACAATCTCTCTAGCCTGTTGGCGTGAAATGGAAAACTTATAACGAAGGGTTTTTGCAGAAACATGATAAAGTTGATGAAAATCTCGTGCTAATTGAACAGAATTATGGGAAAGGCCCACCAGGGCTCTGGCAGTCAAATCCACTAAGGCATTGGCCTCTGACATGGGACCAGGCAAGCCAGTATGTGCCCGAATATGACCAATGAAAAAAGGATTTTTCCTTTGTAAAATTAAACTCTGAAGTTGGGATAATATATTTGAAACTGTACTGCTACCTTTTATGGAGGCTGCGACTTCCAGGGATGCCACTGCATTAACTACATATTGTGAATCAGAATATAGGTTAAAAGGCTCAGGAAATTTCCTGAATACTTCTAAAACTGTTAGACATTCAACTACTTGTGGAGTTTCTGGTTGAAAATTTAAAGTTACTGGCTCTTTTCCTTGAACTACATAGGCACCTCGGCCTGTTTTTGACCCATCTGTAAATATAATTAAGGCATTACTCAGAGGCAGTTTTTTCGTAACTTTGGGGAAATACACCCAATCTTCACGCACAAAATTCAGCAGTGGATGTTTGGGATAATGATTGTCAATTATATTTGGAAAGGAGCACACCAAAACTGCCCACCAGTCAACAGAGGCAGCCAATATTTGTACTTGTTGCCGGGTATAAGGAATAATTAATTTGTCAGGAAATTTTGCAAAGTGAGTCAAACACGCCTTGCAACCTGTAAGAGCTAATAAAGCAACTAATTCTGGAAAATACTGAATAGTTTTTAAGCCATAAGAGTTTCCATGCAACCATAACAATGGGTCTTCTTGCCATAATACTCCTGTAGGATAATTTTTTGTTTTAAATATGCACAATAAGATTGGCGCTGATGGATTTACACGCAAGAGTTGTGCATTTTCTATGGCCTGTTCAAGACGCTGAATGGAACTCTTAGCCTGAACAGTCAATTTTCTAGGTGAAGTAACATCCGGGTCTCCCTCCAATAAGGAAAAGAGGGGCAACAATTCAGAGCGAGGGACATTAAGAAAATTTCTGACCCAATTTACGTCCCCCATTAATTTTTGAAAATCATGAAGGGTATGCAAATGATTTGTTTTCAAGACGACCTTTTGGGGTGTCACAGCTATGGGAGAAATTATGGAACCTAAAAACTGAACCTTTTCTGAAAATTGCACCTTTTCTGGTGCCAAGTTTAAGCCTGCCCTTGCAAGGAGTTTAGACAACTTACTAAATACTTGAAAAAGGATATTCTGCTCAGGGGCAGCTATTAGAATATCATCCATATAGTGAAGAATTCTAACAATGGGAAATTGCTGTCTCACAGGGAAAAGAACTGTGTCAACATATAGTTGGCATATTGTAGGGCTATTAGCCATTCCTTGTGGAAGAACCCTCCACTGAAATCGCGCATCAGGTTGTTCATGATTAACAGAAGGCAGGGTAAAGGCAAAACGTTCTCTATCCCTGGGATGCAAAGGAATAGAAAAGAAACAGTCCTTAATATCAATAGATATAATGGGCCATCTTTGGGGCAAAGCAGAAAGCAGTGGGAGGCCTCGTTGGACTGACCCTAATATTTGCATTTGAGCATTAATGGCTCTGAGATCATGTAATAATCTCCACTTGCCTGAGGCCTTTTTAATAACAAAAATAGGGGTATTCCATGGAGAAACAGAAGGCTCCACATGTCCAAACCTTAGTTGTTCCTGTACCAATTGAGTTATAGCCTCCAGTTTTTCTTGGGACAGGGGCCACTGAGGCACCCACACCGCTTTAAAGGAACTTCCCTTTGGGACGTAGGGGGGTGGGGCAGAGGGGGCAGGTCGGGCCTGGCCATTGTCTGCACCAAATCCTCCCCTGGGGCTGTATCTGTCAGCCTGTTCCTCTAACTCCTCCTCTTCCTTTGAACTTAGCTCCTCCGGGAGCCCATCCCCCTCATTTTCTATGCTTTGATCTGACTCTCCTGCATCCTGATAGAGGGAGCTCCTTGGTCCCTCCTGTTTTTTCTTTTCTCTTCTCTCCTCCTCCTGCACTGTACTTTGTGAGGGCTGCAGTCCCTCAATTCCATTCTTTTGTTTTCTCTTACATTTTACCCCACTCTTGGTGGTCCCTCCTTCCTTGTACGATGACTCCGAGAGACTATCCTGGTGCTTAATTAATACCTTCCTCCCTTCTTTAATAATATCAGTATTTCTGCCCTCCTCCAAACAAGCGCGCACCATTCTCCATATGGGCAACGTGGCGCGGGAGACCCCTCCCTTTTCTAGAGCTCTATCCAGGTCCTGGCCTAATATATCCCAACAGGCCAGTGAGAGATCTCCAGACTCCGCAAACCATGGGGCGTGTATCTCAATATCTGTTAACACTCTATGTATTGTGCCACGGGAAATTCTCAGCCCACGCTGTTTAAGAAGGGCTTGTAAGGGGGCACAGAAGTCCCTTATACGGCACACACTTCCTGAAGAGTTACCCATACTGATGTAAGACCGAGTTAACACAAACCACAGAGGAAGAAGGATAACAAGCACCCAGACAAAAACTTCTCAGAACAACATACCTAGAAGGAGTCCTCTTCACGTGTCAAGTTCTGGATCCTCTTCGGCCCCTCCGCAGGTCCCGGGTTTTCGGCACCAGTTGCGGCGCCCGGCACCCCTGACCAGCAGGGAAGAACGGACACCACACGAGGATCCTTCTCGATCACACTTTATGAAGAGCAACTCGTTTGAAGGGAAGGCTGAAGCAGAGGGGCGCGGGGCAGGGAAGTGCAGCTGCTTATAAACAATCAAAGAACGCGGGACTTTTTCCATTGGCTGATCTGTTGCTAAGATACACTATGGCAGAACAAAACTCAGGATTGGTCAGGCCTCTGACGTCATACGCGCAGACTCAGCGGAGCGAGCAAAGGCTCTGCACTCACACACCAGATAAGGGGAACTAAGAAATTTGTATACAATGAGCGAGGCAGGGGACAGGCGCCAGCTCGGCTGCTCCGGCTCCCCACACATACTTTCCCCTTTCTTTCCTTTCCTTTCCTTTCCTTTCCTTTCCTTTCCTTTCCTTTCCTTTCCTTTCCTTCCCCTTCCCTTCCCTTCCCTCCCCTTCCCTCCCTCCCTCCCTCCCTCCCCTCCCTCTTTCCCTTCTTTCTTTCTTTTTCATTCCTTTTTTGGTTTTGTTGGTCATGGGCCATATCCCTGAGCTATTCTTCTCAAGGCTACTGCCGTACCTTCCTCTTGAACCACAGTCCCACTTCCTGTTTTCTAGTGGTTAATTGGAGATAAGAGTCTCATGTTCTTTAGTGCCTGGGCTAGCTTTGAACCAAAGTCCTCAGGCCAAACTCCTGGCCCTATAACTCTATTTTTATACATGCATATGAAAAACTTGGCTTATACTTTTTATTACACATTTTTTTTCTTTTTGGTTGGCCAGTTCTGGGACTTAAACACAGGTACTATTCTCAAGGCTGGCATTTATCACTTGAATCATATCTTCATTTCCAGCTTTTTTGGTTTTGTTTTGTTTTGGTCATGGGGCTTGAACTCAGGGTCTGGTACTGTCCCTAAGTGCCCTACCACTTTGAGCCACAGCACCACATCTGGTTTTCTGGTGTTTAATTGGAGCTAAGAGCCATGGACTTTTGTGCCCAGTCTAGTATGAACTAAAATACTCTGATCCCAACCTCCTGAATAGCTAGGATTACAGGTGTGACCCCTCTTCTGAATAGCTAGGATTACAGGTGTGATCCCCCCCAAGACCCCCCCACCCTATGCCTGACATCACTGAGTCATTTGCTCTAGTAGGCTGCAGCTAAGTGGCAGAGTGCTAGCCTTGAACAAAACCTGTCCAAAGAGAGTGCCCCAGCCCTGAGTTCAAGCCCCAGGATTGGCCAAAAACAACAACAGCAACAAGAAAAGTAGAAGTCTCTGTAGAAGTCTACAGAAAAAGGCAGAATTAAATCTGCCAAACAGAGGTGACAATAAAGGAGAAAATGAGAAATAAATAAGTCATAAAACATACAAAGTCAGGGTGTGGCTCATATGGCAAAGGAGAAATTGAGAAATAAATAAGACATAAAACATACAAGGTTGGGCATGGTTCAAGTGGCAAAGTATCTGCCTGGCAAGACTGGGGGATGGGCACAGCATCACCATCAAAAAACAAAACCAAAGGATAGACATGAGTTTCTTCTTTTTTTTTCCTTCCTCTTTTCCTTTATGTGGATGAAAGTTTCCAATCAAAAGGCACAATGAAAAAATAAAACCAACTAAAGAACCATCCCCCAGAAAAATCTCTCATGACCCAGGGAATGGGGACATATGTTTTAAACCCAAATTCACACATGGATTGATGTAAAAAAGAACAAAAATACATTCTATGTAATTGGAACCAAAAGAATGCTGGATAACCATACCAAGATACAAGATAAAGTTAATTGAATATTGCTTCTGGGCAGAGGACATTACAGATGAGTGAGTGTTCAGCACAGCAAGGAGGGGCAGTTGTTCATCATAGCTGCCTTAGGGCTGCACTGGTGGCTCATGTCTGTAACCCCAGATACTCAGGAGAGGCTGAAATCCTTTCTTCTTCTTTGTGGGTCTGGGGCTTGAACTCTTGGCTATCCCTGAGCTCTTTTGCTGTATCACTTTGAGCTCCACTTTCTGCTTTCTACTGGTTACTTGGAGAGACTCACAGACTTTCCTGTCCTGTCTGGCTTGAACCACAATCCTCAGATCTCAGCCTCCTGACTTGCTAGGATTACAGGTGTGAACCACCAGCTCTAGCTCTAAAATCTATTTTATTCTTTTTGGTCCTGGAACTCAAAAAAAATAGCAAATAAAAAATCACAACAGGAACCAGAAACAGTGGCTCATGCCTGGAATTCCAGCACTTGGAAAGCAGAAGTAGTAGGATCACAGTTCAAGACCAGCCTAGGCCAAACTTTTATGAAATCTTATGTCAGAGAACAAGCAAAGCGAGGAGGCATGTGCCTGGAGTCCCAGCTGTATGGGGGACAGAGTTGGGGCTGCATGTGTAGGGAATGGGTGGTAATCCAAAACTTTCCCTAGGCAAAGTATGAGACTTTGTATCTGAAATCATGGGCAAAAGAGGATTGGCAGTGCTTGTTTAACCAGCACAAGTCCCTGAGTTCAAACCCTGGCTTCTAAACGAGAAAGAAAACAATCACAACAGAACTTTAAAACTACTTTGAGAATGGAACATTATGCAGATATAAGGCCCCCAGATCTCTGGCCAAGAATACTGAGTCAAGGTCTAGCATAATACTTAAAAACATGATGCTAAGTGAAAGAATCCTGCCAGGTGCGGTGGCTCATGCCTGGAATCCTACCTACTCAGGAGGCTGAGATCTGAGGATCAAAGTTCAAGGCCAGCCCGGGCATGAGAGACTGTGAGACTCATCTCCAGTGAATCATCAGAAAACCAGTAGTGGTGCTGAGGCTCAAGTGTTAGCATTGAGCTGAAGAGCTCAGGGACAACACCCAGGTCCAGGAGTTCAGAGTTCAAGCCCCACAACAAGGAGGGGAAAGAATCCATCCATAAAATACCTCAGTTACAAAATACTTCATTCTTAAATACCTATGATAGGTAGATTCACAAAAACAGGAGATTCCGGGAGGGTAGCAGTTAGGGCTAAACACGATGCTTGTTTCTGGAGTGACAGAAGTGACTGGTATTTTTAATGATGTTTGTACACATCCACGTATACTCAAGGTCATTAGAGCGTATCTTTTTTTTTCTTTTTTTTTTTTTGCCAGTCCTGGGCTGGAGCTCAGGGCCTGAGCACTGTCCTTGGACTTTCTCAAGGCTAGAGCTCTACCACTTGAGCCTCAGCACCACTTCCAGCTTTTTTCTATGTATGTGGTACCGAGGAATTGAACCCGGGTCTTCATGCATGCTAGGCAAGCACTTTAACCACTAGGCCAAACTCCTGGCCTAGAGCGTATCTTTTAAGTGGGAGATTTGATGTGCAGTGAACTATTTTTCTGTAAAGTTAATATTAGGAAACATGAATTGAGGTTATAGGCATTAGGGTAGCACTTTGTGAGTCTGGGATGCCTCCGCCCTGGGGCACTGAGGCTCCTGAAGCCTCTGGAGGCCCAAAGCCCCTGTCAGAGTCCCCAGGGCTCCCCCCCCCACAGGGGCTCTAATGAGTGGCAAGGAGGTGGGGATGCTTCTCTCAGGATTGGGACTCTAGTGAAAGGCCACCCTGTCACCTGGGAGCAGGAACCTCCCAGCCTTTCAGGGATTTCAGGCCTGTCTGTGTGTGGCTTAGACAAAGGACACTGTGTGTGTGTGTGTGTGTGTGTGTGTGTGTGTGTGTGTGTGTGTGTGTGTGTGTGTCTATCTGTCTGTCTGTCTGTCTGTCTGTCTTGGGCTTGGACACAGGACATTGTGTGTGTCTGTCTGTGTGGGGCTTGGACACAGGCCATTGTCTGTTTGTCTGTGTGGGACTTGGACACAGGCTATTGTCTGTTTGGGGCTTGGACACAGGATATTGTGTGTCTGTCTGTCTGTCTGTCTGTGTGGGGCTTGGACATAGGACATTGTCTGTCTGTCTGTCTCTGTGTGGGGCTTGAACGCAGGACATTGTGTGTGTATGTGTGTCTGTCTGTGTAGGGCTTGGACATAGGGCTTTGTGTGTATGTGTCTGTCTGTGTGGGGCTTGGACACAGGGCCTTTTGTTGTGTGTGTGTGTCTGTCTGTCTGTGGCTTGGACACAGGGCCTTGTGTGTGTCTGTCTGTCTGTGGCTTGGACACAGGACATTGTGTGTGGGCCTGCCCTGGCCCTGGACTGCAGGAGGCAATCATGGCCAACCAAAGCCTGCAACTGAGCCAGCCACCAAGCTGTAGCTCCACTGGTGGAGGAGGGAGCAGATGGGCTGGGGGCGGGGCTCCAGTGGTGGGGCAGAGCCCTTGCTGAGGCCGCAGGGTGGGGCTCCGGGGTGGCAGAGCCCTTGCTGAAGCAGCATGGCAGGGCAGAGCCCTTGCTGAGTCTCCAGAGCAGGGTTCTGGGGTGGGGCGGAGCTCCAAGGAGGGGCTGAGCCCTTGCTGAGGCTGCAGGGGCAGGGTTCCAGGGCTGAGCTGGTGCCTGGAACTCCAGGGCGAGTTCTGCAGGCCTGACCTAGGTGGCAGAGGACCAAAGATGAGTGGAAACAGTGAGTGAGGGCGGCTCTGATTGGGCCAGTGAAGATTTAGGGCAGGAATCCTGAGGTGGGGGAGGAGGAGGTCCTGAGGAGGAAGAGGAGGTGGAGGTGGTCTTGAGGAGGTGGAGGAGGATGTCTTCAGGAGGATGAGCAGGTTCTAAGGAGCAGCAGGAGGTCTTAAGGAGGAGGAAGAGGTCTTTAGGAGGAGGCGGAAGTCCTGAGGAGGAGGAGTTGGAGGAGGTCTTAAGGAGGAGGAGGAGGAGATCCAGAGATAGAGTAAGGGGTTCTGAGGAGAAGGAGATGGACTTAGGAAGAGGAGGAGGTCCTGAGGAGGAGGAGGAGGTCTTGAAGAGGAGGAGCAGGTACTGAGGAGAAGGGGGAGGGGTTCCTGAAGGTCCTGAGGAGGAGGGGGAGGTCTTGAGGAGGAGGAAGAGGTCCTGAGTAGGAGGAGGAGATCTGGAGGAGGAGGAGGAGGTCCTGAGGAGGAGGGGGAGGAAGTCCTGAGGAGTAGAAGAAGGAGACCCTAAGGAGGAGAAGAAGGAGATCATGAGGTGGAGGAGGACTAGGGGGAGGAGGAAATACTGAGGAGGAAGAGGAGGAGGTGGTGGTGGTCTAGAGGAGGAGCAGGAGGTCTTAAGGAGGAGGAGGAGGTCTTGAGGAGGAAGCAGAAGTACTGAGGAGGAGGAGGAGGAGGTCTTGAGGAGGAGGAGGAGGCCTTGAGGAGGAAGTAGAAGTACTGAGGAGGAAGAGGAGGAGGCCTTGAGGAGGAAGCAGAACTCCTCAGGAGGAGGAGGAGGAGGAGGACGACGACGATGATGATGACAAGGAGGAAGTCTTAAGGAGAAGGAAGAGGTTCTGAGGAGGAGGAGGAGGAGGAGGAGGAGGAGGAGGAGGAGGAGGAGTTGAGGAGAAGAAGGTTCTGAGGAGGAGGAGGAGGAGGAGGAGAAGTTGAGGAGAAGGAGGTTCTGAGGAGGAGGAGGAGGAGGAGAAGTTGAGGAGAAGGAGGTTCTGAGGAGGAGGAGGAGGAGGAGGAAGTCCTAAGGAGAAGGAGGAGGATGTTCTGAGTACGAAGAAGTCTTGAGGAAGAGCAAAATGTCCTGAGGAGGAATAGAAAGTCCTGAGGAGGCGTAGGAGGAGATCCTGAGGGAGAAGGACAGGAGGAGGACTCTCCTGGCTGTGGTGAAGGGTCCTCCGTGTGTTTAATGGGAATCCTAAGGACGATGACCCTCACAGCGTTAGTGTGGTGCCTGGAGCCACTGCTGGGTGCTGCTCCTGCGTGGGAAGGACTGACAAGCCACCCAGGGCACTGGACGTCTGGGTTGAGGAACAAATACAGGGTATGCAGTCCCTGCTGGAATCCATGTCCACCCTCTGGGCTCTCCACCCCTTTCAAAGGGAGGGGAAAGGAGGGCAGGAGGGTTGGGGAAAGGAGAGGAGAGCAGGAGAGCAGATGAGGAGAGGAGAGGAGAAGAGGGGAGGAGAGCAGAAGAGGAGAGGAGGGGAGAAGAGGGGAGGAGAAAAGAAGAGAGAGGAGGGGAGAGGAAGAGAGGCGAGCAGAAGAGAGAAAAGAAGCATAGGAGGGGAGGGGAGAGGAGGAGAACAGGAGAGGAGGAGAGGGTTGGAAGGGAGGACAGCAGGAGTGAAGAGGAGGAGAGTGTTGGAGGAGAGGATGGACAGCAGGACATAGCCCTGAGAGGTGGAGTCCGGCGGCAGCACTGTCCCTGCTGCCAGCACAGCTTGTCTCCCTGCCACCTGTCCTGGTTGCCTGTGCTGCGCTGCCAGCTCCCTGCCCCTCTGCCCCCAGTCTTGAAGGGTGAGTGGAGAAGCCAGGCCTGGCTGGTCAGGGGAAGGAGCCTGTGTTCTGGGCAGTGGCTGTGTAGTGTCTGTGGCAGCCCAGCCCTCTGTCTGGCAGGGACAGCCTGGTGTAGGGTTCTGGTTGGATTCTAGGCGGGGAGGAGCAGGGGGTCCTGCAGTTTGGATCCTGTCTTTGCTTGACCTCCATCTGCTCCATAAGCACCAAGGTCTGCATCCTGGCACTTCTTACTTCAGTTAATTCCCCCACTCAGATTGCTGGTTCTGAGTCCCAGTGATACCTCTGCTTTGCTTGGAACATCTTTGCCAGCCCCCTGGTCTTGGAGCATTTCCAGGTCACTAGAACACTGTCTGTTGTCTTCCTATCTGAAAGCCTTCCTGGCTTCCATGTCTCAGCCAGCAGAGAAAGGAAGCCCTTCAAGGCCCCAATGCCTGCTGTGCTGTCTACCCCAAGCCATCTAACACCACAAGAGAAGCCACAGCTTGGCTCTTGCCTCTGCCATGGCCACTCAGCCCACAGTATCATCCAGCAGACACCGGGCTCCCCTCCTCATTCCTCCTCCAGGGCACTGTTGTGACCCTCCCCCCTCCGCCATCTTTGAAGGTCCTTTTTATAGAGAAAATGGAATCTAGGGGTCTGGATTCCACAGAATGTGTTCCCATCAACTGACACCCACCTGGCTTGGATCCTCCAGGAAGGGGAGAGAGAGGCTCTTCCTTCTGTCAGGTGCACCCCCCCCCAGTGGCCTTTCTCACCTGTGAATTTCCATTCTCCTCTAGTTTCTTCCTTCCACATACAAACAGATTAAAATCTCTGGCATCTTGAAGCTGTGGCCTCCATGTCCTCTGCAGCTATGATGGCCTTTTCTCTCCACAGTTCTGTCACCCAAAGCTGTAGATATTGATCCAAAGTGTCACCATCACCTACTCATTACCTTTTTTTTTAACCTTTTTTTGTGGTACTAGGAATTGAACCCAGTGCATTGTACCACGCTAGCTACCCTCTGGTCAGCCTTTTCCACTGTGGTGTGGTTCTCTTATATTTCCAAAGCTGTATCCACTTCCTTTGTCCTTCTGAATGGGCCTAGGTCAGAGCCCTGGACCCCAGCACAAGGCGGAAAGGTTGACACTAGAAAGAGGAGTTTGTAAGGTCAATTCAGAATAAGAGGCTGGCTTCAAGAGCAAGGCATCCACAGAAATGAGCTGGGGGGTGCAAGCTAGGTGAAGAAATGGCCACAGAGTCAGGCGTGGTTGCTCCCACCTGACATCCTATCTATTCAAGAGGCTGAGATCTGAGGATCAAGGTTCAAAGCCAGCCCAGGCACAAAAGTACCTGAGACTCTTATCTCCAATAAACCTCTTGAAAACAGGAAGTGGGGCTTGGCTGAAGGGTGGGGTGATAGCCTTGAGCTGAAGAACTCAGGGACAGTGCTCAGGCCAAGTTCAAGCCTATGACCCACAAAAAGAAAAGAAGTGACTACAGAAATATCCTGTGAGGGACCAGGAAAATAGCCTAAACTAGCATGCACGAAGGCCTGGGTTCGATTCCTCTGAACCACATTCACAGAAAAAGCCAGAAGTGGTGCTGTGGCTCAAGTGGCTTAGCACTAGCCTTGCGCAAAAAGTTTCCAAGGACAATGCCCAGGCCCTCAATTCAAGCTCCAGTACTGACAAAAAAAATCCTATGAGGCAACAGTAAGAACCCAGCGTAGCAGGGCTTGGGGGGTGAATTATGAATTCTCAGGCAGGGTGGCATTGGTCACCTCAGCCAGGACAACAGACACAGACACCTTCCTTTCTTAAAGGAAGTCAGGGTTTTTTACTCAGTGAATGTATTTCTCTGCACCTGCAGGGCATGCTGTTGTCTCCCATCCCAGTGATGAGAGCAGCCTGCTCTAATGGCCTGGCCCCTCAAGTCAACTTTCCCTTGGCAGCTTGGAAAATCCTGCTGAACATAAATGTAATTGCTTCCTGCCAGAAATCATGCATCTCTGGGTGGCTGTCAGGTTAAAGTCCAGGCTTTTGGTTTTATCACCAACAGGCCTACACACGCACACACACACACACACACACACACACACACACACACACACACACACACTTATCACTCATGCCAATGGCTAAATTATGCTCTAATTTCTGACTCGGTAATGATAACAACACACAGTTACATCACCTGAGATACACCACCAACACACTCACGCACTGATACCTGACACACACATGCATGTGTACATCACACACCTTAGCTTTTACATGTGCACGTGTGCAAACACACACAGACACACACACAATTCTCATATATTCACATATTAATTTTCCACACACAGATGCGTACCCAGGCAACAGGTTCCACACCCACCACAGGGTGAGCTGAAACCCACTCATAAAGATTCCATTCTTGCCACTCCCAATTGCATTTCTTTCTGGAATGCTCTGGGCTCTCCTCCTCCAGAAAGTATGAGCTGGTGGCTTGCACCTGTAATTTCAGGAGACTGAGATCTGAGGATCATAATTCTAAGCCCACACAGGCAGCACAATCTGTGAGATTATCATCTCCAGTTAACTACCAGAAAGCCAGAACTGGTGCTGTGGCTCAAGTGGTAGAGCATTTGCCTTGAAAAGAACAGATACAACAGCCAGCAAGGGCTGCATCCAGAGGCCTAGCTCTCAGAGGCTGAAGTGGGACTCTGACCAGGTGAGTCTAAGAAACAAAATGAACTGAAGCTTCTTTGGTTATCACAAGAGTAGTAAGTCAGTCTCGCTTTTCTCCTCCCCCTCCCTCTACCTCTCTCTAACTCTCTGTCCCAGTGGTGCTCTCCTTGCGTGGGATCCTGTTCACATATAAGGTGTGTGCTGCGGAGGGGTCAGATGCTAAAATGTGCTAGCGATCATGCCTGGGGAAACCGGGACACCAGGCTGGTGCTAGCAATCTTGGGTAGAGGGAGATGGCAGAGGAGTGAGCAGAGGCCCAAGAGGTGTTAGCTTCTGAATGCTAAGACCCAAGTTCTCAGACTCATGTCTGGTGTAGAGTAGGCCAGGCCACATGGCTCTGGAACTGCGTCTAGTGGACAGTCAAGGTAGTGGAGTGACAGCTTGGCTGAGGGTGAGCCTGGGTCAGAAGGCTGAGGCCCAGTGGCACCTGGTTGGGCACTAAAGGCTACAGGGAAGGGCTGTTGGCATGACGCGACAGGTTAGAAAGCCACCCAAGACCGTCTGGAATGTCAGTGTTAGAGTGTTACCAGGCTGGAGAGGCCTAACTAGCCAGAGAGCAAGCGAGAAGTCTTCCTCTCAGCAAGAAGTGGGGTGTTAGGCCTGATGACGAGCAGAGAGGGATCACGGTGGGGCCGAATTCAGGCCACCACTGTTAGAAGGAACACATCTTTCTCCAGCACAGGAGGAAGTAACAACCACCAGGGTTTCATGACTCTGCTCTCACCCTCTGTAACCATCAGCACACAAACTCCCAGAGCCTCTCACATCCTCTTCTGTGATACCATTGGTGCCAAGCGTAGCTCTCCTCTCTTCCAGCTTCTCCCTCAGCCCCCTCAAGCCCCTCTTCTTGGTGGAACTTGTGGATCCCCTCAACACTGCCAACAGCTGTCTGCCCTCCTGTCTCACCCTGTCCTGAGCAGCTCCATCTCCAGCCTTCTCTCATTACTCACAATCCCCAGACCTCTAGCTTGGGTCCTGTCTCAGGCCTTAAGCCTGAGTTTTCATCTGAGTGGAGAGTTCCTGGGGAGGAAGATGGTCACCCACAAGGCAAGGCTGGGAGAGGCTGAGGGCGAGGCGGCAGAAGGCTGGAGGGTTAGTTCCAGGCTGGACCAGCAGGGCTGGTTTGAATTCTTGGTGTTGCTTTGGTTGAGGGGAGCAGAGGGAATCAGGTGCTCCTTATCAGGTGAGTAGAATTAGGCCAAGATTTACCTTTTATCCTACTTGGGTCCTGTGTCCAAAGTTTGGTATTATCTAAACCTTACCTGACTCCTGGCCCAGGGGTCACCCCCCACTGTCCTTGAGCATGGTCTCTTCTGGTTGGTTACCTGGGTGCTGGGAAGGGCTGGCCCCGGCCTCGCCAAGCCCACCATTGACGCTGCTAGCCTGAGTCTTGATGATGGATTTGAGCTTCTGATTCTCCCAGATAAGCCGCAACAGCTTCTTCAGCTCCTCATTTTCCCACACCAGCTTCTCTATCTGATGCCGAAGTCCCTTGTAATTGATGGGTAAAGACATACCCCAGGGTAGTGGGGAGGGCATTGCATCTGGAGGCTGCCCAGAGCCCTGTGCCTTTCCCGGACTGGAAGAGGACCTTGTAGTCTGCAAGGCTGGCCCAGTAGGCCTGGGTATTATGAGTTCAGAGGCTGTGCCCACATCCTTGCCCCTGCATGACAGGCTTAGCTCTGTGCCTACAGGCCTTTGTGCAGGCTCTGACTTGCCTGGAATGTCCAGCCTCTCTGTCCGGCCAGCCTCACCCCCATGTGCCCCTCTAAAAGGCCTTCTTCTCTCCTACAGCTGTGCCCCATGTTGCAGCACTTATCCTGTTCTGTCCAGTGAGCTTCTTCATGCTTTCCCTGGCATTGCAGTGAAGGTGGGGGCTGGGCCTGTTCCGAGAAAGCCCAGCACCCCGCAAGGGCCTGGCTTGGTGTAGGTAGGTAGCCATGGACAATGCACTGCTGCCTTCCAGGTTGGGTGTCCTTTCCCTTGCCCTCTTGAGCTTGCCCCAACCTGCCCTGCCAGCCTTCTCCTGAGAGGGCTCCACTCTGGACACCCAACATCTTCTGACCCCGGGCACCTTGGCTCCTTCTTTGGCTGTGGGTCCTGGGAGTCCCCACAACAGCCTGGGCCTTCTGTGCTTGGTGATTCATCCCCCATCCCCAGCGGCGACTCCTCTGCCCCTGGAACCCTGCTCCCCAGCCTTTCCCTTCCAGTTCCAGGAACTCAAGACTCAGGGCACTGGCTCACTTGCTCCCTCCTCCCATCCACATGGCGCTCCCTCCCTCCTCTCAGAGCTTTCTACAGGGGCCTCTACCCACTGGCCAGCCGGGAGGCCTTACCCTGATGCTGGCACTGGCTCCCGAACCTTTCACAGGACCGGAAACAGAGGGTGAATTCCAGGTTTAAGTCAGCGGGCAGCCCAGAAGGAGCAGAGGCCCGGGAGGAGGAGGAGCTCAGTCAGGGCTGGGGTCTGTGTGAGTTGAGAGGTCCACCTGGACCTCACAGTGAGGGATAGACCAAGGCTGGCTGACTGGATGCCCCAGGGAGCAGGGAAAGCCCTGTGATCTCCTGTGAAGAGGAGCACTGGCATGGCACCACCTGGCTCCTCTCCAGCTTTGGAGATGGCTGAGCTGTGAGAGTGGATGTCGTCTGTGATTTTGTTAAATACCACTCTACACAGTGCTGCAAGGACATTTTGTAAGAAGAGAGGTTACTTTCCACCTATGGATGGTCTGATCAATCAGCTGAATACCTGAAGAGCAAACTCTCTGTTTGAATTGCCATTGAAGAGTTTTGCAAAGGGACTGCACTTCCATAAGTCAGGCTAGGAACACAGTGCTCCATAATCAGTGCCATCCCTTCCTTCATCCTTGCATCATCTCTCTCCCTGACCACCATGCTAGGTTACCCTCCTTCCCTCCCTCCCTCCTTTCCTGTGCCCCCTCTTTTCCCACCCCCAAAAAACATTTCCACTTCCTAGCACTTATCTTGATAAGCTATATTAGTTGTTCAGAGGAGTTACACTTTCGATTCCTCCCCTAAGTAAACCCTCCTTTAGACAGCTTGTTTGTGTGTAAATGCCTTGAGCCCTGTGTGGGCTATCATGTCCAGTGGTATTTTACATCTTCCATTTACATACACCATTTTTCTCTCTGAGCCTGGCCTACTTAACATGGTTATTCTAGGTCCATCCATCTTCTGCAAGCAACATAGTATTATTCATTCTAATGGATGAGTAAAATTCCATGATGCATATATATACCACATTTTGTTGATTCACTTCCTCTATTGTAGGCATTGGGTGTTTCCATAACTTGGCTGTTGTGAATAGTGTGGCAGTGGATGTACATGTGCAAGTGTCTTTACCATTTCCTGGCTTGTGATGCTCTGGGTAGGTGCCCAGGAGTGGTATGGCTGGATTGTAGGGAAAGTCTGCGTTTAGTTTTGTGAGAAACCTCCAGACTGACTTCCAGTGGTTTGTATTCATTTGCATTCCCACCAACAGTGGAATGGGGGTCTTCTCCCCCTATACCAGCCAGCATCTGTTACTGTTTGAATTCTCTGTCCTGGCCAGGCTTACTGGGGTGAGATGGGAGCTCAGTGTTGTTTTTATTTGTATTTTATTTATGGCTCAGGATGTTGAACATTTCCTCATGTGTCTGTTGACCATTTTTACTTCTTCAGGTAAATCTCTGTTCAGCTCCTTTGCCCATGTGTGGATCAGGTTAATAGTTTGGATGGGATTCATTTCTTGAGCTCCTTGTGTATTTTGGATAGTAGGACCTTATTGGATATATGAATGGCAAATATCTTCTCCCAGTATGATATTTGTCTTTCTAGTTTAGTAACTATGTCCTTTGCTGTGCAGAAATTTTTAGTTTGATGTAATCCCATTTGTTAAGTCCCTCTCATATTTGCAGCACCCCTGTGACTTTTCTTAATTTTTGGGGGGGGAATGGTTCTAGGGCTTGAACTCAGGGCTGGGGCACTGTTATTGAGCTTTCTCAAGGCTAGCACTCTACCACTTGAGCCGCAGCACCCCTTTCCAGCTTTTCTGAGTATGTGGTACTGAGGAATTGAACCCAGGGTTTCATGCATGCTAGGCAAGCACTCTACCACTAGGCCACACTTTCGGACTTCTTTAAAATTTTGGTTGTTGTTGGTGGTGGTGGTTGAGCTCTTCATCTCAAGGCTACAGCCCTACACCTTGAGCCACAGCTTCACTTATCAGTTTCTCCTGATTAATTGGAGATAAGAGTCTCATGGACTTTAGCACCTGGGCTGGCTTTGAACCTTGAACTTCAGGTCTTTGCCTCCTGAGTAGCTAGGATTACAGGCATAAGCCACCACACCCAGCCTAATTTTTTTTTTGATGGGCCTGGGGCTTGACCTCAGGAACTGTTCACTCTCTTGAGCCTCTTTGGGCTCAGGTTATTACTCTACCACTTGACCCACAGCACCAGTTCCAGCTTTTTTGAGTAGTTTATTAGTCTCATGGGGTCTTTCCTGCCTGGGCTGGCTTTGAACTGCAATCCTCAATCTCAGTCTCCGGAGTAGCTAGGATTACCGGCATGAGGGGTGGGAGTTTGGACTAGTGGTAGAGTGCTTGCCTAGCATGCGTGAAGACCCAGGTTTGATTCACATACATACAAAAAGCCAGAAGTGGTGCTGTGGCTCAAGTGGTAGAACTCTAGCCTTGAGAAAGCCCAAAGACAGTGCTCAGGCCCTGAGCTCAAGCACAGAGCCCAGCACTGGCCAAAAAAAAAAAAGATCTTTACTGATAGCATTTTAATTTTCCATTGTACTAACATTTCTTTCCTCCAAGTATGTGAATATAATAGTTAATATAGTATAATGTGATATTATAGGATATTTATTACTAAATGTATGGCAGGCATCCTGTTAGTTTCATGCCAGTGGTAAGTGGGCATTGTGCCTGCTTTATCAAACTCGCAGCGAATTGGAGTGGCTGGGGACAAAGTGATCACAATAACATGGAGGCAGGGGAGTGGCTAGTTGGTGGAGGGTTCATCTAGCAAGCAGGAAGCCTGGGTTCATTTCCTCAGCATCACAATCACAGAAAAAGTTGGAAGTGGCACTGTGGCTCAAGAGGCAGAGTACTAGCCTTGGGCAAAAGAAGCTCAAGGACAGACCCCAGGCCCTGAGTTCAAGTCCCAGAACCGGCAAAATCAATAGCCAATGGAAATGTTGTGTCACTCAGGGCACATGGCTCTGAAAGTAGGCATGGCTGGCTCAGGTGAAACTCACTTGGATCATGGAGAGGCTCGTGTTCTTGAAGAATTCCAGGGACGGTAGGATGAGGAGCAAGGATGTAGGTGCTGGAGAAGGAGGCAGAGGACAGGCTCTAATGTTGAGGCTTTCTTCCAGAGGCTTTCAGAAGTCCCAATGGAGCTCTTGAGGGTGTGGGAAGGAGCTACAGAAGCCACGTATGCACCTAAGCACAGAGGGAAGAGGGGTGTTTCTGGCTGAGGAGGGACTAGAGGCCTCGAATACAATGGTCTTGGGATGGACAGATGTGCAGAATGGCCCGGGGGTTCTGCTACAGTGGTGTCAATGCTGGGTGTAGCAGCATTGCAGGGGAGATATGTGGGGCAGGGTTCTGGAGTGGGGCTCGGGTGTGCAGCTAAGCCTCAATTTCACCAGGTGGGAAGAAAGCAGGGGGTCCCACCAAGTCCCCCAGTAGAATGGGCTGTGTGACCAGATGGAGTCAGCCAGGAATCAGTCATGAAAGAGACAGACTGGGCAGTGGACCTTGTACCCAGGAGTGCCAGAACAAAAGGCTCCCACTGACTGAGCAGAGATGCCTGCAGGGTGGACTAGAAGGAAGACCTGAGGAGGCCTAGCTCATGATGGTGAGGGGGGGAAGGGGGGACAAGCCTGATGGCAGCCTGGAGAGGGTCTCCAGCATGGCAGTGAGGCTGTCAGCGGGGCAGCTGGCATGGTTCAGGCATCCAGCCTGGCGGTGAGGCCATCCGTGGGGGCCCTGGCGTGGTGAGGGCATCCAGTGAGGCGGTGAGGCTGTGAGGGTGGAGCCCTTGGGAGGGCGCCAGGCTGGAGGAGTCTGGAAGGGGAGTGGAGTGGGGAGGTGGAGTGGAGATGGGGCGCGCAACCCTTCTTGGGATCCAGTGGAAAGTGGGCAGGACTGCAGTAGGTCCTGATGGGGGTTGATGTGAAAGTCCAGCCCAACTCCTCAGGTGACAGGCCCCACCTGGCGAATAGACCTGCCCGGCGGGTGAGCCCAGCAGGCTCCCAGAACGTGGCCTGCATGGACTACTTCAGGCCCAAGCCACAAGCCTGCAGAGCCGACCCCAAAACACACACCCTCCTGCCCCAGGCCCACGCAGGTCCTTCACTCTGCCCCCAAACCCCCACTTTACAGGTCACCACGGCAGCCCTCTTCACCTTTCCATAGAAGCTGATCTGGTCTGCTGAGGTCCCCACCAACTCCTCAGAACCCAGCCAGCCAATGGTTCCTGAGTGCTAGGTCAGATTCGCCCCCTGGCTCACAGGTGACTGGATTTGCACAGTTGGTCCCTGTTGTCTTGGGTGTGGAATGCCACCTGGTGGTCTCAGGGGTCTTTGCCCTCCTCTTGGCTTGAGGTTCTTTGGAGAATCAGCAAACTTCTTCTCAAGTGATCTTTGCAAGGCACAAAGTAGTGAATGACATGGGTGCGGTGGCTCATGTCTGTAATCCTAGTTACTAAGGAGTCTGAGATCTGAGTATAGAGGTTCAAAGTCAGCCTGGGCACTGAAGAACATGAAACTCTTACCTCCAATTCATCACTAGAAAGGGAAGTGCTGCTGCGTTTCAGGGGTAGGGCTGCAGCCTTGAGTGGAGGAGCACAGGGATAGGGCCCAGGCCCAGAATTCAAGTCCCATAAATGGCAAAACAAAAACCCCCAAAACAAAAAACAACAAAAAAGTAGTGGATGACCTTGGGCTTTAGTCCAAAGGACATGACCCACACCTGTCAGCTTTACCCCATTCCCTCCGTGAGGAGCAGCTGCCACGCACTGTCTCTGTCACCCAGTGTCCCTGTCACACATTGTCCCTGTCACACACTGCCCCTGTCACACACTGTCCCTGCCCACCCTACTTTTGAGAAGCTAGGATTATAGGAATGAGACACTGTGCCTGGCACAAATTATAGTTCTAGTAAAATAATCCAAAATACAAAACTTGTGATTTGAAACAGGGATGTTCAGTTACTAACGTGTGTGAGGACAGTCCAAATCCGAAATCAAGAAGTCCAGTTCAACCTGCTTGACCACCTGCATATGGAGTTTACCTTTTGAAAGCCCACTGAAGCTCAGTGCTGCTTCCAACAAGTCCCAAGGCAGAGAGCAGTCTCTGTACAGGTATTAAAATGACTCCTAACTGTATTCACTGTGGGCAGTTAACTTTAATGCTGTGGTTTTGAATCCCTCCCAAATGGCTTGGATTTAATGTAAAAAATTATCCCACCATACAATCATGACATTTCTGGTGTCAATTGTGAATATGGAAACTCAGCATGAATTGAGAAGTAGTTGATACATCCTGAAGGAGTATTTTCAGTAATAACTAGTTTTAGTGAAGGTGTAATTCGTATTAATTGATTTCAGTTACTGAATTATTTTTATGGGAACATTAGTTTACAAATTCTGTATGTATATTTAGAATGGAATTGCTTGTATAAAATCTATATCTAATGAACTGGGGATTCATCTTTAGTGGAGAGTATAACATTCTACTTGAGATAGTAAGGATTCTTCTCCCATAAGAAGAATTTATGCTTTTACAGCCCATGTATAATTTGTGTGTGTGTGTGTGTGTGTGTGTGTGTGTGTGTGTGTGTGTGTGTGTGACTTAACCTCTGGGCATTGTCCCTGAGCTCTTCAGCTCAAGGCTACTGCCCCACCCGTTGAGCCACAGCCCTACTTGTGTTTTTCTGATGGTTAATTGAAGGTAAGAGTCTCATGGACTTTTTAGTGCCAGGGCAAGCTTTGAACCGCAAACCTCAGGCCTCGGCATCCTCAGTAGCTAGGATTAGAGGAGTGAGTCACTGTGCCTAAATTTCCTCCACAAACTGTTGGGCAAAATCACACAGGTTCTTTCTTGACCTCTTCATTTGCCTTCTCACCCAGCCATGCTTTCAGAATCTTTTGTTCATTGTCAAGAGCAGGAAAGAATTAAAAAATCTCTGGTGAGTTGCTTTTTATTTCTTACATTGCATTTTATGAATCTAAGGGTGTCCAAGAATTAAAAACAGAAAAACAGATTCAGCTTTGGGAACAGGTTCATAAGTCAGATAAAAATGGCTTGTGGATTTAGCAGATTATAACATCTTACATTCTAAGTTAATGCAGATTTGCTTCAGTTTGTTTGTAGTTTTTCTAATGTGATTCAAGGACACCTAGGAAGTAACTTCCCATGGAAGGTAAATTTTCACTATCAACTTATCAGAAATCTCATTCTCATGCCTAACATTATACTGTGTTAAGTTCTACTGCAGTTAATGAAATAGTGTGGTCAAACTCACCTTCAGATATTCTGGAAGAATGAGTTAGCTATTTGTCCTTAAATTACTCTCCATATAGGCTTCTTGAAGTGCTTTGTGGTCTTTGTTTACTTGAAAGTTAAGCTTCCTTTGATATAGTTTATGGTGCTTTTAGAAATCCCTCTTTCCATTCTCTAGGGACTCATCAGAGATAAGATCTAGTGATTAATTGGAGATAAGGAATCCCACTATCTACTGATTAACTGGAGATGAGTCTCAGTTTCTTTAGTGCCTAGGCTGGCTTTGAACCATGATCCTCAGCTCTCAGCCTGATTAACAGCTAGGATAACATGGCTGAGCATAAATGAAAATTTTATCAAGAAATATTTGATGCACTTTCCAACTATATTCTGTATTGTAGAAGGTAGGCAATGTTCACAAAACTTCATGCTAGCCTTTCTTTTGCTTAGGAAGGAAATATCAGGCTATCAATGATCAGCCTTAATCTTTGGAAATTTAATAACAAAATTGATTACAATAGCATGTTTTGTGCTACTTACTTTTATTTTTTAGCATATTTTTATTTGGGGACCTAAGTGAAATCTTGTAAGGACCAAATCAATCATTACCTACCTTCTCAAGTACTGCTGCTCCCTTTAACAATCACCTGGAAGCTATGCTTTTCAAAGATCTACTGATGTGGTTTGTATTCCCTATGAGGTCCTGCAGGTTTTGATTGCATATGAGGGCACTTTTCTTTTTTCTTTGTCCTGGGCTTGAGCTCAGGGTCTGAGCACTGTCCTTGGACTTTCTCCAGGCTAGAGTTCTACCACTTGAGCCTCAGCAACACTTCTGGCTTTTTTCTATGTATGTGGTACCAAGGAATCGAACCTGGGTCTTCATGCATGCTATGCAAGAACTCTACCACTAGACTAAACTCCCAGCCGTGAGGGCACCTTTTAATAGTAGCTCTAAATGGATTTTTCAGTGAGGCAGAATATGAACATGCAGGAATTATTATTTGTTTACTTCCTTGTTAGTGAATTTTATCAAAATGAGCTAAAACTACTCTATCAGACACCTACTTATAACTCATGTTGTCATGTCAATTTATTAGCTCCTTAATGTTTTGTTTGTCTCTATTGCTAGCAGCAGAAATGTATTCTGATGTATTAGGGAAACTCTGTATTTGTAATTATCTCCATAATATTTGGGAAAATGTGTATTTTGAGTTTTCTTTCTCCCACTCTATGGATAACACAGGAAGCTGGAAATATTTTATGTAAGACAAAAGCATACATGCAGAAGGATAAAATTCTAGAACTGATGTGCTCATGATTCAAATCTAATTTCTTGAAGGAAATGTGTCATTGCAGGAGGTGGTGACATTTGGTGATGTGACTGTGGACTTCAGTTGTGAGGAGTGGAAGGACCTAAACAATGCTCAAGGACCCTGTATAGAGATGTAAAGCTAGGGAACTGCAGCAACCTGGTTTCCTTGGGTGAGCAAAAATCACCTGATCTTGAAAGATCAACTGATATGATTTTAATGGATAGGTGAAGTTACTTCTATTAGTTCTATTTAGATGAACTATTTTTGTCAGTGGGAAGTGTCATTTCTTTTTTTTCTTCTCTCTCTCTCTCTCTCTCTCTCTCTCTCTCTCTCTCTCTCTCTCTCTCTCTCTCTCTCTCTCTCTTTTGTTGCTGTTGTTGTTGGACATTGGGCATAAGCTCTAGGACTGGGAACAGTTCCTGAACTCTTCAGCTCAAAGCTAGTTCTCTGTCACTTTTAGCCATATCATCAGTTTTTGTTTTCTTGTGGTTAATTGGAGTCTCAGACTTTTGTGCCTGCACTGGCTTTCAACTGGCTTTGAACTGCAATCCTCTGATCTCAGCCACCTGAGTAACTGGGATTACAGGTATGTGCCACAGGCACCTAGCAGTATTGTTTCCTTCTTGTTGTATTTTACTTTTTTTCCAGTCGTGGGGCTTGACCTTAGGGCCTGAGCATTGTCCTTGGGCTTTTCCTCAAGGCTAGCACTCTACCACCTGAACTGAAGCACCGTGTCCCACTCAAATGTGGTATCAAGGAATCAAACCCAGGTCTTTGTGCATGCCAAGTAAGCACTTTGCCACTAGGCCAAACTCCCACCAAAGTATTGCTTTCTTCTAAGAAAAACTTCAACTTGATTATGTAATTCTTTTTTGGGGGGGAGGGATTAAGGGGCTTGAATTGTGGGCCTGGGCACTGTTTCTAAGATCTTCAACTCGAGGCTACCACCCTACTCCTTGGCCTGGGCACTGTCCCTGAGCTCTACAGCTCAAGGCTATCATCCTATCCTTGAGCCACAGTGCCCCTTCGCATTTTCTACTGATTTATTCTCATTATTTAAGCAGCCAAATCAGTAGTTTGACCAAAATCTGAACTGTTTCCTAATAATCGACTATCTTTACAAATCTGAGGTAATTAATGTAATTGGATATATAATCTAGAGTAGAATGCATATGACTATTGGAATTATGATCTAGGAATCATTAGTGTGTATTCATAATCCAAACCTGGCACTGGTGCATTGGTTTATCCTTGTACCCACTCAGGAGGCTGAAATCTAACTACAATTAGCCCCTCAAGAACTGGAATTGGAACATGGACTCATACTGGTAGAATGCTAGCCTCGAGTAAAAGCTGAGTTCCAGCCACACAATGGGGAAAAAATGTAAAGCTAGGGAAAAGTCAATCATGGAGCCAGTGAGAAATGAGAAACATTTAGGAGCAACCTTGTGAACAGAAAGTGTTGAGACCTTACAACACAGGTGACACACCATGAGCAATAACTCTTCAGTATTCCTTATCAGCAGGGCATTCTTTTCCTAAATCTATATTGATTGTAAAGCTGGAGCAGGGTGCAGAACCACGGATACGAGAAGTCTCAGAAAAGAATTTTACAGGGGAGTTATTGCATTTTGTATAGTGATGGTAGAGCCAGAGCAAGTAGATAAATAAATCTTGAGCCATATGAAGCAATAATATTCCTAGTTCCCCTAAGTTCTGGATGTGGCAGAGAACTAGATGATCCGTTTTCTCAAAGATTTATGAATCAAGAATTCATAGGGAGACATACTGAATTTTGTGTAGCAGTAGAGTTAGAGTTAGAAATACTCTCTATCTTTGTGGAATCATTCTCAAACAAAAATAGAGATATAAAAAATAAAATTTCTTTTTCTTTATAACTAGGATAACACAGGTAAAGTATAAAATGGAATATGTCAGTATTGGTGTCCTTTGATAAAAAAAAATATCTTCTCAATAAAGGGCAGACACTGTGATTCAGATTCAAAGATTTTAGTCTACAGTGGATTATTGACAAGTCCTGAGCTGGAGTATCCTTGATTTTTCATGATTCTTATGGTCAGAATTGCCAGAAAAGGGATTTGTACTTAGACTTTGTCTAAGATTGATAGAAATGAAGTTTAAAATTCCCACAGATACATGAAGAAATTGATAGTGAGACGTTAGTAGTCAAGAGATTCATGTATATATCTTTACTCTCAGGAACTTTTACCATTTAGATAAAAGGCAAGGGGATGGATAAAATACTCCAGTGGTATCTGAATCTGGAAAATATTTCTGTTCTTCACTTAATGGCTAAGAAGGAAAGCAGCAATATATACATATTTCAAAAACATAAAAGAAACAGCTTATTCCCCCATGGTAAATAAAAACAGTATTTGAAAAACACAACCATAAGGATACTATAGGTAGATGGTAAGTACACAGTTTAAAACTCTACCAACACAAAGTGGAATCATTTGTGATGTTTTAAAGTTCTAAAAGTTAGGGAGGGAGAAAATGTCTACCTTGACCTGGCACGGTGGCTCACTCCTGGAATCCTAGCTACTCCAGAGGCTGATGTCTGAGGATCATAGTTCAAAGTTAGCCTAGGTACTCTTATCTCCCAATTAACCACTATAAAACAGGACATGGCCTGTGTCTCTGTGGGTATGATGGTAGCCTTGATTTAAAAAGCCCATGGACAGTGCCCAGACCCACAATTCAAGCTCCACAACCAAAAAAAAAAAAAAGCCAGAGGCGATGTCTCACACCTATAATCCTACTCAGTAGGCTGAGGTCTGAGGATCAAATTTCAAAGTGAGCCCAGGCACAAAAGAACCTGAGATTCTTATCTCCAATTAACCTGGAGAAAATGGGCAGTGGGTCTTGGCCCAAGGGTAGGGTGGTAGCCTTGAACTGAAGAGCTCATGGACAACACCCAGGCCAAGTTCAACCTCCAGAACCAACAAAAATAAATAAATAAATAAATAAATGAAAAATAAATCTAAAGAAAGCAAATGTCTTTACATTAAAGAAAATTGGAATCTTATTTATGTTTTTGTCTTTTTTTATTGTAACTCATTTTATATTTCCAAGAAATGGAGGACATAATTTCAGTCTGCCAGGAAAATTCAGTTGGATGACTATGTGAAGTAGGAGTCACCAATAGTTATACAGTGGAAGAAAGAGGGAGATTAGTGAGAATATTTTATTTGAGTTCAAAACATAAGGCAGAGCTGAGTAGGAATATTCTGGATTCCTTAGTGATGAAGACTGAAGAATTCAGTGAGTGTCAGAACACGCTCCTTTACAGTGAGCCTGATGACATACGTGCTGCATCTAGACCAGGTGTGTCTCCTGTAGTTGAAGAATCCTTCAGATATTCAGAGCATTTTAGACCAAAATTTGAGTGTTCTGATGAGCTGAAGTATTTTGAATATGGTGAAGAGAAGGTATTAAACTCAGAGAGCCTATTTTTAAAGCAGAATTGGGTTTTTGTGGGAGCCTCTAACAATAACCATAACCAGCATAGAGACAACTATGATAAGTCTACTCACAATACCCAAGCAGTAGTTCAGAGAGAAAAGAAAACAACTGAATGTACTAGATGTGGAAAAACACACTTAGAAATCAGCTCCTAGGAGACACTGGAGAATTTATACAAGAAAGAAACCATATGAATGCAACAAACGTGGAAAGTCTTTCATCCAGAAGGTAGAACTTAAAAATCATCGGAGAACACACACAGGAGAGAAAACTTAGGGATGTAAAGTATGTGGAAATTCCTTCTCCCTGAAGGCATACCTTACTACCCATCACGGAATACACACAGGAGAGAAATCATATACATGTAACAGGTGTGGAAAGTCTTTCACCAGGAAAATACACCATACTTTCCATCGGAGAACACACACAGAGAAACCATATCAATGTAAGAAATGTCAAAAGTATTTCAGAATGAAGTCAGATCTCATTTTGCATCAGAGAACACACTCAGGAGAGAAACCTGTAACATGTAAGAGGTGTGTAAATTTTTTCTCCCACAAGTCAGCACTTAATGCCCATCAGAAAACACACACTGGAGAGAAACCTTATCAATGTAACAGGTGTGGAAAGTCTTTCAGAAAGAAATCATACCTCCCTTTGCATCAGAGAATACACACAGAAGAGAAACATTCTCAATGTAATAGATGAGGAAAATCTTTCACCTGGAAAGCAATCCTTTATAATCATCAGAACACACACAAGACAGAAACTTTATGAATTTTAATGAACATAAAGTGTTTTTCATTTGGAAGGCAAAACGTACCAATCCTCAGAGTATAAACAGAAGACAAAACTTACATAATTAATGTAGAAAAGCTTTCATCCAGAAGGCAGATCTTCCCAACCATCAGAAGAGACAAACAGAAAAACTTGATGAATGTTATGAATGTGAAAACTCTTTCATCTAGAGGAAGGCCTTACTAATCATCAGAGATGACATAAAAAAGAAACCGTATGAATAACAAATGTGCAATGTCCTTCACATAGGTATGACACCTAAGCAACCATAAAAGGAGTCTCACCCATGAGAAACCTTAAGACTAATAAAATATGTGAAGTATTCCTAGAAGAAAACTCGGTTTGCATCAGGATACCCACACAGAGTGAAGGCTTATGAATGTAGCAAATGTGTAACTCAGAAGGCACAGCTCAGAATTCCACATGACAGAAATCCTATGAATGAAACAAATATGGAAAGTTGTTTCTTTTTTTAATTTTACTTCACTTGTCAGCTAGTTAATTGGATGTAAGACTAGTTGATTTCTGGTAGTTAATTGGATATAAGTGTCTCTTGGACTTTTTGTGCCAGGACTGGCTTTGCATCGAGATCCTCAGATCTCAGCCTCCTGAGTAGCTAGGATTCCAGGCTTGAGCCACCAGCACCCATGAAATATTTTCAAGAAGTCATACCTCAGTTTGCAGAAGAAAACACACAGGAGAGAAATTGTTTGAAGGGAACAACTGTGGAATGTCGTTTACTAAGAATTCATGGCTCTGTACTTATAAAACACACAGGAGAGAGAAATCTCATTACTATAACAATGGAGTAAAATCTTTCATCTGGAAGGCACGCCCCAGTATTTATCAGAGAATATTCACTAGAAGAAAAGTAGCAAACAGAGCAAATGTTCAATAACTTTTAATCAGCCAAGAACGTGGAAAGCATCCATTTTTGCACTACTCCTCTAAAGTCTCTGAATGTATGTCTATTCATTATAGCAATGACATACTACATAGTGTTCAATTTTTGAATGGAAGATGCAATTCCATGCTTATTATAAAATTTGCACAGAAGTCAAATCTCTCTTAACACCTTTTTTTGGGGGGGGTCATGGGGGTTGAACTCTGGGCCTGGGCACTGTCTCAGGGTGTCAATGTATGAGAATTAATGCACTTACTACATAGTGAATGTAACTGTAACTCCTCTATACATTACCCCAACAATAAAAATTAGTTTAATAAAGTCTCAAGTCCTTTTGTGTGTGGGCTGTCCTTGAACCTTGATCCTCATATGTCAGCCTCCTGAGTAGCTAGGATTCTAAGTGTGACTCACCAGGACTGGCTCCATCCAACCATCTTGTAACTTCCTTTACACCCTCATTTTTTGCATTACTACCAGAATTAAGTTTGACAAAAGCATGTCTTAATTGGAAAGCATGTCTTAATTGTGTGGTATAGCTATCTTCAGAGAGATAGAGAAAGGAAAGTAGTGATGGCAGATAGATGTTCATCCTCCAGAGAACTGTACTTTCAACCTCCAGAATAGGGAGAAAGCACAGGCACTTCACATCATCCACAGTGGTGTTTTACAATAACTCAGAAAAATCTAATCCTAGCTAATCTGGAGGCTGAGATCTGAGGATTGAACTTCATAGCCACCCTGGGTAGTGAAGACCACTAAAGACCAAGAGACTCTTATCTCCAATTAATCACTAGAAAAAGGGGAAGTACGGCTGTGGTTCAAGAGGCAGGGTGGTAGCCTTGAGCTGAAGAGCTCAGGGACAACACACAGGGTGAGATTAAGCCCCAAGACCCACAATAAATAAATAAACAAATAAACAAACAAACAAATAAATAAATAAGGAGCTAATAGTAGAAATAGCCTTGATCCAGGTGCTGTTGGCTCATGCCTGTAATGCTAGCTACTCAGGAGACTGAGATCCGAGAATCAGGGTTCAAAGCCAGCCTCTGCACTAAAGACATCCAGGTCCTGGCAATGAGGAGCAGGGGGCAAGGCAAAAGACCCTGGACCCTCCCATGAACACTGAACCACGAAGCTTCGCCAACCCAGGGAAGCCCATAGCAGTGGCTGGGGTCAGTCCCCATCCCCTTTTGTCCTCCACCTGTTGCTGACCATCGCACAGCCTATTCCTAGAGTGATATGGCATGGCTCCTCTGATGACTGTCCTGTCCTATTAGGAAATTCATTCATTAAATAAATCAAAATTTTTAAATTAAAAGTTGTTTTTTGCCTGTCCTGGGTATTGAACTTAAGGCCTGAGCCCTGTGCTTGGGCTTTCTCAAGGCTAGAGCTCTACCACTTGAGCCACAGCACCACTTCTGGCTTTTTTTCTATGTATATGGTACCGAGAAATTGAACCCAGGTCTTCATTTGTACAAGGCAAGGACTCTACCTCTAGGCCAAACTACTGGGCTTGCATTTTCTTTAATAATTTCTTCAGCTAACTACTGAGTGGCTAGAGCAGTGTAAGCCCCCATGCCTGCCTGGGAGAAATCTCTCATCTCCTTTCCTCTTATCTGACATCCTATGCTTCTCTCCTAAAGGCTTATGATTTTCTTGTGTGTGTTATATGTAGGGCTTGACTCTGGGTCTGGTCACAGTCCCTTAGCTCTTCACCTCAATGCTATCACACTACCCCTGAGCCACAGCGCCACCTATGCATTTCCCGTGGTTAATTGGAAATAAGTGTCTCATGGCCTTTAGTGCCCGGCTGGCTTTGAACTATGATCGTCAGATCAGAGCCTCCTGAGTAGCTAGAATTACAGGTGTGAGCTATCAGGCCCAGCTTATTGTGATTTTTGATGATCTTTTACACACAACATGATTAGGAAATATTGGGTAAAAAACTTGACAGCAAATATAATTATACAAACTATTGAATTCCTTCCTTAAAAGAAAATTCCTCAGAGGCAAGCAGATCAGGCAAAACCTGGGATACTTGAAGACTATCTGTGCAGTGTAATTTTCATTGTCCAAGGCAACATTGTAAATATATTTTAAAAATATATTTTTATTGTAATTAATAGAAGGATCACATTATATTTGCCAGGTAGAACACGCATTCCTTCACAAACATTGCTACCCTTTCTCATTTTTTTTGCCAGTCCTGGGCTTGAGCTCAGGGTCTGAGCCCTCTCCTTGGACTTTCTCAAGGCTATATCTCTACCACTTGAGCCTCAGTACCACTTCCAGCTTTTTTCTATGCATGTGGTACCAAGGAATCAAATCCGGGTCTTCGTGTATGCTAGGCAAGCACTCTACCACTAGGCCAAACTCTTTCTCATGTTTTTGTCCCATTTCCTACCCCCACCCCTCCCAATCATCTTCTTTTCCCAACTTTCCTATCCTATTTCAAATAAACAAAGATATATACAAAACTATGGAATGCTTCATGAATTCGCGTGTCATCCTTGTACAGGGGCCAGGCCAATCTTCTCTGTATTGTTCATTTTAGATGTATTTATTCCTAAGTATTTTACTGTTTATACTAGTGTAAACAGATTTGATTCCTGACATTATTTCTAAATTGTAAATTTCTCACATATGTATGTCCACTTAACTTTATCCAATTACTATATCTTGTTACTTCACACTGAACTGTTACTAACAAAGAGTTTCTAAATCAAAGATAAGGTTAGCTTTGGGAGCCACTGGCAGCTGCCTATTATCCTAGCTCCTCAGGGTGTTAGGTGCTTAGATTCCACCATGGCAGAGGCAGAGGCTGCTGGAGCACAGTCCCCAGCAAGGCCCCAAAGGTCCAAGTTTCCACTGAGTCGGTGCTGTGGGGGAAGTCCCAACCCCAACATCAGTGTTGGGCACCATGGAGCCACCAGGCTTGTGGTGCCCTCTTATGAACTTGCTAGCAAACACCTGTATCCACGGAGATCTGCCTTCTTGTGGAGCTTTCCAGTCTCTCTGGTGCAATCTGGTAGTTCCTACATCAGACCTCCCCCTACAGCCTCAATGGTGTGTCCCGCTCCCCACCCCCTCACCCATATGTTGGTGAGAAAGTGCCATGGGTGGGTTGGGTGATCATCTACTTGTGTGCACTGGGAGCTGCTCCACAGGATTCACTTAGCCCGGGTCCCTTGAAACTCCAGATCAGATTCCGGACTCCTCTTCTGCTGGTGCAACTAGTCCAGCTCCTCCCGCTTTGCAGATAGTGCTGGAGCCTCACTGGTATCCAGCTCCCTGGGTCTGGGGCTCCTCACATGCCTTGGCCTGGGGCTCAGGACACCAAGACCTGCTTTGACCCCAGCACCTCAGTATCCTCGGCCCTGAAAATGGGTCCACGCTTTGCCCACTGCACACTGTTCCACCTATGGCCCATGGGATACTAGCTGTTCTGTGCACCCATGTGTAAACCTGAGTGCAGTTAGTGCCCACTGCCCTGTGACACATGTCTGTTTTGTCTACTAGTGTTGTGGGGAGTCCACATTCTGGGTGATGGCACAAAAGTTATTCAAACTTGTCAGTGGTGGCACCTGCCTGTAATCCTATCTGCTAGGAGGCTGAGATCTGAGATGTGGCAGGAGAGTCCCTGAGACTTTTTTTTTATTTTGCAAGGTTTTGGGTTTGAACTTAAAGTCAGAGCACAGGCCTTGGGCTGTTTCCTTAGCTCTTTAGCTCAAGTCTACTGCCTTCCCCCTGGACACACAGCCCCATTTCTCATTTTCCAGTGATTAACTGGAGATAAGAGTCTCTCCTTCTTGGGCCAGGAGTTTGGCTTTGTGGTAAGATGCTTGCCAAGCATGCATGAAGACCCAGGTTCTATTACTTGGTACCACATATGTAGAAAAAAGCCAGAAATGATGTTGTGGCTGGAATGATAGGCTACTATCCTGGAGAAAGCCCAAGGACAGTGCAGGCCCTGAGTTCAAGGCCTAGGACTGGCAAAAGAAAGTGTCACATTCTTTAGTGACTAGTAGCTATGATTACAATTCAAGTGTCAGCCACTGTACCCAGTGCCATTTTGAATTTAATCAGAGGAACACTTATGCCAGACTTTGTTGGCTTATGTCTATAATCCTCTGCTTAGGAGACTGAGATCTGAGGATCAGGATTCCAGGCCATCCCAGGTAAGAAATACCATGAGGCTTATCTCCAGTTAAGCAGTGAGAAACCCAGAAGTAGTGCTATGACTTAATTGGCAGCATGGTATCTATAAGGATAAAAGCCAAAAGAAAGAATCCTGGGTTCAAGCCACAGTCCTGGCACACATGAAAGAAAAGAAATGAAATTATTTTACAACTGAGAACGAGACCCTTGCTCATCATAACTCATTCCAAATTGTTTGTGTGAGAGAGAGCTAATAGTTTTATTCTTTACTTAGAGAGATGAGATACTGCTGTGGGTTCTCACCCAGTTTGGAGGATGGAAATAGACTCTCTGTAACACATCCACAAAAGGGGAGAATCATTCCAGAATTGTGTTCAGTTTATGTCCTTGCAAACTGAAGATGACGATCAGCTGCTACTTTCTACATCAATGGCTAGGATGTAGGAAGTGGTTTGTTTCAGTCAGCTTCATAGAACAGTGATTTCTAATTTGAGTGAGACTAAATGGGGTCAGTCATTCTCCTTTTCTGTTTCAGAACTCCATCCTATTAGTGTCAGCACTAAAAATGTCAGGTGTGCACTGGAAAGTGAATCTCTTCTGAGTATAATGTACCTTGCATTTTAGACAATAGCCACTTAATTTTTACTTTTCTGTTGAGTTGAGGCTAATGTGCTTATTTAGTTTTCTGAATGAAACCACCAGTGCCATAAGAGTGAAAAAACAATTGACAGAATTTAAAGGCTAGGGTGAGAGAATTAAAAGGCTAGATACTCATTTCTCAAGTATACCACACTGCATTCATTGCTCCTCCTTGGAAATAAATATGCTCCAAGATGCCTTTGAGGTTTCATTGGTTGCTCTTTTTTTGTGTGTGTGATACTAAAAGATGTTTGTTCGAATACCTACTGTAAGTATTATAAACGATCTTTACCCACTCTTTGATCTCATACATTTGGAAAATTGATACATTTTTCCTATTTCTCTGCTTTGATTTTATGTTTAATCTGCCCTTATCTTTGAATCATTTCAGGTCAAAAGTTGGGACATGGCCACCCTGACTTCCCTTGGTGGGTTTTCAGACAGCCTGGCTTTCTCCCCTGTGTGTAGGCTGTTTCAGCATAGGTGATGAGGATGGCAAGATCTGTGCATGGAATACACTCTCCATAAAAAACAACTTTGAGGTCAAATCTTTTTGCAAAATGTTAGGTCCAACTTTATGCTGGCAAGGATGCTTTCTTTTAGGCATTTTTTTAAATTAATTAATTTATTTATTTTCTTCCCAGTCCTGGGCTTGAGCTCAGGGCTTGAGCACTGTCCTTGGACTTTCTTAAGGCTACCACTCTACCACTTGAGCCTCAACACCACTTCCGGCTCTTTGCTATGTATGTGGGGTGCCGAGGAATCAAACCGGGGTCTTCGTGCATGCTAGGCAAGCACTCTACCACTAGGCCAAACTCCCAGACATAGGATTTTCATTTTTTAAAAATACATAATCAGCTTTTTTTAAGTTTATCAGTTTCTTAAATCTGGAAAATAAAAAGTTAAAAAAATTGGTGAAATTTGAAACAAGGAAACTAAAAGCACCTATTGTCCCGAAAATGAACATTTAAAATTATTAAATGTTCTTATGTTTTAAATTATTAAAACTTTGTTCATGTGTTTTAATTGTTAGTAATTAGAACCAAGCATGGTAGCTGTCACATGTATTCCTAGTAACTTCAGTTACTGAGAAGACATGGGTGGTGTCTCACGTCTTTAATCCTAGTTACTCAAGAGGCTGAGATCTGAGGACCCCGATACAAGGAGATTCTTACCTCGAATTAATCACTAGAAAAGGTTAAATGGGGCTGTGGGTCTAGGGGTAGAGTGGTAGCCTTGAGCTGAAGAGTTCAGATACCATGCTCAGGCCCAGAGTTCCCGCATCATGATCCCACCCCCCAACCAAAAAAGAAAAAGATACTGATAAACTGAGGGTTAGGGAAAATGTTCACAGTACTGTATCTCAAGCAATGGGTAAATCCAGTGCATTGTGCTTTTTATCTCAACTACTTAGAAAGGGAAGAAAGAAAGATTGTGGTCCAACCTGACCTGGTCATAAACATAAAAAATGAGTAAAACAAAAAGAGCAGGGTGTGCAGCTCAACTCATAGAGCACCTACCTAGCATGAGTGATGCCTTGAGTTTAAGCACTAGGATAGACAGCAGGGGAAATTGGGAGAAAAGGAGAAATTGAGGTGTTATGATATAATCACATGGTGGAATTATGTGAAATATTAAGTAAAGGGGTTACACATATTTTATATGAAAAGAGAATGATAATTTACTAAAAGGCAAATTGTAAAATATGGAATTCAGATTAAAATACATGTATAAGTGGTGTTTTTCTCTAAAATGATACTTACATGCCTGTTTATTTTAAAAGCAGTTAATGATTTCAAAACAAATAATTCAAGAGTGGTTACAAATGAATCAATGTTTTCTCATCATTTTTTCTGCTACCTTCCCCATCTACAAATTTCAAAGAACAGTTGTTTATGATATTTGTTATTTGTTAGTGTAAACTTTCATCCTGAGTCTATAGTCTATTGTGCTCACTGTTTATGTTTGTGATCTTTCTTTTCCCTTCAGCCTTGGGGCTAGAACTCAGGGCCCCGGCACAGTCACTGAGCTCTTTTGCTCAAAGCTACCACACTACCACTTTGTGCCACTGTACCACTTCAGGTTTTTGAGAACTTCACAAAGGGGTAAGAGTCTCACAGTATCTTTTGTGCCTGGGCTGGCTTTGAACCATGATCCTACAGGTGTGAGCCACTGACAATCGGCTGAACTCATTTTCTTTACCTGTTTGGTCTGTATAACCATAGCCCTCAAATACTTGCAAAGTGAGATACAAAATTAGCTTTAAGTAAAAATCACCATCTGAGGATTCTGTCCCATAGCTTTTGTGCCCAAGGCTAGCACTCTATTACTCTGAGCCACTACTGGTTTCCTGGTGGTTTATTACACTATCTTTGAACCTTGATCATCAGACCTCAGATTCCTGAGTTGCTAGGATTATAGCACCAATAGTTGAAGAGGCAATTTCAGTGTATGTCTTTTGTTCCTTTGTGGAAGATTAGACAAATGTAAGTACATGGTTTTATTTCTGGGTTTTCCAATCTGTCCCAATGATCTTTGGGTCTATTTTTGTGCCAATACTAACTTGTTTGTGTTACTACAGCTCTGTAGCACGATGTATTATGTTCATGTGTACTGTGAAAGAGGGATCACTTGACAGTGGTATCTGTCACGTGTATGGCAACATGTCCCGTTCCATAAATACCACTCAGCAACAAATGAGTACATATCAGAACACATGACATTGATTCAGATACGTCTTTATTTTCCATTAGCCAAGTATGTGTATTTGCTTTAGATGACACCACAAAGTGATTTCAAGGGAAATCTGATATTTAAGTTATAAACACTTAATGTCCCCAGTTCTAATGTCAACAAAGTGTGCAGAAAGTCCATGGCAAGGTCAGAGAGACAAAATGATTTATGCAGGATGAGAGGAATGGTCACAAGGAAGATATAGATGTGACATGGGAATGGCTCCTTGAAGCACGGTCCAGGACAGAACCTAGGCCTAGCTGAGGAATTCAGGATTCAAAAGACAATGTGTGACATTTACTTTGTCTATGTGTACACATTGTGCAGTGGGAAGGGGGATTTGGCCTCCAGTTTGTCTTCAGGTAGGTCTTACATGAGAAGCAGCTTAGTTCATTGGGCAGTGCACTAAATTAATTTTACTAAATGGAATAAACACGTGGCATCAAGCTTCAGAATCTTTGCACCTGACATTTTACTGGATAACAGACACACCCGCATTTCTGTAGCCAACAGAAATCTTAGTTTTGAGATTTCAACATTCCTGGTATCCTAGTTTGGATGTGCTAACACTGCTTTCAATGGGGCGCTTCAATACCAACATCCCACAACAATCAATGTCATCTGCCATTCACTAAACATCTCTGTGTCCGGTGGTGCTAGGAAAAAGATTTATGTACCAACTCCATACTGGCTTGACCTATGCCATCTTCAAACATGGAACAAGCGGGGCTTCTCTCTCCATGCCACCAGGGGCTAAAACAATTGCCATTTCCTTTTCTCTACTACACCAGGAGGACCATTAGCTTGAGACAAAATTAGGAAGACTATCTCTACCAGCAAAGATTTCAGTGAGATATGCCTACATTGATAAAGCTAAAATCTCACAAAAGGTAAGGTTGGGCCAGTGCTAGAGCCTGAACTCAGGACCTGGGCACTGAGCATTTGTACTCAAGACTAGCCCTCTACCAGTTGAGCCCAAGCTCCATTTCCAGCTGTTTGTTGTTGTTGTTTTTGTTGTAAGAATCTATCGGACTTTCCTGTTCCAGGTGACTTGGAACCTCCATACTCAGATCTCAGTCTCCTGACCAGCCTGGAATAAAGGTGTGGATCAGCCATGCCCCACACCTGAGGACTTCTGCCAGCACATTTTTTTCTAAAAATTGGAAGAAGATGAGGCAGGGTTGGGCTCATCATGGCCTGCATATAAAGGAGAGCATCAGGGCCTGAACTTCATTCCCTGTTTTAGGCTGCTGGAGGAAAAGGAAGGAAATAGGCATAGGCTGGCAGCAGATGCCACAGAAAAACTTGTAACCAAGACTCCTAGAGCAGACCTCAGAGTCGATCACAGGGGAGGAGACACCCAGTAACAGAGGCAGTGGTAACAACTGAAAAAGTTTGAGCCTTTGCTCCAAATACACAGGGCCACGCATGTCTCAATGAGAAAGGTGAGATTTTGGTGGAGAAGGTGAGATTAAACATTATGTATCATGCAAGAAGCCAGACTATACAGGGTCTTTTATTATTCCATGTGAGATTTTATATTTCCTCTTCTGTTTCTTTAAAGTATGACATTGGGATATTGATGAGTATTGCATTGAATTTTTAGATAGCCCTTAGCAAGATTGCCATTTTTACGGTATTACTTCTTCCAATCCAGGAGCATAGGTTTTTCCATTTTATCAGTTCTGCTTTAATTTCCTTTTCAGGGTTTTAAAGTTTTCATCAAAAAGGTCCTTTACATTCTTAGTTAATTCCTAGGTATTTTACTTTCTTTGAGGCTATTGCAAAATGAGTTGCTTTCCCGATTGTTGCATTGTTGCTCTCATTTGTTGGCATATAGGAAGGCACTTGACTTTTGAGGGTTAATTTTATACCCTGCTACTTACAAAAGTTTTAAATCAGCTCAAGCAGCTTGGGAGTGGAGTCTATAGGGTTCTTTAAATACAGAACCATGTCATCTGCAAAGAGGCAAAGTCTCACCTCCTCTTTCCCCTTTCCACCTCACTCCAGTTAGAATGGCCAAGATCAAGAAATCTAATAACAGATGCTGGAGGCAATGTGGCCAGGAGAGATCACTACTACACTGCTGGTGGGAAGTGCAAACTCATTCAACCACTATGGAAAGCACTATAGCACTGCCTCTAAAAGACTAAATATAGAGCTCCTCTATGATCCAGCAGTTCCACTACTTGGCATTTACCCAATCATCCAGAAACAAGGACATACTAAATTCATTAGATCAACAATGGTCATCACAGCACTATTTACCATAGTAAAGATATGGAACCAACCCAGAAGGCCCTCAGTTGATGGATAGATCAAGATATGTTATTTATACACAATGGAATACTGTGCTTTTGTCAGAAAGAATGACATCAACTCATTTGTAAGGAAATGGAAAGACTTAGAAAAAAATCATTTTAAGTGAAGTAAGCCAGACTCAAAGGAACATTGGCTCAATGGTTTCCCTCATTTGCCATAACCAGTAGAAACCTTGGGTTCACCTAGCAGAAATTTACAATAGAACAAAACGCAGCTACAGAAGTCCATACAGAATGATGCTAAATGAAAGGACCTCCAGTATATAGAAATAAAAGCAATATAAGGAGTGATTGTTGTCCTTAATGCACTATGTTATCTCTCATCTCTTTTGCTGTCCCTTGGTTATCTCATATTGTTACAGTGTTTCACCTTGTTATCTGATATAATGTATATATATGCTTTTGGTTACTTGCAATAGGATAGTGAAGGAGGGAAGACAAGATGAGGGATGAGGGGGGGGAGGAAAAAGGGTATCAATGTTTGTGAGGCAATGCACCTTCTGTCTTGTGAATATAACCCTTCTATTAATTACAATAAAAATATATGAAATAAATATATGAAAGAAGCCAGATTATGGCCCCATGGAATCCTCAGATGAGGATGATGAATTTCAGTCTATTAAGAAAGCCGAAGAACAATAGCAGTCAGAACAATAGGAGGAGTCATCTAGGGACACTCATTTGTGTTGCTTACAAAAGTATCACTGAACAGGAAGAAACTGGCTCAACATGGAAAAACAAGGGGACCTGAAGTGGTAGGAAAATAGGAGTTGCATGGCAGATTGAATAAGAGAGCAGTGAAGAAGAGGAAATAGAAATGCATGATTATTTTGTGCAATTGCTCAGTATGTTCTGTACATTAGCTTAATATATTATCGTCCACAACCATCCAGGAGACTATCCTCAAGAAAAAGAAGCATGCAATATTGCTTTGTACATGAAATCATTGTACCATGAAAATATCGAATATAATACTGTACTTCAAATACCTACCACATTTCTCTGTATATCTAGTTGTCTCTCGCATCCCTTGGATTTTTTTTGGCAGTCCTGGAGCTTGAATGTAGGGCCTCAGCATTGTCTTGGACTTTCTCAAGGCCAGAACTCTACCACTTAATCCATCACACCACTTCCAGCTTTTTCTATGTATGTCATAGTAAGGAATTGAACCCGGGTAATTGTGCATGCTAGGAAAGCACTCTACCACTACATTAAACTTCCAGACCACATCCCTTGGATTTCCAAAATCATCTTCTAAATAGCTACTGTTCCACATCTTTTCCATGTTAATAATTTTTTTTGGAGGGGGTCATGGGGCTTGACCATGTCCTGGGCCCTGTCCCTGAGATTTTCAGCTCAAGCTGTCACCCTACACTAGGCCTGGGGGCTGTCCCTGAGGTCTTCAGCTCAAGGCACTACCTTGGAGCTAAGCCCCACTTCCCGTTTTCTAGAAGTTAACTGCGGATAAGATTCTCAGGTTCTTATGTGCCTGGGCTGGCTTTGAACCTTGATCCTCAGATCCCAGCCTCCTGAATAGCTAGGATTACAGGTGTGACCCAACGTCTTGGCCATACTTCTAACTTTTTACTACTGTAAGTTTCACAAATCTATGTCTTAATTGTGTTTTGGTACAAAATTCTGAAGGGAGCTGGTTAAAGGAATAGTTAGTGGTGGTAGAAAGATATTCATCCTCCTGTTAACTTCACCTCTAGAACAGTAAGAAAACACAGTCTTCACATTGTGAACACTGGTGTTTTATTAAAACTCATTCAGCAGAACAAAAGAACAAGGTAAGAATCACTAAGTCACATGTGATTCATCATCATTGAGTAATTAAATATAAAGAAAGCACTGAAGTCATTTTGGAGTTACTCATCCAAAACCAAATCCTTAATAATCTTGTCTTTACCCACCAAAGAAACCAGAAGTACAGCTGTGGCTCAAGTGCCAAGCGTTAGAATTGAGCAGAGACGCTTAAGGAGTGCTTATGCTCTAAGTTCAAGCTAAACAACTTGTGTACACAGATACACACACTCACACACAATATGTCCCCCAAAGTGTGTCCTTACAAGTTTTCTGAATGTTTCATAAATAACTTGAGGCAAAAGTGATGAGAAACATTTTCCTATTGTGCAAATTTTTGCAATAAACAGGGAGTAGTATCTTCCATCATACCTTCCATTCAAAAAGTGAATTTGAAACAGTAAGTCATTTGTGTTTTAATGCATGGACCACACACACAGCAGACTTTAGGGGAGCAGTGGAGAAATTGATGCTCTCAGATCCTTGGCTTGAATTGTGACAGTTTTTCCCCATCCATCACTCCTCAGATCATCGTGGAGATTACCTTAGTCCAGTCTCAATTGGACAGAGCTCTTATTACTGACTTAATAAAGTTAACTGAAGAGTCATTTCCATTATATCTAGCTTATTTCTGCCATGCAGCATTTCTTTGTAGAGTTTAGAAGTTAGTTTCCCTCTCCTTCTCTCTCTCCCTCTCTGTCTGTAAAGTTTAGTAGTTTCTCTGTCTCTCTCTCTCTCATGACAATCCTCAGGCTTGAACTCAGGGCCTGAGCTTCTTTTGCTCAAGGTTAAAACTCTACTTCTTGAACCACAGTGCTGCTTCTGGCTTGCTCTTTTTATGTAGTACTGAGGAATCTAACCCAGGCCTTCATCCTTGCTAGGTAAGCACTCTACTACTAAGCCACACAGTCAGCTCTTGGATTTCTGACAAAGGTTTTCCTTTATAGTATTTATTTCTTCTGTGAGTGCTCTTAATGCTTGCTGAAGGTTGACTTCTGTTTAGAAGACTTCCCCTAATACTTATATATAGAGAGATTCTATATACACCTAAATATTTTTCATTACTAAGAATTTCTCTCTTGTGTATGTTCTGAAATGTACTGAAGACTGATTTCTGATTAAAAGTCATTGCAGGGGCTGGGAATTTGGCCTAGTGGTTAAAGTGCTTGCCTATCATGCATGAAGCCCTGGGTTCGAATCCTCGGTACCACATATAGAAAAAAAAGCTGGAAGCGGTGCTGAGGCTCAAGTGGTAGAGCTCTAGCCTTGAGAAAGTCCAAGGACAGTGCTCAGGCCCTGAGCTCAAGCCCAGGACTGGCCAAAAAAAAAGTCATTGCACATTGGTTACATTCATTGGTTTTCTTTTCTTCTATGGGAATCAGGTTTGTGATGAACACAGACGAATGCCCTCCAGGTCAAACACTTTCCACATTCGTAATATTCATAAGGTTTTTCTATCCTATGTGCATTCTACACTTAGCCATGTCTTTGTGATGGATTTTTCACATTCCTTATATTCATACAGTTTCTATCCTGTGTGTGTGGTCTCATGCAAACTCAAGTATGACTTCTTGAAAACATTTCCTTTTGATTTTATTCATAGGATTCTTTCCTGTGGGCATTTAGTGATAAATCCTGAGTTGTGCCTTCTGGGTTAAAGACTGAAAATTTGCTACATTCATTAAGGTCTTTACTTTGAGTTGGTACTGTGATACAAGCTGAGTTTTCTTCCACAGACTAAAAAGTCTTTCCCATTATTACCCTGCTAAAGCTTCTCATGTGTGTAAACTCTCTTATGCTTCCTGAGGGATGAAAATTGTGTGAAGGACTTTTACATTCATAAGGTTCCTCATGTGTGAATTCTGTTATGCCTCTCGAGATTTGACTTCCACCTGAAGGTCTTACCACATTTGTTGCACTCATAAAGTTTCTATCCTGTGTGTGTTCTCTGATGCAATTTGAGGGAAGACTTCCATCTGAAAGACTTTCCACATTGATTACATTCATAAGGTTTCTCTCCTGTGTGCACTGTGGTATGCATGTCGATGTTTATCTTCTGTGTGAAGGACTTTCCACATCTGTTACACGCATAAGGTTTTTTTCCTGTGTGTATTCTCTGATGAACATGGAGCCCTGCTTCTGGTTAAAAGACTTTCCACATCTGTTACACTGATAAGGTTTCTCTCTTGTGTGTATTCTCTGATGAACATGGAGTGTTGACTTCCACTTGTAGGTCTTTCCACATTTGTTATACTCATATGGTTTCTCTCCTGTGTGTGTTCTCTGATGCAAATTGAGGGAAGACTTTTGTCTGAAACACTTTCCATATTGGTTACATTCATAAGCTTTCTCTCCTGTGTGAAATGTCATATGTTTGTTGAGGTCTGACTTCTGTGTGAAGGATTTTCCACATCTGTTACACGCATAAGGTTTTTCTCCTGTGTGTATTCTCTGATAAACACGGAGTCCTGTCTTCCCGTTGAAAGACTTTCCACATTCACTACATTCATAAGGTTTCTCTCCTGTGTGTGTTTTCTGATGAACTCAAAGGTGTACTTTTTGGGTGAAAGATTTTCCACATTTGTTACATTCATAACGTTTCTCTTCTGTGTGAGTTCTCTGATGCCTGCTGAGAGCTGAATTCTGGCAGAAATTTTATTATATTTCTCATATTCATAAGGTTTCTCTTCACTTGGACATCGAGGTTGGAATGTCAGGTCTGACTTCTCAGAAATGGAATTTTCACACTTGATGTACTCATCAAATATCTCAGGATATTTGCTCTGATGTAAGGCTTATTTCATTACTGAAAATTACTGTTTACTTGAGGTTACCAACAAATAAGAGTCTTAGGTCCTTTTGTGCCCAGGCTGGATTTGAAACTTGATATTCAGATCCTGAATACCAGCTAGGATTACCTTACCCAGCTCCTATGCTGTTTTGCTTCTTCACGATTAAGTGAGGAACAGGAATATTATCTAGATTCAGAGGCCACAAGAGTGGTTTATATGTCCGTTTGCCTTTGATCTAAGCAAGAATGGTTCTTGAGAGGAAAGACTTATACCTACATCCCTTCAGTTATATCTTCTCACTAAAGTCTCAATTTAGGTATGTGTGGGAATTTTGAAATTTGTGTCTTTCCATTTGAAGTCTCATCAACATTCCTTTTCTGACACTCCTGTCCCTCAGAACCATGGAAGACCAGGAAAACTCCAGCTCATTGTCTAGTTAATTTTCTTCTCTAGACTAAAACTTCGTTGTGTTTTTTTTTCCTTCCAGTCCTGGGCTTGAACTTAGGATATGACCACTGTCTCAAGGCTAGAACCTTACCAATTACTTCTGGCTTTTTCTATGTATGTGGTACTGAGTAATCAAACCTGTGTCTTTGTGTATGCAAGGCAAGCACTCTACCAGTAGGCTTAACTCCTGGCTGGAAAAATCTAGTTCTGAATACCAGTCTCTGCCTACCAGCGAAAAGCCATTATCCTTACCAGAGAATAAAGCCCTGACTTATTCCTTGTATCCTCAATCCTTTATAGTCTTAGTTTCAACGAAAATGAAATCTTATTTCTACATTTCCTTCCTTCTTTCTGTCTTGTTTTGTCAGTCATGGGACTTGAATTCTTGACCTGGGTGTTGTCTCTGAGCTCTTCAGCTAAAGGCTACTGCCCTACCTCTTTAGCCTCACCCCACTTCCCATTATCTACTGGTTCATTGGAGAGAAGAGTCTAAAGTCCCTTTTGATCGGTCTGGCTTTGAACCTTGATTCTCAGATCTCAGCCTCCTAAGTAGCTAAGATTACAGATGTGAGCCATCGGCTCCGGCTTTCTCATTTTATTTTGCTTCACAGTGATTTCCATAGAGAAATCTACCTTTAACTCAACGGCCACATATAATTCATTATATCACCATATGATGCTTGCTGCCAGGAGCTTAGCCTAGCATGTGCAAAGACCTGCTTCAGTTCCTTGGTACCACATACAAAGAAAAAAACCCAGAAGTGGTTCTATGGCTCAAGTGGTAGACACCTAGCCTTGAGAAAAGCCAAGGACAGTGCTCTGGCCCTGAGACCAAGCACTGGACTGGCAAAAATAAAGTGATTCTTGATTCATTCACAAAGAATTCCCTAGGGTCCACACAAGACTTAGAGTAACTAAGAACATTATTGCTCAGTATATCACAACATGAACTTACCAATGAGGTTCCAACATCAATATGAAGTTGCGTTATCTCATCTGTGATATTCTTGTCAGAACACTTTCCTATCCATGGTTCTGCACCTTGCTGACTAGTTATCCTGAAGAATGAGAACAAAATAATCTTAGGTTTTCTTTAGAAAGAAATGATACTTCTCAGGGCCTGGAATCTTACATTTAAATAGCATTGAAAATTTGATAATTATTAACTTATCTCCAGAATAACAAGGCACTTGATCTTGCAAGTTAATTTGACTTTTGCTCACCTAATGACACCAGGTTGTTGTAGGTCTCCAGCATTACATCTCTGTACAGGATCCTCTGAGCATTGTCCAGATCCTGCCACTCCTCCCAGCTGAAATCCACAGCTACATCATCAAAAGACACCAGCTTCTGTAATGGAACATGTCCATCAAGTAATTAGTCCTGAGTTATAGGCACACCATGTCTGGAATTTTATTCTTCTACATGAATGCTTTAGATTTACATAAAATATTGACCTGAAGAGCTGAGGGACAGTGCCTAGGCCCAGAGTTCAATCCCATGACCCACAAAAATAAAAAGACAAGCCAGGTGCTGGTGGCTCACGCCTGTCACCCTAGCTACTCAGGAGACTGAGATCTGAGGACCATGGTTCAAAGCCAGCCTGGCACAAAATTCCATGAGACTCATTTCCAATTACCCATCAGAAAATTGTTAATGGTTTGTGGCATATTGTGCTAAAGCAATTGTGGTACTGACAAAGCCATTAGCTTGTGGCATATCGTGGTAGAGCAATTGTGGTACCAACAAGGCTGGGGGAGTAGATTTAGGTTATAAATTGAATTATTCCTTTGAAAAGAAACTACATTATATTATGGCATATGCTGGTACTGTGAGAATATTGGAAACTTTTATGGTATCAAGTAGTAATACAGTGAAGTACATCCAGAATGTTAATTTCCTATGTCTGCCATAATAATCAGTTGAGGAAGAAACTTTTTTCTTTTTTTGTGGGTTGTAGGGCTTGAACTCTGGGCCTGGGCTCTGTTCTTGAGCTCTTCAGCTCAAGGTTATCACCGTACCTCTCAAGCCACAGTGCCTCTTCCCATATTCTAGTGGTTAACTGTAGATGAGTCTTGCAGAATTTTTAATGGCCAGCCTGGCTTTGAACCAAATCCTTTGATATCACCCTGATATCTGAGTAGCAAGGATTACAGGTATAAGTCACTGCACCTGGCCAGAAATTTATTTCTTGCTGTTTTATACTACAAGTTTAATGTATATTTTACTTTTTCAAAAAGACTGAGGATGACCTTTGTTCTGTACATAATGGGAAGTGGCTCAAGGGGTAGATTGGTAGGGAACCTTGAGCTGAAGAACTCAGGGGCAATACAAAGGGTAGGACAGTAGCATTGAACTGTAGAGCTCACAGCCCAAAGTCCAAGCCCCATGATTTTCCTCCTCCCTCTCAATAAAAGGGAAAAAATTTGAGATTGGAGAGGCTTTTCTAAAAAGAATATATACAAATAGTGGTTCAAAAGGTAGAAAGAAGTTCAATATTGATAGTCATGAGAAAAAATAAAATTACAATGAAATCACTACTTTAAATATGTTAATATAATCATAGTTTTAAATGAAAAGAAGCACAGACACACACAGACACAGACACACACACACACACAGACACAGACACACACACACACAAACAAAAACCAACTTCAAAGTCTAACTATTACTGGGAAGGTTGTGAGAAGAAAGATAACTTTGGTATATTTCTGCAAGGAATACAAAACAATCAAAAATTGTGTGGAGAGTGCTAAAAAAGAACTAAATATAGAATTACATAGGAATGTGGTCCAACACTTCTATTTCTAGATTTGTACCTAACGGAAGAGAAAGCAAAGTCTAGAACAAATATGTGGAGAATTACTTCACAAGTATTCATAATAACCAAAGGATAGAAGTATGCAAAACAGTGCATTAAAAAGAAAGAACCTTTTACTATATTTTACACATTAATCTTCAATACAGTAAACTAAATAAAATACAGCAGTCATAAAGGAACAGCTGGGATATGATTTCCCTTCCAGAGCTTTCAACAAACCCATTGAGCCAAAATGCATGATGGTTCCAGAGAATGGAGTAGAGAGGAACAGGAGCTGCATGTTTAATGATTATACATGGAAGATGAAAATTGCTGTAGATGGATAGAAGAAAGAGCGAAGTGTACCCTAAATAATAGTTAATGTAGCCACACAGGACGGGACACACCATACTCCCTGATCTTGGGAAACTCAAGAAGGATTTCTACACATCTAGACTACATTGTGGCTCAGGTAGTAGATCACTAGGCTTGAGGAAAGCTGAAGGACAGTGCTCAGAAAGCTGGGCATAGTGGGCGTGGTGGCTTACTTCCCTTCTATAATCCTAGCTACTCAGGAGGCTGAGATCTGAGGATAAAGGTTTAAAGCCATCCTGGCACAAAAAGACTTGAGACTCTTATCACAAATTTAACTTTAGAAAATGGGAAGTGGGGCTTGGCTCCAGGGTAAGGTGGTAGCCTTGAGCTGAAGAGCTCAGGGACAGTGACAGGCTGAGTTCAAGTTCTATGACCCACCCCAAAAAAGAAAAATCGACAAAAAAAAGAATATGGAAAAAACTGGATTCTATGAATTTTGTCAGGCATATAAATGTCTCTTTTCCTGTTGAAATATCAAATTAAGTGTTTGGAAACATTTTAAAAGTTTTTACCTACAAATGGATTTATTAACAAACCCAGATGGACAAAAGATAAAATTATTATAATATGTTTATCCTGCTTTAAGTTTTTGTATCTTTTCACTAACTCCTGTCAAATGAGTCACATATTCCTATATCATTTCTACCAGTGGATATATGCCACACATGTTAGCTTGTACTGAACTTCTTGAGAAATCAAAAAGCAATTACTAAGCAAATGTGTGTTAGATTTTGCCAACAGTGCTATTTCAAATATAAAATCCCTACTCACTGTATTACTTAATATCAGTACCATCATCTAACTTACACTGGCAGTGGATGAGAATCTTCAAAAGCAGTGAAAAGCAAAAAAAAAAAATACAGTACCACATCCAATGAGGTTAGACCACATAAAGGCAATACAATCAGGAGTGTGCTTGCTTAGCATGCAGGAAAACCTGGGCTCGACTCCTTGGTACTACATGCATAGAACAAGCTGGAAGTGGTGCTGTGGCTCAAGTGGTAGAGCTCTAGCCTTAAGAAAACCAAAGAACACGGGGCCGGGAGTTTGGCCTAGTGGTTAAAGTGCTTGCCTAGCATGCATGAAGATCCGGGTTCGATTCCTTGGTACCACATACATAGAAAAAAGCCGGAAGTGGTGCTGAGGCTCAAGTGGTAGAGCTCTAGCCTTGAGAAAGTCCAAGGACAGTGCTCAGGCCCTGAGCTCAAGCCCAGGACTGGCAAAAAAAAAAAAAAAGAAAACCAAAGAACACTTCTCAGGCCCTGAGTTTAAGACCAGGATTGGCTAAATAAATAAAGAAATAAATAAATTTCTTGTAAGGAGCCCTGAATTTGAGCTGAAGGTAAAAAAATTCTGAGAGGTTGGAACTCCACCCCGACAACACTCTGAGATCTGGCCAAGGAAGGGTTAAAAAAGACATATCTGGAAAGTGTTAACAGACCCTACCCAACCCTCTTCACTTTCCTGAGTGCTGCAAAGGCTATGAACTAAACACTGCATGCTGTTGACTTTTGTTTTTTGCCAGTCCTTAGTCTTGAACCCAAGGCCTGAGCACTGTTTTTGGGCATTCCTCAAGGCAAGCAATCTTCCACATGAGCCAGAGCACCTTTTCTGGCTTTTCCTTTTTATGATTTAGTGGGTCCTGGGGATTAAATTCTGAATCTGGGCGCTGTCCCTGAGCTCCTCAATTCAAGGCTAATGCCCTATCCCTTAAGTCACAGACAACTTCCCATTTTCTATTGATTGATTGGAGATAAGATCCTCACAGGGCCGGGAGTTTGGCCTAGTGGTTGAGTGCTTGCCTAGCATGCACGAAGACCCAGGTTCGATTCCTCGGTACCATATATATGGAAAAAAGCTGGAAGTGGTGCTGAGGCTCAAGTGGTAGAGCTCTGGCCTTGAGAACGTCCAAGGACAGTGCTCAGGCCCTGAGCCCAAACCCAAGACTGGCAAAAAAAAAAAAGATCCTCACAGTCTTTAGTGCCCAGGCTGGCTTTGAACCATGATCCTCAGATCTCAGCCTCCTGAGTAACTAGGATTACAAGTGTGAGCCACTGCACTTGGCAACTCTGGCTTTATCTGTGTATGTGGTCCTGATTAATTGAAGCTCGGTCTTCCCGCATAACTCCATTGGGACTTCATTAAGCTAATATACTGTTACTCATGTGTATGTGATTTCTGACCAGTTACTAGCGTACCTTCACCTTCCATGAGATGTCACCTACTAAGTATCACTGAATCAATATAACAAATGTGACTTTTTCTTTTTCTTTTTTCTATTTTTTTTTGCCAATCCTGGGCTTGACTTCAGGACCTGAGCATTTTCCTTGGACTTTCTCAAGCCCACAACTCTACCACTTGAGCCTCAGCACGACTTTCGACTTTTGCACTCTACCACTTGCCCAAACTCCCGGTCGTGACCTTTTCTTACAGCAATAAAAAACTATGAAGAAATTGGAGCAAATCTGCACTCGAACACCATTGGGTTAATAAAATGATTGCCTGGCAGCCCGGACCGCCACAGAAACCAGCATAGGACGGGGCCAGCAGGCGGCAGAAGCCAGACAAGGAACCAGCACAGACCAGAACAGCAAGCAGCAGAACCCAGACATGGACCACAAGTGGCGGCGGAGATCCAAGGGGAGTGAATAATTCTCCAACACCGTGGAGTACCCACAGCCAAACTCAGAGGAGTGAGTAGCGCAGCGTGTAGCTCAGCGGGTAGCCCAGCATGTCCCCAAACCCATCAGGAAAGCAAGCTTGTGCCAAGCTATAGAACTTAACTGAGACCCCTCCACCCAGCACGAAAAAGACTGGGAAGGATGGGGGGCAAGGAAATTAGAATCTTGTCCCTTCCTTCAATGGCCCCCTCCACCAAGCCATTGACTGGAGACTGACAGGTAGGCAGGTGCTAAAACCCAGCACTCCACCAAGAGAGGTGGAGATGTCCCTGCTCCCACCCGCCCAAAAGGTTCCTCTACCAGGCCTCTGAATGGAGACCGACAGGCGGACAGGCGCTAAAACCCATCACCCCACCAAAGGGGGTGGAGTTGTCCCTGCTACCACCCGCCCAACAGGTTCTTCTCCCAGGCCTTTGACCAGAGACTGACAAATGGGCGGGCACTAAGACCCAGCACCTCACCAAACGGGGTAGAGGTGTCCCAGCTCACACACCCAACAGGTTCCTCTCCCAGGCCACTGGATCTGGAGAGTGGGGGGCGCTGAGACCCTGCCTTCCAACAGTGGGTGGGGTCTGCGGGAGTCTAGAAGCCAGCATCTGTCCCCTAAAATCGGAGCTGGACACCCTCCAGCTGGGAATCCCCAGCAAAACAGCACCAAGGGGACCCCCACAGTCACAGACTCTTGGCCAAAGTGGTGGAAACACAGCAGGGAACTGAAGGGCAGACCAGTAGGCAAGCTCGCCTTCTGAGAACCAGAAATGTGTGGCTCCGCCCTTGGAGCCCACGTCCTCAGCTGGGCCCCACCCTGGGAACAGAAAAGACACCAGCTGGCCTGCCTGAGAGCTCCTGGAAACTCCAAAACTCCAGACCCTGGGCCGGGGGCCCGCCCCTGGAAACAGTGCAGGAAAACCAACCATCCGCCCAGCCCGCTGCGACTGAAGCACGCAGACCCATCCCACGGCCCACTGTGAGGGCACTGGTTTGGCTAGACCTAGTCGTACAGCGGCACACAGCCTCTGTGAACCAGCCAAACACCTGCAAAAACTACAAACTGACCTAGTCAGCAGCGGAATCAATTTGGCTGAGAACCACCGGCCCCAATCCAAGTAAAGACCACTACCTACCGACCACAGAGCAAACCTACAACAACAGTTCTCGATGCCTAGAAGAGCACAAAGACAAATTACGACATACATAAATAATCAAAGTCCCACACAAAACCCAAAGGGAAACAAGAGCAAAGGGACAAGAGAGATGTCACCATCCCAAGAAATGACACCTGAAGAGACACGAAATATGACTCAAATCAAGGAGCTGATTTTAGAAATGAAGGCTGAATTCCAAAAACAAAACAAGAAATTTCCAAGGAACTCTTCGAATTCAAAAGAGAAGTGGAAGAAAATTTCAATACTCTCTCAGCAGACATGAGCAGCTCAGTGTCCACACTTCAAGCAAAAATGGAGGCAATAAGCAGCAGATTGACTGAGATGGAGAATAGAACATCAGGAATGGAAGATAAAACACAAGAGCTGGAACAGAGAATCGCCACCTTGGAAAATCAGTCAGAATCCACCAGAGAGAACTCCAGGACCTGGCAGATGCAGCAAAGAAGTCTAATCTTCATATAATAGGGATTGAGGGGGTTGCAGAATTTCAGGACAAGGGAATACAACTCCTATTCACCAAAATCATAGCAGAGAACTTCCTCAAACTCAAAAGGGAAAATACTCACATTATTGAAGGTTTCAGGACTCCAAACAGGAAAGATCCTAGAAGGAACTCATCTAGACATATCATAGTAAAGACACTAGACCCAAACACCAAGGAATTAATCTTAAATGCTGCAAAAACAAAGAAAGAGCTATACTACAATGGGAAAAAAATTCAAATCACAGCAGATCTTTCCACGCAAACTCTAATTGCAAGAAAAGCTTGGAAAAACATCACTGATGTCCTGAAGACCAACAAATGCCAACCCAGACTGATATATCCAACAAAACTAGCATTTACATTTGAGGGAGAAACAAGAATATTTCACTCCAAAGCGAAGCTTTATGAATCTGTGCACACTAAACCAGCATTACAAAAAATATTAGTTAATCGAGAACAAATTGTAGGACATCAAAACCCCCATCAAGAAGCGAAAATCTATAATTCACTAAACACAAAATGGGGGGAAAGACAGAGAAAGAAACTGAGAAGTGAAAATAAATAATGACAATGGACACTGACCACTTCTCTATAATTTCCCTAAATGTGAATGGGCTAAACAATCCAATCAAAAGACACAGAACAGCAGACTGGATTAAGAAACGCCACCAATCTATATGTTTCCTCCAAGAGACCCACCTCACTGCCAAAGACAGAAACAAATTCCAAGTGAAAGGATGGGAACAAATTTTCCACTCGAATGAACCAAGCAAAAAAGCAGGATTAGCAATCTTAATCTCTGACAAAATTAACTTCTCAGTAAAATCAGTACAGAAAGATAGAGACTGCCATTACATATTAGTAAAGGGTACAATCCATGCCCATAATATTACAGTTATAAACATTTATTCCCCCAACATGGGAGCACCCAAATTCAAACTCTCTTAGAATTACAGAACAAGATAGACTCAAACACAATCATAGTGGGAGACCTCAATACACCACTCTCAACACATGACAGGTCAACTCAACAAAAGTTAAGCAAAGATATTGTTGACTTAAACGACACCATAGCCGAGTTGGGCTTAACACATATACACAGTCTTCCAACCAACGGTGAAACTTTTTATATTTTTCTCAGCAGCAAATGGAACACACTCCAAAATAGATCATATAATAGTTCACACAGAAAACTTAAGCAGATACAAGAGGACTGATATAATCCCGTGCATTCTATCAGACCACAGTGGAGTCAGACTAATTCTAAACAATGCAGTCAAAGTAAAAAAAACATTCAATTACTTAGAAACTGAACAACTCACTTCTGAATAACTCCTGGGTAACAGATCAGATCAGAAATGAAATTAAAAATTTCCTTAAATGTAATGACAATCAAGAAACATCACAAAGGAACTTATGGGACACAGCAAAGGCAGTTCTAAGAGGCAAAGTTATCGCACTAAGCACATATTAAAAAGACAGAAGAAGAGCATGTAAATAATCTAAAAAAACCCTGAAACACATAGAGGAGCAAAAAAAAGTTAATTCTAAAACAACTAGAAGGACAGAAATAACAAAAATAAAATCAGAAATATCAGAGATTGAAATAAGATCTACTATACACAAAATTGATAAATCAAAAAGTCGTTCTTTGAAAGAGTCAACAAAATAGACAGACCCCTGGCAAGATTAATCAAAAAAAGGAAAGGGGAGACTCAAACAACATTAGAGGCTCCACGGGAACAATCACAACTGATTCCCAAGAAATTCAGTCCATAATGAATAGGTACTACCAGGGCCTATATTCAAAGAAACAAGAAAATCTAGTAGAAATGGATGATTTCTTAAATAAATATGGGCTACCCACGCTGAATAACGATGAGGTAAACAAATTGAACAAACCAATCTCTTACAACGAAATTGTGGAAGCAATCAGGGAAATGCCAACCAAAAAGAGCCCAGGGCCAGATGGATTCACTGCAGAATAATACAAGATGTTTAAAGATGAAGTAACACCTATACTCTTGAAACTCTTCCGAGAAATAGAAACAGAATGAGCAATACCAAACTCATTTTATGATGCTAATATCACTCTCATCCCCAAACCAGGGAAAGACCCAACAAAAAAAGAAAACTACAGACCTATCTCTCTAATGAACACAGACACCAAACTCCTCAATAAACTATTAGCGAAGAGAATCCAGAAACAAATTTAAAACATCATACACTATGATCAAGTAGGCTTCATCCCACAGATGCAAGGCTGGTTTAACATTCGCAAGTCAATCAATGTAATACATCACATCAATAGAGCTAAGGATAAGAATCATATGATACTCTCTTTGGAAGTAGAGAAGGCATTTGACAAAATACAACATCCATTCATGTTGAAAGTACTAGAAAAAATAGGAATAAGAGGTACATTCCTCAAAATAGTGAAAGCCATATATGAAAAAACCTACAGCCAGTATTATAATAAATGGTGAAAGACTGGAACCATTCACCTTTAAATCAGGAAATACACAGGGATGCCCACCATCTCCACTTCTCTTCAATACAGTGCTGGAACCCTTAGCCAGAGCAATAAGGCAAGAAAAGGACATCAAAGGGTTCCACATAGGGAAAGAAGAAATTAAACTATCCCTATTCGCAGATGGCATGATCCTCTACTTGAGTGACCCAACAAACTCTACTACCAAATTTCTAGAATTAATAAACTACTTTAGCAAAGAGGCAGGATACAAAATTAACCTTCAGAAGTCAGTAGCCTTCTTGTACACCATCAATAAACAAACAGAAGGCCAAATCAAGAAAATAATCCCATTCACAACAGACCCAAAAAGAATTACACAGTTAGGAATATACACAACCAAAGAAGTAAGGAATTATTCAATGAGGACTATAAAAGCCTACTGAAAGCTCAGGACTGGAAAAAAAAAACAAATAAACAACAACAAAAAAAATCAAGAAGGATAACATGGCAGTAGCAGACCAGAATCTCCTTTAGGGAAACAAATCTGCCCCGTGAAAAGTAATTATAATAATACTCGAGGCAGGCACACACACGTCACAATTTTGCTACAATTTTTAAAGTGCTTATCTTACAGCTAGGCAAAGGGAATAAGAAGGTCAGTGGGTTAACAGCAGAATCACTCAGTCATGGAATATAAATGCATAGCTCCTGTTCTCCTAGGCTAGAGAACCACCAACATGCTCTAGGAGCTTCAGGAGCCAGTTTCTGCGATCTGGAGGCACTTAGGCTAAGGCTAATAGCAGCACAAACTTATGAATCCCACTCAAATCCTCCACCTCAGACTGGAGGAACAGCATTTACCTTCCATGTGTAAATGCTGTTCCTGAGCCCAGTTCGTGGTTCATACCTGACATTGGTTCTGTAGCCTGAGATCCCTTCAAGTCACAGCTCCCAAGGTCCACTGAAGACATCCTGGGCACTTGGCTTGGAGCTCTGACCTACAGAAGGCAAAACTGTACTTTAGAGCACTTCCAGGAGCAAGGCAAAGGGAGAGAAACCAGGTCTTGAAAATGGCGAAAAACGACAGTGGAGACGGATCCTCCTATTTGCCATCCCCCCCAAAAAAAACAGCACAATTAGAGGATTTGCACTCCAAAGGAGACTACAATTCCCACAATGTGCTGTGATGTAGGCTTGTTATAGAGGTTAAACCAATGCCATACCCTAGGTCCAGGAGTATTGAGATGCCTGGGGAATTTTCTCTCACAGTTGCGGGAGGTAAGTCGAGGTTCTTCTTTAAAAAAAATCTCGGTTTGTCTCCTGAAACACTGTGAAACCAACTAGAAAATGGAAATGTTTCATGAGCATTAGATGAGTTGATTTTTTAATTTATGCTTCTAATAATGTAATTGATGTTATAAGTCTGTGTTGTTTTTATTTATTTATTTATTTATTTATTTATTTATTTATTGAACTTCTCCACACTCTTACTTTAGGTATTTTAAATCCTAGCTACTCAGAAGGCTGAGATCTGAGAATCAAGGTTCAAAACCAGCCTGGGCAAAAAAGGACCTGAAACTCTTATCTCCAATTAAGCTCTAGAAAACAGAAAATGGGGCTTGACTCAAGGGTATTGCAGAAGTTTTGAGCTGAAGAACTCAGGGACTGTGACCAGGCTGAGTTCAAGTCCCAGGATCCTCCCTTTGCCCCACCAAGATGCTTTGCATGCCAGGTGAGGTGGCTCACATCTATAATTCTAGCTACGAATGAGGGAAACTGAGATATGAGGATCACGATTCAATGCCAGCTTCAGCATGGAAATCCATGACTCATCCCTTTTTAACCACAAAAACCCAGAAGTGGCACTGTGGCTCAAAGTGGTGTTCCACAAGCCTGAAGTTGAAAAGCTCAGGGACAGCATCCAGGTCCACAATTCAAGCCCCATGACCAAAGGGAGGAAGAAAAAAAAAGTATTTGCAGCAACTAAACTAAATTCCTGGTCTTTTTTCCACTGCTCTCATGTACACTTAATATATACACTGAAATAAAATCACAGGATTGTTAAGTAGACATAAGGCACAATCCTTGTGTCAATTAAGATTTCACAAAATCTACCAATGAATTTCTTAGACACTCCAAAAATCCATATATAAAATGTTAAGGAGTTTTTGGTGACTAGTGTTTGAATTCTGCCTTTCCTCTAAGTGTTTTTGGTTGTTGTTGTTTTGTGTTGTTGTGTTTTCTTGTTGTATTATTTTGTGCTGTTGGTGCTGTGGCTTGAGTCCAGACTGAGGACTTGAGACTCTTATCTCCAATTAATCTCTAGAAAATGGCATGTGAGGCTTGGCTCAAGGGTAGGATGGTAGTCTTGATCTGAAGAGCTCAAGGACAGCATCCAGGCCAGTTCAAGCCCCATGACCCACAAAAAAAAAGAAAGAATTGCCGGCCACTGTGGCTCACATCTGTAATCCTTGCTACTGAGAAAGCTGAGATCTGAGGATCAAGGTTCAAAGCCAGCCAAGGCACTAATGGCTCTTCTCTCCTTTAATCATAGTCTACAGATAGAGAAATTAAGGTCTAGATACAGAAATGGTTGATGATGAACACACACAGCAAATCCACAGCAGAGCTGAGGATACAGTCCTGGCATCCAGAACACTTGAGGAAAGAGATTCAGGAAAGAAACACACACACAAGATATAGAGAGGAGAAAGGTTAGGCTGGCTATCAAGATTTGAACCTTGGGTTGAGGAAAGAAGTGTTCTAATGTTCTTCAGTTTCAGAACAGTAAGGATCTACCATAAAGCTGGGTGTGTGGGCTCACGCCTGTAATCTTAGATGCTCAGGAGGTGGAGATCTGAGGACGGAGGTTTAAAGCCACCCTAGGGCACAGACTGTGAGACTTTTATCTCTAATTAAGCACTAGAAAACAGGAAGTGGGACTTTGGCTCCAGAGGTAAGGTGGTAGCCTTGAGTTGAAGAGATCAGGGACAACCACAGGCCTAGGGGTAGGGTGGTAGTCTTGAGCTGAAGAGCTCAGGGAAAATGCCCAGGCCAGAAGTCAAGCCCTATGACTCACAAACATATACATATAGATCAAGCTGACTCCTCCTGGCAGTTTGTAACAACTTGGTAGAATTTTTACTCCCCTATGGTTTAGCTCTGTGACAAAGAACCCTCTGTGCTCAAGATGCCAAAACAGATAACAGCCTGATACTGAGGAGAAAAGAAAACCATCAACCTCAAAGTCAGCCTCTTCCCTTCAGGACAGCCAATACTCACTCAAGTCTGATCCTGATACACAACCCCATAAACAAATCTGAAATGTCCCACTATACAAAGCAATTCAAGCATGCCATATACTTGCCAGAAGATGAGAGATTTGAAGTAATGTGATGGAGCAGGAAAATACTAGTCCAAGCCAGGTGCCAGTGATTCACACAAGGGACTGAGATCTGAGAATCCTGGTTCTAAGCCTGCCCAAGCAGTTAATGCTGTAAGTCTTTTATCTCCAATGAACCACCAAAAAGCCAGAAGTTGGGTGCCAGCCATGAGTGAAAATTTCTAAAGGTCAGCGCACAGATCCTGAGCTCAAGAACCAGGATCTGAATACTCATACACACATGAAGGAAGAAAATACTAATTTAGTACAAATGCATGTACACATGTGCAGGTTTATGAGTGAGTTTCAAAGAGGCACAATTCTGACCAGGATCATTTGTATGTAGTACAAGAAATACCATGTCCTGGGGCCAGGAGTTTGGGAGAGTACTTGCCTAGCATGCACAAAGACCAGGATTCAAGTCCTCATTACCACATACATAGAAAAAAGCTGGCAGTGGTGCTGAGGCTCAAGTGGTAGAGCTCTAGCCTTGAGAAAGATCAAGGACAGTGTTCAGGCCCTCAGTTCACTGCCCAGAAGTGGCAACAAAACAAAACAAAACCAACCAAGTCCCATTAGTTCAGAGGAGGAAAGGAAGGCACGGGGTATTCTACCCTCAGGGAACTGAAACTCCGGAACGTTTTGGGGATCCCTCCACTGGGACACGTCTACTTCTGAAGATTCAAAAGTGACAAGTTCCTCAGGAACCAGAAATTCATGTTTCACTCCATGCAAGGGATCTGAAGCTCCAAGAAGTTCACTGCATTCACTCCCCAAGGAATCCACAGGACTCGACAAAGAAATAGTAAGGGGAAAGCTGCTGAGGGTGAGGGGAGCAGGTAAATTGTAAAACAGATTGCCTGAGAAGAAATACCAGAATCAGCAGTTGGGGGTGATGGTGGGGAGCAGAGGTGAAGAGGGAACAAGTCCTACCAAAGCATCACCCCCTGGATACAGACATGCAGACAGGGTGCTTCCCAGAATGAGAATGCTTGAGCAGGTAAGGAGACACAAGTAGGCACCAGAAAAAAAGAAGACTAAATAAAGTCTGGTAATTCGAAGCAACATTTCTGGATTGGTTATCAAGGGCCCTGGGTTCTAATTCTATCTCTGTCGAGTGGATAAATCTCTGTCCTAGGTGCCTCAGTTTACCCCATCCGGCATTAATAATAACAGGAAGAAGAAGAAGAAGAAGAAGAAGAAGAAGAAGAAGAAGAAGAAGAAGAAGAAGAAGAAGAAGAAGAAGAAGCACTGACCCTTCCAAAGCCTTCTCTGAGTACACAGACATGAGGAGGTGAAGTAGTAAAACCATTGCCGGGGATGTGGATGGAGCGTCCCTGGCCTCTCTGCCCCAAGTCACTCACCTGACTGGCCTCAGGAACCAGCCCAGACCCTGATCCCAGTTAGGCTGCTGCTGCAGAGCCCACAGTAGCCCTTAGGGCAGGAAAACCAGGGCCACAAGTCCCAGTGCCACAGGCTGCAGAAGCTGCTTCTCCTTCTGCTGAGTCAGGGCCCTCCAGCCTTGCTTTTTCTTGCTACAGGGTGGAGCTGGTCAACACGTGGTCTAAGGAGCAATGATGAAAGTAGCAGGAGCCAAGCCCCAAGTCCCAGGCACTTCCCCTGCACTTCTGCTGCTCACTTCTGGTGAATTGGACGCTACCACCAACTCCCTGGGGGGGGGGGGTGGACAAATGAGGAATTACCATGGCCAGGGCCAATGTTGGTCACCGTGGAGTCACTGCGCTAGGGATTCTTTTTTTCTCCAGTTAGTAAGTTATACATGCTCCTTCTTGTGGAAGGTTCCAGTCTATGTGGGTGTGACTTGGGGACTCCAAACATCAGATCTCCCACCTTCTGAGTGGCGATGGTGCATCCCGCTCCTCCACGGCTGACCCCAGGTGAGAAAGTGCCCTGATAGGGTTGTTGGGAGGCAATGGGGGCTTGCTGGGCACAGGTGAGCATGGTGCTGCTTTTGATGGGACAGCTCCCAGGCCCAGAGTTCAAGCCCCATGAGCGACATACACACACACATACACAAAGTAGTCTCTACTTGGCTTTGTTAACTCTTAGCCTCTTGAATTTCTTGACTTCTTTGTACATTCCAGATACTAGGTCTTTTACTTATTCATAAGTGCAAAAGCCTCCTCTCAATCTGCAGGGTGTCTTTTTTTTCATATGTTAGGGTTACATTATATTGACAGACATTGATACCCTTTCTCAAGTCTTGGTCCCCATTTCCCTCCCCTTGCCTTCCATCTTGTTTTCCTCCCTTCCCTATCTGACTTCAAATAACTTCAGATTACCAGGTGAAATACTGTCACAATATGAGATAACCAAGGGACAGCAAAAGAGGCGATTAAAGACAGTAGATTAAAGACAACCATCAGAAAGACAATTGGTGGCAGTTTGGCTGCTCAGGTCCTGCTCCACTGTGCCAGCCCTTTCCACATGGCTTCAGCTGGGGACCTTCAGTGCCGGGGCCTCCCGGCAGCAAATTGGGGTTCCTGAAATAAGGGGCAGGGACTGGAAAAATTAGAAGAGAGACAAACACATCGGGTCCAGGAGGTCTGCAGCCCAAGCAAAAACTGCCGCCTCGTTTATTCTTAACACAAAGTTTTTATCCCCTCCCCAGACCAGGGCCCTCCCAGGTGTTACATCCAGATCGTTAATCAGGGAGCTGTTGAGGGTTACATTCATATGGTAAATCTCAGATCAATTGAACAGGAGAAGGCCAAAAAACAATAAGACAATCAAGCAATTATCTGATGCAAATCAAAGTACAGTTTGTTTCCACTCTTGCTCCCGACATATCCCCCGTCTTTATTTTAAAAGAAACACAAGTGCAATTTCTATTCTTTTCACTATCTCTAATATCTCATTATCCTGTCTCACTTTCCAAAAATGACTGGTCCCTTCATCTAAAGGGGATAGATGGGCGGAGATTCGGCTTCTGTGACTTCTTCAAGCTGACTCAGGGGCGTTGTCTCTGTGCTTGACCAGGGACCTTAAAAAGCCTAGCCTGTTTATTAGGGATTGCAAGGATTAGATATCAGGAATAATAATTTACTCCAAACTGGAGATCATATTTGACATTTAACAACTGCACAAACCATCTTTGGCTACAATAGTGTAGTTACATAGCACCCATTTGCAAAAGCCTTTTCTTGATTGTCTGGGGAACTAAATTTCTGCAACCTTAACAATGCTTCAGTTGTCAGATCTAAACAGATTAATAGAGACACAAGTCTCAGATCCACAAACTTTTCCTGAATTTGTGGCTGGTGTCAAAAATAAATAGATAAATAAATAAATAAAAATTTTGCTCAATTAGGGCTTTAAACTATCCACTATCACAGAAGATTGACAAGTTCCTGCCCAGTTATGAAAGGCACGGGCATTAGTAAGGCATGCTTACAAACTATTCTATGACCTCCCGGCTCTGATTAATTTGATCGGCCAAGCACAAGTGACTAAGATCTGACACCATCTCTGCCATCCAAGCAGAGGCTTTCTGCGTCGTGTCCCAGTAGAGTTTCCCCACACAGGGATAAATGTCCCATTGGCAATTCACTTGCTTAGTTGCTGGACTTGAACTCAGGGCTTGGGCACTGTCCCTCAGCTCTCCAGCTCAAGGCTAGCACCCTGCCACTGTGAGTCCTGAGCTTGGTGCTTGAGTGCTGTCCCCCAGCTGTTCAGCTCAGAGCTAGCACTCTGCGGCTTCAAGCTCCAAAGCAACTCTGCCTTAATAGCACTCTGCTGCCAGATTAGACACCACAATCTCACAGGGACTTTGCTTTGCCCGGGGTTGGCTCAAAACTGCAGTTTTCAGATCAGTGAGTCCTACGAACGGCCATGTATCTCCAATAGAGCAACAAGGTGGTAGACACAGAAATAGTCTCTAAGCATGAGCTTACCTAGAACCTGGAAAAGGCCAAAGTTACATCTGAATAAGGATTGCTGTTCTTCTCCAATGGGCTAGCTGGAAGTTACAAGAGCAAGCTGAAATAGCAATTAAGCAATTACTTTGGTAGTCCTGATTTTCCTTTTCTCTCTTTCTTTAAACATATAAGACAACTTCACTTTCAAATATTGTTTAGAAACCCATTTCCAATGTTCTTTATAACTTTTACTGATACTGGCTTAAACAATTAACACCTTAGCCTTTATTTGCAATTGAAAAACCTTTAAGGGCACAAAGAGCTCCTGCCCTCAGGCCCCCTAGGGCCCAAGGCACTCCTCTTGCCTTTTAGAAAAAAGGGGCTCTTATGCAGTTTAGATTACTGTCTAAAACTCCAACGACAGTTTAAACTCAAATAACAGTTTTTCCCTAATGCAAGAACTATAGACATCAGTGCACCAAAAGTCCAAGTCTGGACTTAGTTTTCTTCCTTTTTTTTTTTTTTTTAACATTCCTTTAAAATACTAATCACATTATCCACATTTTACCATCAGATTTCTAGTGTCAGTTTGCAAGAAAGGACAGGCAAAGTTTTTGACGTTAATGAACAATTTTACATTTAAATCTCTAATACATGTTTCCAAACTTTAACTTAAAGTAATAAATCCCAAATTCCCTAACGCCTCTGAGCTGAACAGGATACAATGTTTACAATGAAACAGCTGTATGCCCTGCAATAAAATGCAGATTTCAGGATCTAGAAAAATATTTACCAGTTTTTCTTTAAGACAACACAATAATTCTTTGAGACATTGTAAAACATCCAAACCTAATATTTTTCTTGAAGTTTTAAGCTTAGATTTACCCAATTGTCTTTGTGTTTAAGTATAAATTTATCCTTTTTTTTTTTCAGCATGCTGACAATTTAACCTTGAACATGTTCACTCACTCATTCACACACATTCATACTCAAAGATCATAAAGCGCGCAAAATTAATATCGGCCGTTCAATTTCCGGAAGTTTGTGTCAAGAGAGTTTTGCCAATTTTACTCTTACAGGTGAGAACCAGGTTCGAAACAAAACTTTTTTCAAGGCAGCTTAGCTGGAATTTATTTTTCCAGGGCTTGTTACAACTGCAGACATGGGGGAGCGGCCATGCTAGGCCCAGAAATGTTCAAATAAATAACAAGGATGTGTGCTTGAGTACGCACAGAAAAACCATAAGGACCCACACTTAGAAATGGTACCAATTTTAAAGACAAAAACTGGACAAAGAAAAATATGTAACATGAACAAGACAGAGAAGCGGAGACTTTTAAATAATCAGACATTGACATATAACAAGAAAATTGGACTCAATCAGATACACTTAACAGCTAATTTTAGATTTAGACATGTCTTGCTGGTGGGACTCTCTGGTATGCCTTGATATTGACAAGAAACTCAGAAGGGGAAGGGGGGTCAAGGCGTCCCTTGACCACCCAGGCCTCTATTTTAGGCCCACAGTGCACCCCTTTTTTTAAAAAAAATAAAATAAAATAAAATGGAATAAAAAAAATAAAACAAAACACAGACATACAGGGGGTCGGCCGACTTCTACTTACCTCTGGAGGCCTTTGCTTTTCACCTGGGCATCTTTTACAAAAAAGGTTATTAAGAAGAGGGATGGTAAAGACAAAATAATGTCACATATTAAATTGTGTAGAGTCAATGAATATGTTAAAAGGTCCCTACATAATAGTAAAAGGAGGAGAAACACAGCTCATATGAATGTGTGGAACAAGTGGATCAGTAGCAGTCCCAATAGACATGCACGAATAACTCAGGTCCTTTCCACGTCGCAGGATGCACCACTGGAGGGTTGGGGGTGTAGGCCCAGTGAGTCGCTGCTTGGATGGCCACTGTCACTCTCCACGATCCGAACGCAGCGTTCAGGCAGCCAGCGGGAGTCATTTTCTCCTTGTGAAAAAACACATACATGCCCTCGACCCCAGGTTAGAACAGGATCGGGTCCATGCCAAGCACCAGTTAGGGGATCCTTCCACTTCACTAAGGCAAAAGGACGCTGCTCTCTTTTTTCCCAGAATCGCTGAGCAGCAGATAAATTATTTGAATCCAAATTCAAAAAATTTAAAACAAATAAAGCATGATTAAGTATATTCACAGGGGTAGCGGGATACGACTCCCCTTTCTGTATTTTAGCAATTTGGTGTTTTAATAATCCATTAGCTCTCTCCACGATGCCTTGACCTTGAGGATTGTAAGGAATGCCTGTAATATGAGTGATATTATAGGAACGGCAGAAGGATTGAAATGCTCGGCTTGCATAGCCAGGGCCATTATCTGTTTTTATTTGCGAGGGAATCCCCATCACAGCAAAGCATCGAATGCAGTGAGAAATACAATGTTTAGTGGCTTCCCCAGCAAGGGGGGTGGCCAAGATAAAATTAGAATAAGTATCTACAGTAACATGAACATATTTTAATCGGCCAAATGATGGAACATGCGTGACATCCATCTGCCAAATGTGATTAGAAAGCAGTCCTCGTGGATTTATACCTAAATGGGGGGCTGGTGAAAAAGAGACACAGTTGGAGCAAGTCTTAACTATTTGCCTCGCTGTTTCCCTAGATAATTTGAACTGTCGGCGCAAGGCTCGACTGTTTTGATGGTGGATGGCATGTGACTGCTTAGCAAGTTCAACCTGAGTTAAGTAAACTCTGGTGGCAGAGTCAGTGACTGCATTGCCTTCACTTAAAGGGCCAGGAAGATTAGTGTGAGCTCGAACAAAGCCAAAAAAACAGGGGTGGTTGCGAGAACAAAGCAAAGTTTGTATTTGGCGAAATTGGGTCTGAATATTGGAGTTAGTAGTTCCAATAAAGGGAACAGTTTCTATGACTTGAAGAGCACGAATTACATATTGACTGTCTGAGTATAAGTTAAAGGGCTCGTCTTGTAACAGGACGAGTGCCTGTAAAACAGCCTCTAACTCCACCTCTTGGGCGGAGGAAAAACCTGTAACCCAAGATTGAGTTTTCCCATTAATGGTCAAAGCAGCCGTTCCATTTGAGGATCCATCTGTAAATACCAAAGCGGCAGAAGATAAAGGCGAGGCCTGTACTATGGAAGGAAATAGAAACGTATGACACGCAGCAAATTGGAGAAGTTTGTTAGACGGGTAGTGATGCAAAATTTTTCCCGTATAATTGGCCCAAGCAATGGCCCAAGGATCGCAATGGGCGAATAGCCAATCTTGTTGTTGTAAATTATATGGGACACAGATAAAATGAGGTTCCTGACCTAAATATTTACGGGAATCCACTCGGCACATGTGTATCAGATTAGCTACCAATTCGTAGTAGGGGGTCAGCACTTTGCCGGGTGTTGATGGTAGATAAAGCCATAAAAGTGGGCCATCCTGCCACAATACAGCAGTTGGGGAGTGAGAAGTAGCTAAAATGTAAACTCCCCAGGGTTTAGAATAGTCACAATAGGTCATTTGTTGCTGGGAAATTGCCTTTTCTACAATTTGGATGGCCCTCCTGGCGTCAGGATTTAATTCGCGCAAGGATGTAGGGTTGGTATCTCCTTTTAAGAGATCAAAGAGGAGTTTTAACTCTCCTGTGGAGAGCTTTAGATAAGGCCGAAGCCAATTTATATCTCCTAAGAATTGCTGAAAATCATGAAGAGTTCTTAAGTGTGAAGTTTTTAATTGTATTTTTTGGCTTTTAAAATAGTGTGGGCCTAATATATGGCCTAGATATGTAAAAGGCGGGTGTTCCTGAACCTTTTCAGCTGCTATTACAAGGCCAAAGAGGCTCAGATCCTGCTTTAGTTGTCCAAAGGCTTGTCGTACGACGATAGGGTCAGAACAAGCCAACAAGATGTCATCCATATAATGAACAATATAAACAGAAGAAAATTTTTCACGAGTGGAAGAAATGGCTCTAGCCACAAAACTTTGACATAAAGTTGGGCTATTTGCCATGCCCTGTGGGAGCACAAGCCAGTGATATCGCTTCATGGGTTCTTTAAAATTAACAGAGGGGACACTGAAGGCAAAGCGCTTACAGTCTTGAGGCGCCAGGGGTATAGTATAGAAACAATCCTTCAAATCTATAATAATCTTATAAGTATCCTTTGGGATTGCCATGGGTGAAGGCAAGCCGGGCTGTAGGGCCCCCATCAGTTCCATTGTGGCATTTATTTTTCTCAAATCCTGTAACAGCCTCCATTTACCTGACTTTTTCTTTATAACAAAAATTGGAGAATTCCATGGAGAGTTAGAAGGGGCCACATGCCCCAAATCCAGCTGCTCCTGTACCAGCTGCTGTACTGCAATGATCTTTTCTAGTGAAAGAGGCCACTGTTCAACCCATACCGGTCGTTCAGAGAGCCAATTTATGGGATCAGCATGAGGGGGAGGGCAAACGACAGCTCCCGTCAAGGGATACCCCAATCCTTGTCTCGTAGGGTGAGACTGGGGTTGGAGTGGCTCTAGCTCCCCCTGTGCTGCTCGGCCTAGTCCCCTAAAGGGGAGGAGGCCTTGATCAAGTAACTGCTTAGTGACCGCAGCACTAGGACTAAACATATACACTCCCATTTTTTCCATGATATCACGACCCCATAAATTAATTGGCAGATGATCCAAGACAAATGGCTGAAAATGACCAGAGTGCCCTTCCTCATCTCTCCAAACAAGGATCGCACTGCTCTGCTGTGGGTCAGTTGCTTGCCCAACCCCCTGTAGGGAAGTCATAGAGGTTGTCAGGGGCCATTGGGCTGGCCAATGTTTTTTAGATATCACAGACACATCTGCTCCAGTGTCTAATATTCCTTTAAAGGGCTTTTCTTGTATAAATATAGTCATCTCAGGCCTCTCTTGTTTTATGCTTTGTACCCAATAGATATCAGAAGATCTAAATCCTCTCTGTCCACATGGGGAATTAGCAGTCTCCCCGGGAGGTAAAGGCACAAGTATTAATTGTGCTAATTTTTGACCGGCTGGGATCGATACCACGTGTTTCGGGGCAGAGGCCATAACTTTGATTTCTCCAGTAAAATCCTGGTCAATTTTGCCAGGTGTAATCTGTATCCCTTTAAGGGCTGAGCTACTTCGCCCTAACAGCAATCCAGCCACTCCCGGGGGAAGGGGGCCGAAGACCCCCGTGGGGAGAGCTTGTGTCCCCATCTCTGGGGTCAATACTGAGCAGGTGGAGGAACAGAGGTCCAATCCTGCACTTCCTGGGGTGGCACGGAGGAGGCCGGAGACTGATCTTGGGGGGTTGTTAGAAGATGCACTTGTGGCCGAGAAGAGGGAGGGACTGCCCCATGGTTTTGCGGGGCCAGGGGCTGGCCCCTCCTCCAGTTTCCCGAAAGCGGGTGGCCATTGCGATCTGTTCTTGACCTGCAATCTTTAGCCCAGTGCTTCCCTTTACCACAGCGTGGACATGTGCCAGGTGATCTTTCTCTCTTTTGCCTGGCCTGGCATGGGCATTGCGTCATCCAATGTCCTATTTGTCCACAAGAGAAGCAACGCCCTGGGGGTCTAGCAGCCCGAGAATGCCGCTGACCTCTATATTTTAGAGACTCAGTAACAGTCTTTCCTTGAGGAGCGGCGGCTAAAGTAAGGCCTTGTACATGGGAGGGTCCAATATCAGCACACAGTGAAATAAAGTCCGTGATTCCTCCCTTATTCCTATGGGGTCTGATAGCTGCCTGACAGGCAGCGTTGGCATTTTCATAGGCTATGTGTCTAACTATAATCTCCCTTGCATTCTCATCTTGTACTAGGCGGTCTGCAGTCTCCATTAATAGAGACAAAAATTCTAAATAAGGCTCATTTGGTCCTTGTTTAACTTCTACTAGATTTTTTGTACGATTGGAATTGCGTAACTTTTTCCAAGCCTCTCTCGCCGCAGCATTTATTTGTAAATAGGCCTCCTTTGCATAACCCAATTGATCTTTGGTGTTTTTATAGGTTCCCTCTCCTAACAACTGATCAACAGTGTAAGGCAGGTTCTTAGACCTATTTGTTTCAATTTTAGCCCGACACTGTGCAGTGAACTCTGTCTCCCATAATAAGTACTCTCCCGCACTAAGGCATGCTCTGGCAAGCCGCTTCCAGTCATTTGGGCATGCAATACCAGCACACGCGGCCTCCAATATTGCTTGAGTAAAAGGGGCAGTTGGCCCATATTGGGAGCAGGCATTTTTTAAATCCTGTAATAGTTTAACAGGAACAGGTTGATGGTATACTTGTTCATCATGATCAACTAAACTAGGGAAGCATCGAGGCCCTGAAATACCTTCCCTCTCTCTAGCAGCCTGAGTCAGGTTTAATTGCGATGCACTGTGCCTGGTTGTAGTGCCTGTTAAAAGGGACTTGTTGCTAGGGCCTTTAGGCTTGCCTAAAGGTTGAGAAAGGGATTGAGGCCGTAAGGCTGCAGCCGGAGGCGGTGGGTGTGAGGGGTAAGGTTTAGAATCAGACACCATAGTGGCCTGAGGGTCATATTTCTTTCCTACTTCTGAGGGGGCTCTCTGCTCTGTCCCCATTTTCGATAGAAAATGTAGGATTTCTTCTAACTTCTTCTCCATCGTAGCCATTCGGCCCTCCATTGACTCATCATAACTTTCCTCCTTGGTATTCAAACCTGAATTCTGATACTCAATATCTACTGGTTGTTGTTCCGTTTGCAAGATCTCACTTAGACTCTCTTGGGCTGCGGCATATGGCTCAGCCTCAGGTTCTTCAGAAGGGTCCTTTAACTCATAAAGTTCCCTTAATTCAAGATTAAATTCAGCATCTTCATGTAGAGGATCTATGTATTTACTTACTAAATTCCATACAGTAGTAGCCTCTATTGGGGTCTTTTCGGGGCCATATACCTCATAATAATCTTGAATTCTTTTTCCTATCCGCTGCCAGGCTTTTTGGAATGCCTCCTCTACAGACCTCGGGCATGCTTCCTCGAGAAACTGTAGGAAGCTCTGAAGCACCCCCTCTTCCACCCACGTTCCGTGGGCTTCAAATAGGCCTGTTAAGATCGGTAGAAATAACTCATGGCTATTAGCTTGACCCATAATTATTACTCCTGACTATACTCTCTTAATAGTCCTACGATGTGTTACTCACCACAGGGAGGGGTCCTTCACCTTCGTCCCAGATTTTCAGGGTCCCTGTTCGGGCGCCAGATGCCGGGGCCTCCCGGCAGCAAATTGGGGTTCCTGAAATAAGGGGCAGGGACTGGAAAAATTAGAAGAGAGACAAACACATCGGGTCCAGGAGGTCTGCAGCCCAAGCAAAAACTGCCGCCTCGTTTATTCTTAACACAAAGTTTTTATCCCCTCCCCAGACCAGGGCCCTCCCAGGTGTTACATCCAGATCGTTAATCAGGGAGCTGTTGAGGGTTACATTCATATGGTAAATCTCAGATCAATTGAACAGGAGAAGGCCAAAAAACAATAAGACAATCAAGCAATTATCTGATGCAAATCAAAGTACAGTTTGTTTCCACTCTTGCTCCCGACACTTCAGGTTTGCTTCCCTCCTCCGGCCATCTCCGTCTTCTTCTTGGTCTTCGGATGTGTTTTCCTCCTGCGTTAGTGTGGGCTGGAGGGCTCCGAGTTGGAGTGGTGGACCCCCTGGAGGAGGTGGCTCGGCAGATAGGAGACGCATCATTTTCATTAACCAAACTTCTTGAGGCCATATCTGCAGTATCAGTTCAAGTGGAAGAGATTGCCCTTAAATGTACTGAAAATGCACACTTCCTTAAGATGTGGAGAGACCTCTTGAAAGAAGGCTATGATTCTCTGAAACCTGACAACTGACTATGACTGTATAATTCACCTTCTCATATGGATTTGCACATGTATCACATATATAGGACAATCTCCAGCATTTCTGTATACTCAGAATGAAATTTTTCTTCTTTTTCTAGACCTTTGTGAAAGCATATTGATGTGATTTTTTTATGATAACACGGATGTGTTTATCCTTACTTTCTGTTCTTTTTGTTGTTGTTGTTGTTGTTGTTTTGTTTTTTTTTGCCAGTCCTGGGCTTGAGCTCAGGGCCTCAGCACTGTCCTTGGACTTTCTCAAGGCTCGCACTCTACCACTTGAGCCTCAGCACCATTTCCGGTTTTTTTCTATGTATGTGGTACCAAGGAATCCAACCCGGGTCTTTGTGCATGCTAGGCAAGCACTTTAACCACTAGGCCAAACTCCCGGCCCATCCTTACTTTCTGTTCTATAAATGTTTTGAGATTCCTTTACAAAAGTGATTTCTCTCAACAGATAATTTTAACCATGCCTTACTATGACCAGATAACTGTTTTGAAAGATGGTGCATGTAAGAAGATCATATTACAACCCAAGTGATATGACTAAATTTACATATGTAAATCAGCTCCCCATTTCTATGAAAACAGAGACAAGTTTATGACTTCCAGGCCTACAGCACCTGACACTGTCACCTTGAGAAATATGAAATCTCCCCATAATGTTGAGAAATATGAAATCTCCCCATAATGTTGAGAAATATGAAATCTCTCCATAATGTAATAGTAACCAATAGTAACCACACAACACAAACATAATCCAAAGTCTTAGAAGAATGGCCTTTAGAATAGTGCAAGTAGCTGCAGTTTATACAATGGGCTGAAAAACAGCCAACAGGATGTGCAGTTTGAGTTGGTTCGAGTCAGTAAAACTGTATACCTTATGAACCTGAATAAGAGGAGGAAATTCCCGGAATAAAACAATAATATATGGCCAGAAACAAGACATGCAGTCAACTGCCTGTTTAACCAAGTGGAAATTTCAATAAACCCCTAGCTGAGTCTTACCTAATGTGATTATAATCAATCATTAATCAATCATTACCCCTGTAACTATGCTTCTGCTTCTGTAACCTGCTTCAGCCACCCATAAATATCCCCCTCTCCCCAGCCTAGGTGCGCAAGTTTCCTAGGAGACTTTGTTGCCCCCGGGCGCCCGTGTCCCCAAATAAACCTCTTGCTGATTGCATCCGACTGCGTGGACTCGCTGTTCCTTGGGAAGGGGGCCCCGTCTGGAAGACGTCCCACTAAATCGGGAGTCTAACATTTGGAGGCCCCAGCGAGATAGGAGACCCCCCACCCAGGGACCACCGACCCACCTCCGGGAGGTAAGCTGGCCAGCAAACTGTTACTGTCTTGTGTCTGTTTTGTTTTATGTTAAGAGCGCCAGCGAATCTGTGACTCTGTGACTCGGCCGTGTCAATCTGTATCTGGCGGACCCGTGGAGGAGCTGACGAGCTCGGACTCCCGACCGCAGCCCCGGGAGACGTCCCGGAGGCATCTGGGGTCAGATTTCTGATCCATCTGGTATCTGTTTTCGGGGCTTCGCCCCGGTCTGAGGACTCTCTAGTCCATCTGTTTTCGGGGCGTCGCCCCGGTCTGAGGTGCACCAAAGCCGCGCTGCGAAGTGTGTTGCCCTTTGTGTCTGTTTAATTGTTGTGTTTATGGTGACAGGACCTGACTATTAATATGGGACAGTCTGTGACTGCTATCATATACGCCATCAAGATTTGGGGTACTTAAAGGTCTCTGCTTCTGTCTTGTTTTGTAAGATGTTTTTTTTTTTTGTTGTCTGGTTTTGTTTTCAAAATTGGTACCAGTCTTAAATATGGATCCTTGCAATTTTTGTGTGTGTATTTTTGGGCAGTTGTAACAAGCCCTGGAAAAATAAAATCACAGCTAAGTTGCCTTGTAAAAAGTTTTGTTTTGAACCTGGTTCTCACCTGCAAGAGTAGAATTGGCAAAGCTCTCTTGACACAAACTTCCAGAAAAATGAACGGCCGATATTAATTTTGCGCGCTTTAAGATCTTTGAGTATGAATGTGTATGAATGAATGAGTGAACATGTTCAAGGTTAAATTATCAGCATGCTGTATAAAACAATGGATAAACTTATACTTGAAACAAAAAAGCAATTGGGTAAATCTAAGTCTAAACTTCAAGAAAATTATTAGGTTAAAATGTTTTACAATGTCTCAAAGTGTTATTGCATTGTTTTAAAGAGAAACTGGTAAAAAGTATTTTTCTAAAGTAGAAAAAGTATTTTCTAAATGAAATTTGCATTAATAATTTGATATTGAAGTGCATAGAGCTGTTTACATTGTAAACATTGTATCCTGTTTAACCCAGAGGTATTAGGGAATTTGGAATCTATTCCCTTAAGTTAAAATTTGGAGATAAATATTAGGAATTAAAATGTAAATTTATTTATTAATGTCAGAGACTTTACCTATCTTTCAAAACTGTCTAGGTAATCGAATGCTAAGAGAAAGGATGGGAAAACTTAGGATAGTCCTATGTGACCATCTTTGGGGTTGAGAGGTGAACTGGCAAAGGTGCAGCTCTGGGTAAATAAGCTGGAGTGAAGGCTGTTCACTTAACCTGGTCAGGTGGACTGAAATCCACATCTTCGCTCTTTTTCTTTGCAGACTGACATTGAAAATCTGATGGTAAAATCTGGGTAATATGATTAGTATTTTAAAAGGAATAAATATTTAAAAATTTATCTCTGTATGATTTGGGTTCATGCTACTGCATTGCAATTGGATGTATTCTAGAAAAAGAAGGAAACTAAGTCCAGATTTAGACCTTTGGTGCAGTGATGACGTTTACAGTTCTTGCATTGAGGAAAAACTTATTTGAGTTTAAACTGTTGCTGGAGTTTTGAAACCTGGAAACAAAGGGAGTTCCTTGGGCCCTTAAAGATTTTTCAAATGCACATAAAGGCTAAAGTGTTAATTGTTTAAGCAAATATCAGTAAAATTTTTTAAAGAATATTGGAAATGGGTTTCTGAACAAAGTTTGAAATTGAAGTTGTCCTAAATGTTTGTTTCAAAAAAAAAAAAGAAAACAAGAAAAATCAGATCTACCAAAATGGTTGCTTAATTGCTATTTCGGCTTACTCTTGTAAGTTACTCTATAGCAATCTGCAGCAGGCCCATGGAGAAGGACAGCAGATCCTCATTCAGATGTAAATTTGGCCCTCACCAAGTTCCAGGTAAGATCATGCTTAGAGACTATTTCTGAGTTGACCACCTTGTTGCTTCTAATTGGAATAAAGTGGCCTTTGTAGGACTCACTGATCTGAAAGCCGCAGTTTTGAGCCAGCCCGGGCAAGGCGAAGTCCCTGTGAGACTGTGGTGTCTAATCTGTCAGAGTGCTATTGAGAGTTGCTTTGGAGCTTAAAGTGGCAGAGTGCAAGCCTTGAGCTGCCGAGCTGAGGAGCGGCACTCAGGCCCTGAGTCTGGGACTTAAAAGTGGCAGGGTGCTAGCCTTGAGCTGGAGAGCTGAGAGACAGCACCCAGACCCTGAGTTCAAGTCTAGAAACCAACAAAGTGAAATGCCAATGGGACATTTATTCCTGTGTGGATGCAGTAGGCCACAGCTTGGATGGCAGAGATGGTGTCAGATCCTAGAGTCACTTGTGCTTGGCCATTCAAAATTAATCAGAGCCGGGAGGTCACAGAATAGTTTGTAAGCATGCCTTACTAATGCCCATGCCTTTCATACCTGGGCACGAACTTGTCAATCATCTGTGATAGAGGATAGTTTAAAGTCCTAACTGAGTGAAGTTTGATTTGACACCAGCCACAAATTCAGGGTGGATGTGAGGCTTGCGTCCCTATTATCTGTTTAGATCTGGCAACTGAAGCATAGTTAGAGTCGCAGGGATTAAGTTCCCCAGACAATCAGGAAAATGCCTTTGCAAATGGGTGCTAAGTAAGCTACACTGTTGTAGCCAAAGAAAAAGTTTGTGCAGTTGTTAAATGCTTTATATGACCTCCAATTTGGAGTAGAATATCACTCCTGATATGTAATCTTGGCAACCTCTTGGTAAAATAGGCTAAGTTTTTAGGGTCCCTGGCTAGGTATAGAGACAACGCCCCTGAGTCAGCCTGAAGAAGTTATAGAAGATGGATCGTCGCCCATCAGTCCTCTTTAGATAAAGGGACCAAAAAGTTGTTTCTTAAAAATTAAGACAGCATAAGTTAGAGGCATGGAAAAAAATAGTAGTAACAAATGTGCAAGAGTGGAGACTGCACTTGTGGGGAATGGCTACAGTTTCGAGTCTTCTGTGCCTGTCTAGAGAGTGCTAAGCCTTGTTCAATCTGGTTACTAAAAGTTGTCACCCTGGTATTACTTTGGATTCTCAACCCTATACTGTCTTAAAAACCAACGGGTGCCAGCCTGCAAAAATGAGTGTGCTCGGGTAAAGCAACTAGGAAAGCATTGGGAGAATTCACCAGAGTCAGGCCTTAGGTTAAGCTTCTTTAGAAATTTTGCAGGCGACCCAGCAGGAGGTGTGACATTCCATTGGAGCTGCTGTGCTGCCGGATTCAACCACCACCTCACAGTTGTTTCCTTAGAGGACTGGAACTAAACTCTTGGGGATGGGACCCAACCTGATTTGACAGACCACCCCCTTCAGGATGCTGAGCTCACCTGGTTCACGGATGGCAGTAGCTTTCTGGAAAATGGAGAGCGGAAGGCAGGGGCAGCTGTTACCACGGAGACTGAGGTAATTTGGGCTGGAGGACTGCCCCCTGGAACATCGGCCCAGAAAGCGGAACTTATTGCCCTAACCAAGGCCCTCCAAATGGCAGAAGGTAAGAAACTTAACGTCTACACAGACAGCCGGTATGCCTTTGCAACCGCCCATATACATGGGGAAATCTATAGAAGAAGGGGCCTATTGACATCGGAAGGAAAGGACATTAAGAATAAGGCTGAAATTATAACTTATTGACTGCATTATTCTTGCCCAAGAGACTAAGCATTATCCACTGTCCTGGCCACCAGAAGGGAGAGTCGCTGGAGGCACGAGGCAACCGCCTAGCTGACAGGGTAGCCCGGGAGGCAGCGTCACAGGAAACCCCACCAGCACGAATCCTCCCAATGGCGGAGAAATCGCCCCGCAGTCCTCCTCCACTCCCGTATAGCCCGGAGGACATTGAGTGCCTTAAGAAAATGGGGGCGGCCTATAATTCCAAGCAGAAACTATGGACTTTTGATGGAAAAACAGTATGGGCCAAAAGGTAGACTCTTGAACTTATAACTAACTTGCATACCCTCACACACTTAAGTAAAAATAAAATGAAAACCCTCTTGGACCGGGAAGAAAATTCTGGCTATCTCCTGGGAAAGGATGAAGCCCTACAGCGAGTGGCCAATCAATGCTCTGCATGTGCTAGGGTGAATGCAGGACAGACTAAAATTGGACTTGGAACCAGAGTGAGAGGACACCGCCCAGGTGTTCATTGGGAAATTGACTTTACAGAAATTAAACCTGGACAATATGGCTACAAATATCTCCTAGTATTCATAGACACCTTCTCTGGATGGGTGGAAGCATACCCCACCAAGCATGAAACAACCAAAGTGGTAACCAAGAAACTACTGGAAGAAATTTTTCCCAGGTATGGCATGCCTCAGGTCCTGGGGACGGACAATGGGCCAGCATTTGTCTCCAGGGTAAGTCAGTTGGTGGCCAAGTTATTGAGGATTGATTGGAAGTTGCATTGTGCTTACAGACCCCAAAGTTCAGGGCAGGTAGAAAGAATGAATAGAACAATAAAGGAGACTCTGACCAAATTAGCCTTAGCAACTGGCGTGAAGGATTGGGTGCACCTACTTCCCTTAGCCTTGTACAGGGCCCGGAATACTCCGGGTCCCCATGGACTGACTCCCTTTGAAATTATATATGGAGCACCCCCCCCCTTGTGAACTTTCTTCATCCTTATGTTGTGGATTATGCTAATAGCCCCTCTTTACAAGCTCATTTACAGGCTCCACAGATAGTCCAGAAGGAGGTCTGGAAACCCCTGGCAGCGGCATACCAGGAGCAGCAGGACAAGTCTATCGTCCCGCATCCCTTCCAAATCGGGGATTCCATGTGGGTACGACGACACCAGATTAAGAACTTGGAACCATGCTGGAAAGGACCATATACAGTCCTGCTGACAACTCCTACTGCCCTCAAAGTCGACGGGATCGCTGCTTGGGTCCACGCTTCCCACGTAAAAGCGGCTTCCACCGACAACTCTGCCGATCAGACACCAGAATGGAAACTGCAACGCACTCCAAATCCTTTAAAGATAAGACTTTCTTGATTGTAAAAGTCTCTAACATCCTTATCTGAAGTACTTAGAAAAGGATGGTGGTTTGTGTGTTGCTTTAAAGGAGGAATGTTGTTTTTATGCAGACCAGACAGGAATTGTATGGGAAACTATGAGTAAACTTAGGGAAAGACTAGCAGAAAGAGAAAAGGAATTCCATTCTCAGCAAGGATGGTTTGAAAACTGGTTTAATCAATCCCCCTGGTTTGCAACTTTGTTATCCACTATAGCAGGACCACTCATTATACTCATTCTAATTCTCACCTTGGGTCCCTGTATTCTAAATAGAAAGAGAGACCACTCTCATTGAATGAAGGATTTCATTCGACCCATAAGAAAATGGGGGATGAGAAATATGAAATCTCCCCATAATGTTGAGAAATATGAAATCTCCCCATAATGTTGAGAAATATGAAATCTCTCCATAATGTAATAGTAACCAATAGTAACCACACAACACAAACATAATCCAAAGTCTTAGAAGAATGGCCTTTAGAATAGTGCAAGTAGCTGCAGTTTATACAATGGGCTGAAAAACAGCCAACAGGATGTGCAGTTTGAGTTGGTTCGAGTCAGTAAAACTGTATACCTTATGAACCTGAATAAGAGGAGGAAATTCCCGGAATAAAACAATAATATATGGCCAGAAACAAGACATGCAGTCAACTGCCTGTTTAACCAAGTGGAAATTTCAATAAACCCCTAGCTGAGTCTTACCTAATGTGATTATAATCAATCATTAATCAATCATTACCCCTGTAACTATGCTTCTGCTTCTGTAACCTGCTTCAGCCACCCATAAATATCCCCCTCTCCCCAGCCTAGGTGCGCAAGTTTCCTAGGAGACTTTGTTGCCCCCGGGCGCCCGTGTCCCCAAATAAACCTCTTGCTGATTGCATCCGACTGCGTGGACTCGCTGTTCCTTGGGAAGGGGGCCCCGTCTGGAAGACGTCCCGCTAAATCGGGAGTCTAACAACCTGACACTCCCCAATTTTTTGTTGAGTAAAACACTTGGCAAACATGATTAAAAGCTTCCCCCCCTCTTTTTTGCACATGAAGACTAAGATCATTTTCTTAAAAAAAGATGTGTGAATCTGAACTAACGGCAAAAAAATTCTCCCAATGGGACTAGAGGAGTGTGTTTGCATGTGTGTGTGTGTGTGTGTGTGTGTGTGTGTGTGTGTGTGTGTGTGTGTGCTTTGAAACAGGATCTCACTATGTAGACAAGGCTAGCCTCATACTGTAGGTTCTCCAGCCTTAGCCTTCGTGAGTGCTGGGACTGCAGGTGTATACCACCATCCCCAGCAGGGTGAATTGAATTTTTATAACTTTTTGTTGCTGCTGTTGTTCTTGGGGCTTGAACTCTGGGCTTGGGGGCTGTCACTGAGCTCTTCAGTTCGAGGTTTTTGCCCTACCCCTGGAGCCACAGCACTGCTACTTTTCTGGTGGTTAATTGGAGATAATTCTCTTAGACTTTCATGTCCAGGCTGGCTTTAAACTCTGATCCTCAGAGCTCAGCCTCTTGAGTAGGTAGGATTACAGACATGAGTCACTGCGCCTGCTAATAACTTTTTGAAATAGATAAGTAAATTTTCCCAGTGTGTGATGCTTTTTGAAAAAGCATTTATTTTAGAGAATAAAAGTATGTCTAGAGAAAATATGCCCTTTATCCCCATTTTATTTTCCTGATAGTCATGGGACTTAAACTTGCCCATACTTATAATTCCTGAGCTTTTTTGCTCAAGGCTAGAGCTCTACTATTTCAGCCATAGCTCCACCTTTTTGATAAGATTCTCTTGGACTTTCCTGCCTGGGCTGACCTTCAATAGAAATCCTGAGATCTCAGCCTCTTGAATTTCTAAGACTAGAAGGATGAATAACCAATGCCCAGATCCCAACTTATTTTTAAGGTTGATTGCCTTCACACTTAATATTTCTCACAATTGATGTTTTCATGTTTGAATTACATTATCTGTGTTATTGCTTTTTAATAACTTCAGAAGAGACTTTGTTTCAATGTGTCAAATTAAGTGATGTAATGTTTTGTATGATTTGACCTCACTGACCATGTTTCATTTTAGCTATCATGTCAAGAGTGACATCATATGTTTATGACTTTTGAGCATCTTTGATGTGATATTTTAAGTCTTTGTAGATCTATTGATGTAGGAAGAACTATATTCAAAATCCACACAGTGGAGATGCAATAGGAGACAAATGGATGGGCAATGAACAGTTAAGAATGGTTTTATTTAGCAAGTTAGGCCCTAATTCTTGGTTTGTTTTGTTCATTTTTGTTTTGTTTTCAGCTAAAAGCCGTATATGATCTAATTTCTATACCAAAGAAATGTTCACTTCAGTATAAGACAAATATTTTTCTTAAATTTTCTTGTATATTCTGAAAACTGTGATTTTTAAAAATGTATAAAAATAAATAATTATCAAAAGCAAAAAAAAAACCATCACTTATTATGTGGCTCTTGTTTCTATATCCTGGAGGTCCTTTCATTCTATATGGCCTTATGTGTCTAGGTTTTGTTCTGTTGTATATCTCTTCTAGGACAGCCCAAGATTTCTACTGATTAGGACAAATGATTTAAACCATTGAACCTATGTTCCTTTGAGTCTAGCTTACTTCACTTAATATGATTTTTTCTAAGTCTTTCCATTTCCTTACAAATGGGGTGATGTCAGTCTTTCTGATAGCAGCATAAAATTCCATTTTTTAAAAGTACCATATCTTGTTGATCTACTCATCAATGGAGGGTCATCTGGGTTGATTCCATATCTTTGCTCTAGTAAATAGTGCTGCAATGAACATCCTTGTGCTAGTGAACTCTTGACCTGGGTGCTATCCCTGTGCTCGTCAGCTCAAGGCTAGTGCTCCACCAGTTTGAGCCATAGCACCACATATGGAATTTTAGTTGTTCATAGGAGATAAAGAGTCTCATGGACTTTGCCCAGGCTGGCTTTGAACCATGATCCTCTGATCTCAGCCTCCTCAGTAGCTAGGATTCCAGAGATGAGCCTTTAGCACTTGGCAGAAACCATTCTTGTGATGTACAAAAACCCACAACTAATATGTTAACCTTGTTTTAAAATGATTCCATTTGGGTTTTCCAACACAAAGTAACTGAAGTCTACAGAGTAAAAGGAAACAAACCTTGATATCCCTTCTTAATTTTTGTTTTTTAAATTTTACCCATCTACATTTTGGGGTGTCCTCAGTTTGGTATTTTTTGTGTTAAGATTTTTTTGCCAGTCCTGGGCTTGAACTCAGGGCCTCAGCACTGTCCTTGGACTTTCTCAAGGCTAGATCTCTACCACTTGAGCCACAGCAGCACTTCTGGCTTACCTATGTATGTGATAGCAAGGAATCGAATGTGGGTCTTCTGCATATGGGCAAGCAATCTACTGCTAGGCCAAACTCCTGGCCAAGATTATTGAAGTCACATAAAATTTTAATCTTCCAGTGCCTTGGCTGAGGATTTTTTTTAGGATTGTGCCACTCCTATGAGCAGTTTTTTTATGTTACATCTTTATTTGGTTCTGTATCTCTAGCAGGATGATCAAATTCTTCACATGAATATTTAAGAATGTAAGCATTAGGGAATTCTCAAACCAGGGTTTATATCCTCTTTACTGATATCCCGCTGGCCAAAGCAGGTTAAATGACACATTGCAAGTCATTGAACAAGCGAACACTCAATATTTCAATACTGTCAAATGTTCCACTTGACAACTATTATTATTTTTTCCTGCACTAACTTTGGGTGAGAAATATTGTTATAACATGGTATTTAAAAATGTAAATAAATGAAGTAGAGTACAAATGCTCAATGCAACCTTAGGATACCTTTACATTAATGGAAAAATAGTTCATACATCCTTATGTGTATTTCAGTCATAACTACTTTTAGTGAAGATGTGGGGATTTTTTTTGTTTCAATTATTTTAAAATTCTGTTTGTATATTAACCTGGAAATGAATTGCTTTATAGTATATATCTACCAACTAATGGGCTGTGGATTCTTCTCCGGAGGAGAGTTTAATAGTCTATTTGAGACACAAAAGATTATTCTCTCATAAGAAGGTTTTATGCTTTTCCAGCCTATGTATAATGTTTAGAGCAGGAAAATCTGGGGCAATTCTGACTACCTCCTTTTTCTGCTTTTGCAGGCATACTTCCAGAACCTCCTGTTCATTGTCAACAGCAAAAAAAGAAAGAAAGAAAGAAAGAAAGAAAGAAAGAAAGAAAGAAAGAGAGAAAGAAAGAAAGAAAGAGAAAGAAAAAAAGAATGGCTCTCTGATGAGTTGATTTTTATTTCTCACTTGGTTTTACATTTCCATGTTTTGAAACTAAGGGTATCCAAGCCTTAAAAGAAAGACACATTGAGCTTCAACAATATGTTCCTAAATCAGATAAAGATGACTTGAAGTTTTAGCAGATTACAAAATGTTATGATCTGTTTAAGTTGAGTGAAGTTTTGCTGCAGGTTGTTTCTGGTTTTTCTGAGGTGAGAAAAAGCTGCCAAGTGATGTCTTTCAATGACACTGACGAGGTGACTTGTTTTTTTTTTTTTTGGTTGTTTTTATTTTTGCAAGTCATGGGCTTCAACTCAGGGCCTGAGCATTCTTCTTGTACTTTCTCAAGGCTAGTGCTCTGCATGTGCCACAGCCCCACCTACTTCTGTGTATTCTATGTATGTGGTACTGAGGAATCCAACCCAGGTATTCCTGCATGGTCAGGAAAGTTGTGAGACAGCTATCTCCAATTAACCATCAGGAAATGGAAGGGAGTGTGGCTCAGTGCTACCTCACTAGGCCCGGAGTGGTGCCTAGTGGTAGAGTAGTGGGGCCAGGAGCAGGCCAAGTGTAAAGTTCTTGATTAGCACACGAAAAGCTCTGGGTTCCATTCCTCAGAACCACAAACACAGAAAGAACCAGAGGTAGTGCTGTGGCTAAGAGGCAGAGTGCTAGCCTTGAGCAAAACCTGTCCAATGACAATGCCCAGCCCTGAATTCAAGTGCCAGGACTGGCCAAAAACAACAACAGGAAAAGTAGAAGTCCACAGAGAAAGGCAGAATTAAATCAGCCAAATACAGGGGACAACAAAGGAGAAACTGAAAAATAAATAAGACATAAAACATACAAGGTCAGGGTGTGGCTCACATGGCAAAGGAGAAATTGAGAAATAAATAAGACATAAAAGGTTGGGCATGGTTCAAGTGGCAAAGTATCTGCCTGGCAAGATTGGGGGCTGGGCACAGTGTCACCACCATAAAACAAAACCAAAGGACAGACATGAGTGTTTTCTTTTTTTTTCTGTCCTCTTTTCCTTTATGTGGATGAAAGTTTCCAATCAAAAGGCACAATGAAAAAATAAAACCAACTAAAGAACCATCCCCCACAAAAATCACTCATGACCCAGAGAATGGGGACATATGTTTTAGACCCAAATTCACACATGGATTGATGTAAAAAAGAACAAAAATACATTCTATGTAATTGGAACCAAAAGAATGCTGGATAACCATACCAAGATACAAGATAGAGTTAATTGAAGATTGCTACAGGGCAGAGGACATTACAGATGAGTGAGTGTTCAGCACAGCAAGGAGGGGCAATTGTTCATCAGAGCTGCCTTAGGGCTGCACTGGTGGCTCATGCCTGTAACCCCAGATACTCAGGAGAGGCTGAAATCCTTTCTTCTTCTTTGTGGGTCTGGGGCTTGAACTCTCGGCTATCCCTGAGCTCTTTCGCTGTATCACTTTGAGCTCCACTTTCTGCTTTCTACTGGTTACTTGGAGAGACTCACAGACTTTCCTGTCCTGTCTGGCTTGAACCACAATCCTCAGATCGCAGCCTCCTGACTTACTAGGATTACAGGTGTGAACCACCAGCTCTACCTATAAAAATCTCATTTTTTTTTTGGTCCTGGAACTCAAAAAAAATGCAAATGAATACTCACAACAAGAACCAGAAACAGTGGCTCATGCCTGGAATTCCAGCACTTGGAAAGCAGAAGTAGTAGGATCACAGTTCAAGACAAGCCTAGGCCAAACTTTTATGAAATCTTATGTCAGAGAACAAGCAGAGTGAGGTGGCATGTGCCTGGAGTCCCAGCTGTATGGGGGACAGAGTTGGGGCTGTATGTGTAGGGGTTGTGTGGTAATCCAAAACTTTCCCCAGGCAAAATATGAGACCTTGTATCTGAAATCATGGGCAAAAGAGGATGGGCAGTGCTTGTTTAACAAGCACAAGTCCCTGAGTTCAAACCCTAGTTTCTAAACCAGAAAGAAAACAATCACAACAGAACTTTAAAACTACTTTGAGAATGGAACATTATGCAGATATAAGGCCCCCAGATCTCCCTACTCTGGCCAAGGATATTGAGTCAAGGTCTAGCATAATACTTAAAAACATGATGCTAAGTGAAAGAATCCTGCCAGGTGCGGTGGCTCATGCCTGGAATCCTACCTACTCAGGAGGCTGAGATCTGAGGATCCAAGTTCAAGGCCAGCCTGGACATGAGAGACTGTGAGACTCATCTCCAGTGAATCATCAGACAACAAGTAGTGGTACTGAGGCTCAAGTGTTAGCATTGAGTGTTAGCATTGAGCTGAAGATCTCAGGGACAACACCCAGGTCCAGGACCAGAGTTCAAGCCCCACAACAGGGGGAAAAAAGAATCCATCCATAAAATACCTCAGTTATAAAATACTTCATTCTTAAATACCTATGATAGGTGGATTCACAAAAACATGAGATTCCGGGAGGGTAGCGGTGAGGGCTAAACACGATGCTTGTTTCTGGAGTGACAGAAGTGATTGGTATTTGTGATGATGTTTGTACACATCTACATATGCTCAAGGTCATTAGAGTGTATCTTTTAAGTGGCAGATTTGATGTGCAGTGAATTATTTTTCTGTAAAGTTAATGTTAGGAAACATGAATTGAGGTTACAGGCATTCGGATAGCATTTTGTGACTCTGGGGTGCCTCCGTCCTGGGGCGCTGTGGCTTTCACAGCCTCTGGAGTCCCAAAGCCCCTGTCAGAGTCCCCAGAGCTCCCTCACCTCCGCAGGGGGGCTCTGATGTGTGGCTGAGAAGTGGGGATGCTTCTCAGGGTGGGAACTCTAGTGAAAGGCTACCCTGTCACCAGAGAGGAGGAACCTCCCAGCCTACCTTTGAGGAGTTTCAGGACTATCTTTGTGGGGTTTGGATGCAGGACATTGTGTGTGTGTGTGTGTGTGTGTGTGTGTGTGTGTGTGTGTGTGTGTGTGTGTGTGTGTGTGTGTGTGTCTGTCTGTCTGTCTGTCTATCCAGGGCTTGGACACAGGACATTGTGTATGTCTGTCTGTCTGTGTGGGGCTTGGATACAGGACCTACACATTGTCCCTAAGCATTTTCACCCAGGTTGGTGTTCTACTACTTGAGCCACAGCCCTGTAGGAGGCACCAAGCTGGAGCTTTGCTGGTGGAGGGAGCAGACAGGCTGATGGCAGGGCCTGGCCAATCAGAGGGACAGGGATCCAGGGGCAGGGTGGGGCCCTTGCTGAGATGGTGGGGCAGGGCTCCAGGGCAGAGCTGGCTCAAGGAACTCCAGGGCAAGTTCTGCAGTCTGGACAGACATTGAGCAGGACCAAAGATGAGTGGAAATCCGGTGAGTGAGGGCTGCTCTGATCTGGCAAGTGAAGATTTAGAGCGGAAATTTGAGGCGGGGGAGGAAGAGTTCCTGAGGAGGAGAAGGAGGATTCTTGAGGAGAAGGAAGAGGTTCTGAGGAGGAGAAGGAGGAGGAGAAGGTGGAGGAGGAGGAGGAGGAGGAGGAAGAAGAGGTTCTGAGAAGGAGGTCTTGAGGAGGAAGAAGAGGTTCTGAGGAGGAGCAGGTCTTGAGGAGGAGGAGGAGGAGGTCTTGAGGAGGAGGAGCAGGTGTTGAGGAGAAGGAAGAGGTGCTTAGGAGGAGGAGGTGTTGATGAGGAGTAGGAGGTCATGAGGAGGAGGAGGTCTTGAGGGGGAGGAGGAGGAGGAGGTCCTGAGGGAGGAGGACTGGAGGAGGACTCTCCTGGCTGTGGTGAAGTGTCCTCGGTGTCTTTAATGGGACCCCTAAGCACGAGGACACTCCAGGCGTTAGTGTGTTGCCTGGAGCCACTGCTGGGGTGCTGCTCCTGCGTGGGGAGGGCTGCCATGCCTCCCAGGGCACCGGAGGTCTGGGGTGAGGAATAAATTCAGTTGATGGAGTCCCTGCTGGAATCCATGTCCACCCCCCAGCCTCAACACTGCTTTCACAGGGAGGGTAGAGGATGGAAGGAGGGAAAGGGAAAGGAGAGGAGAGTAGGGAGGAGAGCAGTACAATAGAGTAGGAGAGGAGAGCAGGAGAGGAAAGGGGAGGAGAGTAGGAGAGGAGGGGAGGACAGCAGGTGAGGAGAGGAGGAGAGAGAAGGAGATTGGAGGGGAGAGGAAGATGAGAGCAGAGGAGGAGAGGAAAGGAGAGCAGGAGGGGAGGGGAGGAGAGGAGAGGAGGGGAGGGTTGGAGGGGAGGATGGACAGCAGGCCAACGTCCTGACAGGTGGAGTCTGGTGGCACTGTCCCTGCTGCCAGCAGAGCTTGTCTAGTGGACACCTGTCCTGGTTTCCTGTGCCACACTACCTGCTGCCTGCCCCTCTGTCCCCTGCCTTGAAGGGTGTGTGGAGAAGGCAGGCCTGGCTCATCAGGGGAATGAGCCTGTGTTCTGGGAAATGGCTGTGTGGTGTCTGTGGCAGCCCAGCCCTCTCTCTGGCAGGGACAGCCTGGTTAGATTTCAGGCGGGGAAGAGCAGGGGGTCCTGCACTTTGGATCCTGTCTTGGCTAAACCTCCATCTGGTCCATAAGCACCAAGGTCTGCATCCTGGCACTTATTTCTTCTGTTAATTCCCCCTCTCAGATTGCTGATTCTGACTCCCAGTTGTACCTTGGTTTTGCTTGGAAGATCTGTGCCCGCCCCCTGTTCTTGGAGCCTTTCCAGGTCACTAGAACACTGTCTGTTGTCTTCTTATCTAACAGCCTTCCTGGCTTCCATGGCTCTCTGCCAGCAGAGAAATGAAGCCCCTCAAGGCCCCAATGCCTGCTGTGCTTTCTGCCCCAGGCCATCTGACACCACAAGAGAAGCCACAGCTTGGCTCTTGCCTCTGCCATGGCCACTCAGCCCACAGTATCATCCAGCAGGCACCGGGCTCCCCTCCTCATTCCTCCTCAAGGGCACTGTGTTGTGACCCCCCCGCCATCTTTGAAGGTCCTTTTAACAGAGAAAATGGAATCTAAGGGTCTGGATTCCACGGAATATGTTCCCATAACCTGACACCCACCTGGCTTAGGTCCTCCAGGAAGGGGAGAGAGAGGCTCTTCCTTCTGTCAGATGCAAACCCCCTCTCCCCCCAGTGGCCTTTCTCACCGGTGAATTTCCATTCTCCTCTAGTTTCTCCCTTCCACATACAAACAGATTAAAATCTCTGGCATCTTGAAGCTATGGCCTCCATGTCTTCTGCAGCTATGATGGCCTTTTCTCTCCCCAGTTCTGTCATCCAAAGCTATAGATATTGATACAAAGTGTCATCAACACCTATTCATTACCTTTTTTAAACCTTTTTTTGTGGTACTAAGAATTGAACCCAGAGCATTCTACGACTCTGGTCAGCCTTTCCAACTGTGATGTGGTTCTGCTTGTATTTCCAAAGCTGTATCCACTTCCTTTGTCCTTCTGAATGGGCCTAGGTCAGAGCCCTGGACCCCAGCACAAGGGGGAAGGTGGACTCTAGAAAGAGGAGTTTGTGAGGTCAATGCAGAATAAGAGGCTGGCTTCAAGAGCAAGGCCATCCACAGAAATGAGCTGGGGGATGCAATCTAAGTGAAGAAATGGCCAGTCAGGCACAGTGGCTCACACCTGTCATCCTAGCTATTCAAGAGGCTGATATCTGAGGACCAAGGTTCAAAGCCAGCCCAGGCACAAAAGGACCCGAGACTCTTATCTCCAATAAACCTCTTGAAGGGTGGGGTGGTAGCCTTCAGCTGAAGAACTCAGGGACAGTGCTCAGCCCAAGTTTGAGCCTATGTCCCACAAAAAGAAAAGAAGTGACCACAGAAATATCTTGTGAGGGACCAGGATAAATGCCTAAACTACCATGCATGAAGGCCTGGGTTTGATTCCTCTGAACCACATACACAGAAAAAGTCAGAAGTGGTGCTGTGGCTCAAGTGGCTGAGCACTAGCCTTGAGCAAAAAGTTTCTAAGGACAGTGCCCAGGCCCTGAGTTCAAGCTCCAGTACTGACAAAAAAATCCTGTGAGGCAACATTAAGAACCCAGCATAGCAGGGCTTGGGTGCTGAATTATGAATGCTTAGGAACGTGGCATTGGTCACCTCAGCAAGGACAGCAGACACAGACACCTTCCTTTCTTTCAGGAAGTCAGGATTTCTGTGTTTTCACTCAATGAATGCATTTCTCTGCACCTACAGGGCATGCTGGTGTCTCCCATCCCAGTGGTGAAAGCAGCCTGCTTTAACTCTAACTTTCTTTCAAACATTTCAGTGGTCATGGCCCACTGAATAAAATTCCATTGAGCTTTCTTGTCAGTGAAAGCTTTTTCTTAATGCATAGATCAATAAGCTCTTGTGTTTTTGTGTATCTAGGAAAATATTCTGTTTCTTTTTCTATTGCTGTTGGTCCTAAGACTTTAATTCGAGGCACTGTGATGTTTTCTTTTTTTTCTTCTTTCTTTTTCTCTTGCCAGTTCCAAGGCTTGAACTCATAACTAGGGCCCCAAGCTCAAGACCCAGGACTAGAAAAAAAAAAGAAAGAAAGAAAGAAAAAGAGGCATTGTCCTTGTGTTGTAACAGGCTAGTGCTCTACCACTTAAGGCACAGCACCACTTTCAGCTTTTTCTATGTATGTGGTACCTAGGAATTGAACCCAGGGTTTTGTGCATGCTAGGCAAACACTCTACCACTAGGCCATGCTTCCGGCCCACTGAGGTGTTTTTACTCTTGGTTACCACTCACCCATTTGAGCCACAGCTCCACTACTGAATATTTGAAGGTTTATTAGAGATAAGTTTGTTAGACGTTGATTCCTAAACAGATTTCAAATATGGATTCTGAGATCTCGGCCTCCTGAGTAGTCAAGATTACAGATGCGAGCCAGTAGAGCCCAGCTGACCATTACCTTTTGTTTTGCTTAATTCAGTATTAGGATCCTTCTTATCATACAAATATCATCTTTTGATACATAAGCAAATTCTCTCCTGGAAAGTGTTTCTGTATTTTATTTCTATTAGTACTTTAAAAAAATATGTATTTCATTTAAGTCTGTGGTGTCTTTGCTTAACTTTTGTTGAGTTGACCTGTCATTTGTTGAGAGTGGTATATTGATGTCTCCCACTATGATTGTGTTTGAGTCTATCTTGTTCTGTAATTCTAAGAGAGTTTGTTTGACAAATTTGGGTGCTCCCCTGTTGGGGGAGTAAATGTTTATAACTATAATATTATGGGCATGGATTGTACCCTTTACTAATATATAATGGCCATCTCTATCTTTATGTACTGATTTTACTGAGAAGTTAACTTTGTCGGAGATTAAGATTGCTACTCCTGGTTTTTTGCATGGTACATTGGAATGGAAAATTCGTTTCCATGCTTTCACTTGGAATTTGTTTCTGTCTTTGGCAGTGAGGTGGGTCTCTTGGAGGCAACATATGGATGGGTGGTATTTCTTAATCCAGTCTGTTGCTCTGTGTCTTTTGATTGGATTGTTCATCCCATTCACATTTAGGGAAATTATGAAGAAGTGGTCAGTGTCCAATGTCATTATTTATTTTTCCTTCTAAGTTTCTTTCTCTCTCTTTTTCCCCCTTTTGTGTTTAGTGAATTATAGATATTTGCTTCTTGATGGGGGTTCTTGATGCTCTACAATTTGTTCTCGATTAATTAGTATTTTTTGTAACGCTGGTTTAGTGTGCACGTATTCATAAAGCTTCGCTTTGGAGTGAAGTATTCTTGTTTCTCCCTCAAATGTAAATGCTAGTTTTGCTGCATATATCAGTCTGGGTTGGCAGTTGTTGGTCTTCAGGATATCAATGATGTTTTTCCAAGCTTTTCTTGCATTGAGAGTTTGTGTGGAGAGATCTGCTGTAATTGGAATTTTTTTCCCCAATGTAGTATAGCTCTTTCTTTGTTTTTGCAGCATTTAAGATCAATTCCTCGGTATTTGGGTCTAGTGTTTTTACTATGATATGTCTAGATGAGTTCCTTCTAGGATCTTGCCTGATTGGAGTCCTGAAACCTTCAATAATGTGAGTATTTTCCCTTTGGAGGTTGGGGAAGTTCTCTGCTGTGATTTTGGTGAATAAGGGTTGCATACCTTTGTCCTGTTCTTGAGTTAATTGCTTGCTGAAATATTCTTACCAGCCGCACTTCTGTATATCTGTAAGGTTTTTCTATAGTCACATGCTTGAATGACATGAACAATGACCTGACAACAACCATTGCAGCAACAACAGTGGTTTCACATGAAAATCGGAAGAAAAGAGCTCAGTGATAAAGACACTGAAAACAACAAAGTTAACTATTATGAATTGAAACATTTTTCCTTAATTAATTTTGAATACTAATTAAGGAATAGTAGCCATGAGATATAGCTAAAATAGGATCTTTACATCTTTATATTATATATTTGCTTTTTAATTTTTCCTCTAAACTTTAAGGAGCAGAAAAAACTCCAGGTCTGAAATGAAAAAATTATCTCATTTGTATATTTGATGTATGGAATTGAATATATTTTCTGAAATACATATACATTTTCAAATACTGTTATTTAATTTATAGATCACACACCAAATAAATGGAGCAGATTATTCTAATGTCTTCTCTCAGTTGTCTGAATTGGTCTCAGAAGAGTCTGCCTTGCCTCATTATGAGCATTTCTCCATGGAAAATATACCACTGAATACCTCTAAGGTCTTTTATTCTTCCCCGAGTTCTGAGGCTTGAACTAAGACTCAAGATGTGTCCCTGAGCCTTCTTTACTCAAAGATAGGGATCTACCCCTTGAGGCACAGCCCATAGCTGTCTTTCTCTGAGTATGTTACAGGAGATGAGAGTCTTATGGACCTTCCTGCAGTGGCGCCCTTCTCCTCTGTGCTCTCCCATTCTCACTGAGGATCATACCGCTTCCAACTACAATACTGCAAGGACTATAGGTGCCTTTCACATTCACCCCAACTCCAGAGACCATGGTGAGTTTTGTAAATGCTAATCCCATATTTAGTGTACACCAGATCCTTTCAAGCAATGGTTCTCATGGCCACAATGTTATAGCTTTCACTTCTGTAGATTTCTCATATATCTTCTCATATCCTCATAGGGGGATTCTTGTAGGAGAGCTTTCAGTATTCTCACAGTTTTTTTAGGTGTTACTGATGCATGATGAACTATAAATGGTATGAAATTTACATTTTATGCTTTCACCTCTGAATTCTGTGTATGTTTAATCATGGCTGCTAAAGAAGTGAACACACATCAGTCACAAAAGTCTCTTCCTGCTCATTTATGTGGCTTTCTTGTGAACTTTACAAAAGCCAGGTGTGGTAACCCATATTTGTAATCTCAGTGTATCTGTGGCTAAGACCAGATTTGAAGTTCCAGACCAGCTGGAACTACATAGTGGGAACCTGTGTCAAAAAATCAGCAGGGGTGGGCAGGAGTGGAAGAAAGGAAAGATACAAGGAAGGGAAGTTCCAAAAGCTTTGTAAGTTCTCATTGCCTTTAGCCATTAATTGAAGCTTCCTTTCTGTTTTCACAAGCACACTGTAGTGTAAGATTTGTTGTGAGTTTTAGCATTCTAGTTTGTCCATGCCTTCAATGCACATTGGTGTCCTTTTACTGTATTACTGAAGACTGCTGATGTTTGCTGTCCTTCAAGGGGAGATTTGTGATTGTGTATACTCTTTGGTGAACTGCATTTTCATACTTTCCATCTACAAGAGTTCAGATTACCATAAGTCTAATAACTTTCTTTTTAGAGTGGATACTTCTGGCATTAATATGATCAGTGAGTGTGTGGGTGCGTGTGTGTGTGTGTGTGTGTGTGTGTGTGTGTGTGTGTGTGTGTGTGTGTGTGTATAGATGTGTGTAGTAAGGCTTGAAATCCAATGTACAAATCTTGCTTGTTTTTTATTTAGGGTGGCCTCTGTTCCACTTGAGCCTCCACTTTCTGGGTTTTGGATGGCCCATTGAAGATAAATGTCTCCTATATTTACCTGCCCCTGGTAGCTATGAACCAACATCCTCTGAGCCTCCTGAGTAAATAGGATTATTAGAGATCAACTACTGGCATGCATATCTATTGGCATGTGACTTTGATCTTTATTCACTTATAAGAAATGTCAGAGGAAAACAAATGCCTTATCATTAGGATTACTCTGATAAAACACTGATGTTTAACACATGGGTTAACCTTCGCTGTGCTCATCAACCTTCTGTATGATTTCAATCTTTTATATCTGTAATGTGCAATTAGATTTTTTGACCCCTGTTTTTGGCAATAATTAGGTCACTTACAAAAAAGTTGGTTCTTCCTCTCTTGGATTTATAAATTGTTGGATATTTCAGGACAGGATTTATTGAGGGTTAATTTTGATTTGCATTTCCTTTATGGCTAGGGATGTTGGATTGCACATCTCAGTTTCTTTGTCATTCTTACCTCTTCCTCTGAGAGTGTCTGCTCACTGTTTCTCATTCATTCACCTAACATGGAAAAGAAAGGAATGGTACAGACAACAGCTGCACTGCTATGACTTTGAAAATAGCTCCTTGGTCTCTACATATCTTTATACACATGTGTATTTATATGCAGATATCTAGCTTTTGATGGAAGACTTCACAAGTATGGTTCATTTTTGTTTGCTTTAGTCATGGGCCTTGAACTCATGGCCTGGGCTTTGTGTCAGTTCATCAGCTCAAGGATAGTACTCTATTGCTTTGAACCTCAGCATCAGTTTAAGTTTTCTGATGGTTTACTGGAGAAAAGAGTCTCTCAGATTGACACAAGGTCAAATAGCTCTTCCTTATCTAAAATCTCTGTCATACCCTGGGACTTATTGTGAGTGGCATACACAGACTGAGATCATCTGACTAAGCATTGTGGTTGCAAGTACTTGACATCACAACGGAAAATGTCTTTGACTTTGTCTACTGTTTCTGTTTCATTTCAGAATTGAACATAATTGCATCCCTGAGCAAGATATGGACAGGCTTTCGAGTATACTATGTATTGTTACATTCCAGAACGGCTTAACAGTCAGAGGACAAGTACATGGATATGCCAGGTATTTGGCTAGGAAGTTCAAGTATGATAATATTTGTTAGTATATTGTCATCATTTTCAACATTGCAAGTACACAAAATGTTAATTTGGACAATATCAGAGAAATCATACTTTTTATCTACAGTGATAGGTATTGAAAGCATGGCCTTGTGCATGATAGGCATGTGGTCAGCCAGTTGAGCGACATCTCCAGCTTGGGTTTCCCCTCTACCACATCTCTCCGGTGGTGAGATATGAACTCAGAGCCTTGAACTTTCCAATTTAGTTTCAAAACCAAACACAAGGACATAGTGATACCAATACCCTGTCTTGTATACTGGTATTGTCTCAATATTCTAAAGCATTCAGATGACAAGGACATGGACTCAGCAGGTGCTTAGGTCCAGAGAGGCACTGAGGATATTACTCCTTTGAGACCTGTATCTCCCAGTGCTGTCATGTAAATTGTTAGTGCCGAGGCTCTTACTTGCTGATTATTTGTTCTTGTACTTTAGAAAATGCCTACAACCCCTTTGAATTGGGTTTCATACACAGGTAGTTTGATGAGGATTTTTTTAAGAGTTCTAGTTCTCTGCTCAGTAGAAGAAGAATCCATCTCCTCACTGGTGTCTCAGTCATTCCCCCAACTTGTCTAAGGGCAGAATGGCACAGACAAAGGCTGCACTGCTGTGACCTTCAAACTAGTTCCTCACAAACTTGGTGCTTGTTCTCTGTACATCTTTATACACCTTCTATCTATATTCGGGTATCTGAACTTTTTTGGCTGACCCCTCTGGATGTATGTGTACTCTGCTCCTTATTATCAGCACTGAATTGTTAGACTCTACACAGTCAAATACTATGTGAATTTCTACACATACTTGTCCCCCCCAAATACCTATAATTCACCAAAAACTAAGTCTACAAGGCTGTATTTCCTGCCTTTTCTTAGAAATGAGGTTTCTTGTTCCATTTAAGTATTCACCTCTGCTAAACAAAGTTTTTATGGAAGGAAGACCAAGAGTTCATGCCTTATGAATATACACCAGTCTTTCCTGTGGTTTTGTGGCTTATTTTCCAGTTTACTTGCTATGTGGGATACAAAGCTCATTTATCATCTACATCTCTGCTTCCATGGTGCTTCTGTTCCTCCTGTTGGCACCACTGTTGCCTATCTGTCCAGCCTATCTGATTGATAAAGGATCTGCAGGATTCCCATCCAATCTGGTGGTGGGCCTTTCAGTATAACAGAGGTGTGGGGTACAGAAAACTGATTCATGCTCCATTAGCTACTCTGTATGTGAAGTCCGCTTCCATTCCCACCAGTAAGTGTGAGCTGCATACATGCACTCTGGACATCTGCATTTGACCTTGTAGCTCCTCCTACTTGACTTCCAAAGAGAACAGGAGAAATTGTCTTTCCACATAGTCTACTTTTGCTTATTTTCAGAACTCAATATTAGGATGTACTGTTACTGATAGCCTGTCATGTGTACTGTCTATGGTGACAATACTCCATAAATTGTTTAACACTCAGGTGAAAACTACATGCACTTACTTGGCATTGATAGCTGGCCATGAATGGCCAGCTTACCCTTTTGGTCATCAATACCTTCACTGTGAAGGCATATAAGTCTAACACAGGTCATTAGTCCTCTGCGTTCAGGAAAAAAAAATCCTATTTTCTATATACAGTGCTGGGTTTTGAAACCCTGGCCTCTCTATGTTAGTCCACAATCTTCTATTTGAGCTACATCTCCACCTCTTCTATCCCTGCCATGCCTCTCTGCAGTATTGAGGTTTGACTTCAGAAGCTTGTATTAGATGAAGCTGCATAGGAGTGAGTTGAACTTTTGGCGTGAACCACTGTGCCCTCAGCATGGAAGAAAAGCTCTTATCACCCAGCTAGGTGTCAGGATGGCTGGGAGAACAAGGTGATGCTGTGTAGACCCAGTCTCCTTATTTAATTTTCACATTTGAAAATATTTGCATGCTGGTGGTTATGGGCTGTTATATATCCTGTATATTCTTATCATATTCCAAAATGATTTAACACAAATGACAAGTCAACTCAACAATGCTCATGTCCAGTTGAGGAAGTGGCAATGGCTGTTAACAAGCTGTTTTCACCATTAAGAAATTCAACACATAAATGCAAAAAGAATCTGGAAGTAATTATGGAAGAAATCGTACATCTTTCCATAGAGGATTGTCCACAGTAGTGTACCCTTGGACTTGAGCGTGTTTGGTATGGGCACTGCCACTTGAGATCCATCTGTAGCTCCTCCTCCACAGCACTTGGGTACTGAGATGGCAATTCAGAGCCCTGTGATAGACAAAGCTCTCAAGATAGAGTCATTATTCCACATGTGCTTGATTCCTCAATGATCCCCTTCATGCTTCCCCATAATTTGATCTTGAGCATCCTGCTGTCTAACATCTAAAATAGTTTCTCCTCTTATGCCTAAAGCCAGGGGAAACAATTTTGAAGGAAACTCAGGGTAGACATGTGTCAGCATACAAATCCAATTCTTCAGCAAAATGGTGCCTGGAAGTATGGTGCCTGATTTTAGTGCATCAGCCATGAGGTAGAAGGTAGAATATCTGCAATGCCCTAGGCCAGAAGATATAGTGGTAGAATACAGGCACATGTGCACACACACAAATACCTCAGGATTCTAGCCTTTCCCATGTTGCACCACATCATCTCCTGTCTATGTCTGGCTGGTGTGTAACTCCTGGCTCTGAGCCCTGTTCATCTGTCTCTGTTTTTGATGTGGTGCCACACCTACGGGAAACTCTATACCTTCTGGCTAGTGTCTTCCCCTTCTGGAGATGTATGAATCAGGAATTTGACACTCAGCTGTGGAAAGCTGGGGCACACTGGGATGCCTTCCATCCACTTCCTCGTTCCCTCTTTGACCTCAAGAATAATATGTCCTTGTAGACTCCCTCTGTGTCCTTACTGGATTCCATGCACATCCTCACCACACTCATTTCCCTTAGCCTCACCCTATATGGCCGTAGGTTCATTGCTTTTGAGCTAATGTGATTCTCTGCTAGGAAAATCCTAGATGTATACTAATAATTACAAATGAGGGACACCATGCAGCCTAGGTTTCTTTGAGTTGGCTTACTTCACTTAATATGATTTTTTCCAAGTCTTTCAACTTCCTTAAAAAATGGGGTGATGTCATTCTTCCTGATGGCAGCATTGAATTCCATTGTGTATACATACCACAATGTCTTGATCCAATCTTCAGCTGGGGGACATCTGGATTGGTTCCATATCTTAGGTATGGTAAGTAATGCTGCAATGAACATGGTGGTGCTACTAGCTTTAACATGTACTTTTTATGGACATTTGGGAAAATGCTCAGGAGTGGAATTGCTAGGTGATAGGGGAGCTGTACAGTAAGCCTTTTGAGGAATTGCCACACTGTTTTCCAGAGTGGTTGAACAAGTTTACAGACCAACTCACAATGCAGTAGACATCACTTCTGAACACATCTCTACCGGCAACTGTTACTATTCGATTTCTTGATAGCGGCCATTCTATCTGAAGTGCGGTGGAATCTCAAAGTTGTTTGGATTTAGATTTCCTTTATTTTCTTTTTTGCTACTACTGGCTTGAGCTCAGGGCATAGAACTATCCTTTGGACTCTCTCAAGTCTAGCACTCATACTACTTGAGCCTCAGCACCACTTTCTATGTATGTAGTACCGAGGAATCAAACCAAGGTCCTTGTGCATGCTAGGCAAGCACTCTACCACTAGGCCAATTTCCTGGGCCCTACATTTCTTTTATGGCAAGAGATGTTGAGGATTTCTTCATGTGTCTATTGGCCATTCTTATTTCCCCTTCTGAGAAGTTTCTCTTTAAGTCTTTAACCCACCTTTAAATGGGATACTTGGGGTTTTTTTTGAGGATTTGTTTTTAAGAGAGTCAATATTTTGAGTCATTAGTATATTTTTGATATGAGGTCCTTGTCTACTGTATGCCTAGTGAAGTCCTCCCACTCTCTGAGCTTTCTATTTGACTTGCTAGCTATATGTTTTGCACACAGAACCAAACCAGTTACTGCAGTTCTATTTGTTCAAACAATCTTTATTATGTTGTGTTTCTGGGCCTTTATTAACCTGTGCTAAGGAGCCCTAGTGTTTCTCTTATTTATTCCTGTAAAGTTTCCAGGGTAGACATCCTTTACCTCAAGGTCTTTGAGCCATTGGGAATTAATTCTGGTGCAGGGTGATATATAAGGGTCCAATTTTGGCTTTGTACAGGTGCTTAATCAATTCTGCCAGCACCATTTGTTGACCAGGCTATCTTTCTTCCATTCATATTTTTGCTCCCTTATCACAGATTAGGTGGCCATGGGTGTGTGCGTTAATTTGTGGGTCTTCAGTTCTATTCCATTGGTCCTCTGGCCGGTTCTGGTACCAGTACCATGTTGTTTTGATTACTATAGCTCTGTAATGGAGTCTGAAGTTTGGTATTGATATTCCTCCATCACCAATCATTCAGTCTTTCAGCTCTTTGTACCTTCATGTTGCAGGAAAAGAAAAAAATGTAATCTAATAGAATGTAAGAAAGGGCTGCCTCCTTTCCTTGAAAATCTGTTCAGGGCACTTTACCCAATTCTCCTTGCAGGTCCTGGAGACTGCTACCCACCTAGGAAAAGAGAAAGGTCATGTGGTGGGTATCCTTGTGACCAACATTCTTCTTCCCATCTTTCTCCTTCTCCACCAACCAAGGTGTTCAAAAGTCATTGTAAAGAAAACAGGAAGGAGATTAGTAATGTAAAGAAATGGAGGGAAGTTAATAAAGGAAGCCTTGGGAAAGGAAGCAAGGAAGAAAGGATTTGGGAAGTAAGAATTGGCTTAAAAGGTTGTTCCCAAGTAGAGAAAGGAGGAAATGAAGACTACTGGATTGAGTAAGGAGCAGCTGGTATGAGTATGTCTTGGTTTGAGAAGGTAAAGCTTCTTGGAAAAGTTAGTGAAGATGGTTTGCAAGAAGAGGAAAAAGGGAGTTCCCACACACCCCTCCACAGAACTACTGCTGCCACAAGTTTCCCCCCAGAGGAAGCTGGGGAGAACTGGTCAGGTAAGAGGGGATGTTACATCCCATACAGAGTCAGTTAGTGCTTCCCATTTCAAAATTAACCAGAGCTCAGATATCAAAAGTACAGACTTCATGAGCATGCCTATCTAATACTCATTCCTATCTGTCTTTTAACTGGGAAAGAACACATATCTACTACCTATTAGTTCTATTTATACTGAGTGTACCATCCATATTCTTTACTCCAGAACATGACCAAGGCCTCCCACCGGGCCATTACCATTCTAATCCAGTCACAGATTCTCACAGGTTATTCTTAGATAGCCCTTGGCAAGATTGTCATTTTCACCATATTGATTCTTCAAATCCAGGAGGAAATCAAAGCAGAATTAAATGAATTGGAGTCTAAAAGAACTATAGAAAGAATCAACAAAAGAAGGAGTTGGGTCTTTGACACAAATTAACAAAATGGACAGACCCTTAGCAAATCTTACCAAAATGCCGAAATAAACAAAATCACAGATGAGAAAGGTAGTATCATGACAGATATTACCAAGATCCAGAGCATCATGAGGTAATTCTTTTCAAACCTTTATACAAACAAGTTCTAGAATCTAGAAGAAATGGATGAATTTCTAGCCACTATTAACATACCCACACTGAACCAAGAAGACCTAATCCAACTAAATAGGCCTATGTCAAGCACTGAAATAGAAATGGCAATAAGAGACATTCCACCTAAGAAAAGCCCAGAGCCAGATGGATTCACAGCTGAATTCTATAAGGTCTTCAAAGCAGAGCTCACACCAATACTCCTCAAGGTCTTCAACGAAATTGAAAACAAAGGCTGTTTGCCAAACTCATTCTTTGAAGCCAGAATAACCGTCATCCCCAAACCAGACAGAGATTCATCAAAGAAAGAGAACCATAGACCCATTTCTTTGATGAATATTGATGCAAAATTTCTCAACAAAATACTGGCCAACCGTCTACAACAACTCATCAAAAAAAATTATACATTATGATCAAACAGGATTCATCACAGGGTTGCAACACAGCAACAGGAGCAAGGCCAAAAATCACATGATTGTCTCAATAGATGCAGAAAAGGCATTTGACAAGATCCAACACCCCTTTACGCTAAAAGCTCTGGAGAAACTAGGAATCCATGGAACATTCCTCAGCATAATAAAGGCTGTGAATAACAAACCCACAGGTAGTATTATACTTACTGGCGAAAAGCTAAAGTAGCTGTCTTTTTTTCCTTATTCACTTTGCATCATAACGATAGGTAGGCTTTGGAGAAAAACCAAGGGAATCCAAAGGGCAAATCAGGAATGATGTCATTGAGCAGTTTTAATAAGTCTCCATTAGCACTGTCTCCTCCAGCTCTACTAAGCACCCAAAGAAATCTAGTGTATGTGTGTGTTTAAATTTGTCTTCTTTTGCTAACTGCTAAAAAGTACTTAAATGACATAGTTAAGTTAAAAATGCATTTTTTTATAAACTTGTCATGAACTACAGTATAAAATTTGGGGGCTGGGAAAGTGGCTAGTGGTAGAGTGCTTGCTAAGCATGCATAAAGACCTGGGTTCAATTTCCTAATACCACATACACAGAATAATCCAGAGGTGGTGCTTGAAAAAAGAAGGACCACTCGCTGCTGGGCCCTGTGTTCGCCTTCGACGCCGTCTCCAACCCCGGCATGGACTACGAGCTGAAGCTGTTCATCGAGTACCCCACGGTCTCGGGCAACGTGTACTCCAGCGCGTCCAGGGTGGCCAAACAGATGTACCAGGACTGCATGAAGGACTTCGGTCGGGGCCTCTCCTCTGGCTTCAAGTACCTGGAGTACGAGAAGAAGCATGGCTCCGGGGACTGGCGCTTGCTTGGGGACCTGCTGCCTGAGGCCATGCGCTTCTTTAAGGAGGGCGTGCCAGTCGCTGACACGCTGCCCCAGCCCTACCTGGAGGCCAGTTGCCCCATGCTGCCTATGGCTCTGGTGAGCCTCAGCCGCGCCCCCAGCGCGCCTCCGGGCACCGGGGCCCTGCCACCTGCCGCGCCCTCGGGCCGGGGTGCAGCCGCCAGCCTGCGGAAGATGAAGGCGTCCCCTGAGACCCCGGACTTGGCCGAGGGCGCGCTGAAGCTGGGCGAGGAACAGCAGAGGCAGCAGTGGATGGCCAACCAGAGTGAGGCCCTGAAGCTCATCAAGTCGGCTGAGGGCTTTGCGGCGCCAGGCCACGCAGCGCGGGTGCCGCCGCCGCCACCGCCCCCACCGCCCCTGGGACCCCATTCCAACCGGACCACCCCGCCGGAGTCAGCCCCCCAGAACGGGCCGTCCCCTATGGCCGCGCTCATGTAGGTGGCAGACACTCTGGGCAAGGCACACTAGCCCAAGAAGGGCAGCTCCATGCACTCTACCACCCCGTCTGCCTGGCGCAACAGCAGCAGCCCCATGTCTCCAGCCTCCGTGCGCCGCTTGGCTTCACGTAACGGGGACCTGAATTTACAGGTGGCGCCCCCACCACCTAATGCCCACCCGGGCATGGACCAAGTGCACCCCCAAAACATTCCGGTTTCCCCCATGGCCAACAGCAGACCCCTCTGCTGTACCATTTGCCACGAACGTTTGGAGGACACGCATTTCGTTCAGTGCCCCTCTGTTCCTAGCCACAAGTTCTGCTTCCCTTGTTCTAGAGAAAGTATCAAGGCCCAGGGGGCCACTGGCGAGGTGTATTGTCCTAGAGGAGAGAAATGCCCCCTAATTGGGTGAATGTACCTTGGGCCTTCATGCAGGGCGAAATCGCTACTATCCTAGCTGGGGATGTTAAAGTGAAAAAGGAGAGAGACCCTTGAACCCTAAGGCCATCACCTGCTTTGCCCTAGTTCCTCTCCCATCCAGAGGGCCCCACCCCCCACCCCTCCCCTTCCCATTCTCCACCCCTCCAAGATGTAGAATTGTGAATATAACAAACTGCAAAAAGTTAGTCTTATGTATAGACATTATTTTCGTCGTATGTTTCTATATTTTGGAACAAAGGTATGTAACTTCTTCATTTGAAGGATAAGCTGGTTTGTGTTAAGCAGTATAATATGAGTTGGGTTATTCGCATCATAATCGTTAGCATTTACTTGGTGGCAGAATGTTTGCCTAGGTACAGAATTAATAGCCCTTAGCAACCACTGCTGCTGGTGTGTATTTTTGTAAATGTTATGCACTCTGAAAGGAAAAACACACACACACACACACACACACACACACACACACACATGAAAGAAAAGTCTTTTTTTTTTTGTTTTGCCAAGGCGAGTGTTGCTGCCTAAAAAAAAAAATTAATAATATTAATGATGATGCTATAAAATGGTGAAAGCTTCTTTCTAAACAGCCCCAAGTGTTGAGGTCCTCACTTAATTTTGTGTTCTGTTCTGTTTTGTTTCCTGTTTCGGTTGCAAAATGGTGAAGGGGGATGTTGGGGGAGGGCTGGGGTGTTTTTTTGTTGCAAGTTTATGAAGGGGGAAATGTTTTGGTTTGTTTCTACTGACCTGAATGTGTTGGATCTTCACGTGTTGTTTTGTTTTTTGCTTTATTGATGCACGGATGCTTTTGAACAGTAGAGCGAAATGCTAGACATGAAGAATCTGCTCTGTTTGTCCTTTATACATTTCTGTAGTTAACAGAACACTGTAATGTGCCTTGGAGCTTAGTAACTTGTAATAAATTCAATTGATATTAAAAAAAAAAGAAAAAAGTGGCCTTGAAAAAGCCCAAAAACAGTGGACAGGCCTGAGTTTAACCCCCAGGACTGGCAAAATAAAAAGAACGATTTTAACAAAGAAAAATTCAGATAAAAAAATAGAAGAGTGAATGTGATAATATTAGCAAATGTGTCATTTATATACATGTATATATAGTAATATCTTCAAAATGAGTGGAAGTTCTTCAGGGCAAAGGAAAATGCTATTAGAACAAAGATCAGGCAAAGAAGAATGTACAAAATGATTTAAATACTAAAGTCCTTTGTTATGCTCATCTCTTCTCACACATCAATATTCTCAGCAATACAGGAGTAATTACAATCTCTGAAGAGAAAATCCTTAAGGATATCAGCTGCATATAGGATGGGAGGAATCCAGAGTATTCTAAGACACCTGCATTAACTCTGAAATAGGACTTAGAACTCAGGTGTCTAAAATTCTACATACTAGGAAGGTGTATTAGGAATGAATTAGAGGCTACACTGGGCCACTTGGCAACATCCTGTGTCCAAATAAAGCAAGGAAAACAAAAAGCTAGGCATAGGTGGGTCATATATGTAATCCTAGATCTCAAGATGTTCATATCCAAAAATCATGGTTTGAGGCCAACCATGATACTTGCTCCAATAAGCCAACTAAAAAAATGGAACTGGGGCCGGGAGTTTGGCCTAGTGGTTAAAGTGCTTGCCTAGCATGCATGAAGACCCGGGTTCGATTCCTTGGCACCACATACATAGAAAAAAGCCGGAAGTGGTGCTGAGTCTCAAGAAGTAGAGCTCTAGCCTTGAGAAAGTCCAAGGACAATGCTCAGGCCCTGAGATCAAGCCCAGGACTGGTAAAAAAAAATGGAACTGGAGATATGGTTCAAATGGCAAAGCAATAGTCTTGAGCAAAAAGAGCTCAAGGACAGCACTCAGACTCTGAGTTCAAGCCTCAAGACCAGCAATAAAAATGAATGCATGAATGAATAAATAAAGAAAGCAGAATAGCTAGAGGATATAGCTCAGAACTAGAAGGCATATCGAATAAGCACAAACCCTTGGCTTCAACCTCCAGTGAATACTTCCCCAAATGATAACTTTACATTCAATGTAAATAAATCCTTGTAAAATCTAGGAGAGTAAAATTAGGAGACAAATGTATTTGGTATCCAAACAAATAAGATGAATATAGAGGGTGCAAAAATAAATGGAAAGGCAGAAATGGGAAACATTATGCAAGTGAAAACTCTGATGAGTAGAAAAGTTTACCAATACTACTAAAAATCGAGTATCACTTTGACTTTGTGTAAATATGTGAAGAAGCACAGTGTACTAAAAACCAATACCAAACTGTTGTCTACAGGAAAACTCTTTTAAATTTAATACATTTTAGCATAAAAGAGATGGATTGGAAGAGTAAATACTGGCCAAAGAATTAAAATGTTCAGTGATAGCCAGGCACTCCTTACATCTGTTAACCTTTTGCATTTAGAAGGCTGAAAACTGAGGATCAGAGTTTTTGAAGAAAAGTACAAGAGATTCTTATCTCGAATTAAACACCTGAAGTAGAAAATAGAACAATGGCTGAAGGGTACAGTGTCAGACTTATAGTGGAGGGGAGGGGCGGGGCTCGGGCGGCGGCTCCGCCCGGACGCCCTCCTCTCCTCTCGGGCGGCCCGCCCCGCAGCCCGCCCTCCTCTCCCGAGCTGGAGCAGGCAGAGGAGGCGGGACATGACATCTTATATACAATAAACTACTCCAAAAAGTCAGAAGAGGCACCATGACTCAAATGGTAGAGCACTAGCCTTGAAAGCGAAGTGGCTCATGGACAGTGCCAAGGCCCCGATTCACACTTCAGGACTGCAAAAGGGGGGGGGGTGGGACAGGCCTGGGAGTTTGGCCTAGTGGTACAGTGTTTGCCTAGCATGCACTAAGACCTGGGTTCAATTCCTCGGTACCACATACATAGGAAAAATCCAGAAGTGGTGCTGTGGCTCAAATGATGGAGCTCTAGCCCTAGCCTTGAAGAAAACCCAAGGACAGTGCTCATGCCCTGAGCCCAAGCCCAGGATTGTCAAAAAAGAAAGAGAAAGAAAGAGAGAGAGAGAGAGAGAGAGAGAGAGAGAGAGAGAGAGAGAGAGAGAGAGAGAGAGAGAGAGAAGAAAGAAAGAAAGAAAGAAAGAAAGAAAGAAAGAAAGAAAGAAAGAAAGAAAGAACTCATCGTGAAGGGAGATTGGGGTAAAGCAGCTAGATGGGTAGTATAGGTTGGCAGTAGACTAACAGACACGGAAAAGAAGGTTTTAGAATTTCAATGATTGTAGTTTCTTCTCTATTTCCCTTCCCCTCTTTCTTTCTCTCCCCCTATTCCTCTCCCTCCTCCTCCTCCTGCTTTTCTCCCTCCTCCTTCCCTTATCGTTTTTTTTATTATGGCATCAATTTAGGGCCTGGGCCTTTTGTTTGGCTTTTTTTGCTCCTTATTGGTTGTTCACCCCTGGAGAAACTCCCTCAATTCTGCCTTTGTTTCTGTTATTGTTGTTTTTAATTGGAGATGACAGTCTCGTAGCCTTTTCTGCTGAGGGTGGCTTTCAACCACTATTCTCAGACGTCAGCCTCCAGAGTATTTAGGATTACAGTTGTGAGCCACTAGAACTCTGTAAATGATTGTGTTTTCACACCGAGAATTATAGTCCTAGTTTGTAAAATGTTACTGGTCATCATTAACCCCAAGAATGTATCTGATCTCATTTGTTTGAAAGAGAAAAATAAAATTACATTCTGCATTTTGAGGATAATTTGCTTTTAGCCTTTAGGTTCAAAACTACTAGCTGTGTGCTAGTAGGTCAGGCTTGTTATCCTAGCTACTCAGGAAACTGAGATCTGTGCATCAATGGTTCAAAGCCACAAGGGCAAGACAGTCTGAGAGACTCTTATGTGCAAGTAACTATCTAAGAGCTGGAAGTGGAACAATGGCTAAAGTGATCATGTACTAGCCTTGTGGAAAAAGCTCATGGACAATGCCCAGGGCCTGAGTTCAAGTCTCAGCACTGGCACACATGCACAAGTATTAGGACAAGATAAATATGTGTCAGGCAGTCACTACATTATTTGAATTAGCTAGGCAAATCTGTGAAAGCTTTTTAGTGCTTGGTCAACACATGGTTTTCCAGTGCTAGATGTTTTGAGTCCATTTTCCACTCATGAAACAAATACCTGAGAATGAACTTCCAAATCAGAGAAGTTTATTAGCAGGGCATTGTTGGCTCTCACCTGTAATTCTAGCTGCCCAGAAGGCTGAGAAGTGAGAATTGCAGTGCAAATTGAGCTTGGTTTGGAAAGGGTATGAAGCTCTTATCTTCAGTTAACAAGAAGATGGAAAGAACCAAAAAGAACAGAAATCCTGGCCAAGTTTGAGAATTCAGTGCTGCAGCTGCAAGAGCTATTTCGTGGCAACCAGCTTCTTCCAGATGGTTTACCAGAGTTTGCCTGGACCTTGCTTACCTGGATCTTCCCTCAGAGCTCAGTTGGATGCCCCTACCAACCTGGGGCTGGGAGCCTACCTGTGGGCTGGAGTCTATACAAGCCCCGCCCCCAGTGGCCCCACCCACCCGCGCTTAGACACGCCCCTCCTGCCCAGAGGACCATGGGAGCTGCTTGCTTGGAATCCCCTTGGAAAGCGCTGTGAGAGGCCAACGGACCTACAACTCTTGGTAAACCTACTAAAGGAGCATTTGGAGTTTGCTTGTGCATTGATTAGGCAGAGCATTACCTACAATTACATATACATACGCCTTATATGTCATACATATAATGTACATGTTATATAATTTTAAATACATAATATTAACATATTTATAAATATATAATGTACATATATTTTTATATAATTTTTGTATGTGCTTTTTTTTCCTATACCTGGCTCTTGTACTCAGGGTTGCAGCAATGTCACTGGGTTGGTTGCTCATGGCTATTGCTATACCACTTGAGCCACAAAATGCCACTTCTGGCTTTTTTGGTTAATTGGAGAGAAGCGTCTCATGAACTTTCCTGATCAGGTTGGCTTCAAATGGTCATCCTTAGATCTCAGTCTGCTGAGTATCTAGGGTTACAGGTGTGAGCACTAACAACCGGCTTAAAATATTCTTAATACATAATTTTGTCATTTTCCATAGGTGATCAATTACATGCAAATGATAACTTTAACAAAGATGTTAAGATTTACACAGAGTATTGTTTTGACAGTTTATAAGTTACATTGATAAAGAGGTCACCATTTAAATTTATATGTCATGTTTTCTATCATAAAAGATTAAACTTTCTGAGTATAATCTAAAACTGTACATGTTTTAAAATAGTCAAGACTCTTCTTTATTACAGTTTTAGATACAGAATATTATATCTTTAAAAAGCTGTGTAATTAGGTACCTCATTCATGTAATCCTAGCTATTCAAGAGACTGGGATCTGGCTTCATGGCTTGAAGCCAGCTTAAGCAGGAAGTCGAGTTAGCCATTAAAAATTCAGTAGTGGAGAAGAGTGGTTCAGCCTTAAGTGACAGTCTAGGGGTAGCCTCCAGGGCCTAAGCTCAAGTTTCCATGCCAGCACCTTCCCTGCCAAAAATCCACCATAAAACAATTTGTATGTTGTCTAGTTACTGTATGGATTTCAAACTCATGATCCTTCTGCCTCCAGAGTAGCTGAGATTAAAAGCATGTGACAGTATACCCAACTTCTCCTTGTCTTCCTTCTTCCTTCCCTTCTTCCTTCTTTCCTTGCTTCCCTCCTTCCCTCTTCCTTTCCCCTCCCTCTTCCCTGTCTCTCTTGTTCATCATATGAATGAAACAATGCATAATGCTCTGTTTCATATAAAAGTTCTTTCATTCTGAGATACTTATTACATAAACCCTCTGCATTCTTTTTGTATTTTGGAGTATTATTTCATCACATTTTATTTATTCATTCTATTCATGGACACTGGGAATGTTTGTATATTTGGCTGTGATGAATGCAATTGTTATGGATATTCCCTCTTTTTTTCTGTTTTGTTTTGCTTTTGTTAGGACTAGTGAGGTTTGAATTCAGAGTCTTGTGCTTGTCAGACAAGGTTTGGGGTTGATTTTTTGTTTTTGTTGTTTGGTACATAGTGGGGCTTGAACTCTGGGCCTGGGCACTGTGTCTGAGCTCTTCAGCTCAAGCCTAGAGCTCCATCACTTAAGCCATAGGGCCGCTTCCAATTTTCTGGTACTTAATTGGGGCTAAGAATCTCATGGACTTTTCATGCCCTGGCTGGCTTTGAACTGAGATCCTCAGATCTCAGCCTTCAGAGTAGCTAGGATAACAGGTGTGAGCCACAGGCGCCCAGGTGATATTGATTTTTTTTAACCAGTAGAGCCATACCTCTGGCTAGTTTTGCTTTTGTTATTGTTTAAATAGGCCATCCTTTATCCCACACCATTGTGGACTACTATCCCCCTATTTATGCTTCTCACAGAACTGGGATGACAGGCATGAGTCACTATGTCTAGCTTTTAATTATTGAGATGAGGGTTTGTGAACACTTCACTTTGTCTGGCCCTGGACAATGATACTCTCAATCTCAGCCTCCTGAGTAGCTAGAATTAGAGGTTTGAGCTACTGAGCCTGGCCAACACATTCCATTAGTAGTAGTTTTCATTTTTCCCAAGGAAATACTCGAGAATCTAATCTCTGGCTCATAAAACATACATGTTGATTTATTGAAATTGATAGATTTTTCCCCAAATCTAGACTGGAAAAAGGGAATGCATAACATTTAGACTCTACATTCAAGCCCCAGTACTGTGAAAAAAAAAGACAATCTTGTATTTCAAGTTATCTGCTTTTTGGACTTCAGTTAACTAAGCTGATTTAAACATCTAGAAAAGTTCTATTAGTGAAGAAACTAATTCTCGGCAATAATACTAATTGCATCCAAAGGAGAAATCATGAGAAAATATATGTTTATTTATTATGAATTAGATACTTTCATTCTTTACCTATAGTCATTGGAATGTCTCAAGTTAAAAGACTGAGATTAGCCAAAGACACCTAAGGCTAGTGTTGTAGACTCGGTTAGAAATGCCAAGTACTTATTTTTCCTTTTAATTATTACACAAGCATTTTATTAAAATCTTAGAAGAGATTAATAGAAATGAATATAAAGGAAAAAAATCTAAAGTCATCCAAATTGTCACCATCCAAACAATTAGGCACTAACTCATATCCTTCTTTAACCATATGGTTTCCTGATGCCTTTGAATTTTAATATGTTCAGCTGATTCCTTCCTATATACAAATACATATGATTTATACTCATTATCTATCTATCTATCTATCATCTATTATCTGGACTCTTTCTTTGCTTTTTTTCTCAATGACTCACTTTTTTATCAATGAAATAAGCATCCTAAGTATGATTTTGTACACAGGAAAATATGTCTGGACATGTTTGGATTACTGGTCAGTGCCCTCCACATCCTAAAAAGATATACTGGATATAGAGGGCATATATGAGCCCCTGTATTCATGTGCTTTTGTTTCACATATATACTTCTCACATTTTCCCATTCCACTCCTAAAAGAGGAAGTTCAAGCATCTCGTCAGAATGTGATTCCCACATCTTCCCACAGCTTATTGTTCATCCCATTATTCTGCAGACTCCTTGCTTTGTTCTTTTAAAGAAGGGTGCTGCTCAATCCTCTGAGGCTGCAGATCTAACAACACGAAGTCCAGTAAAGGAACAAGTACTAGGTAAGAAGTCCAATTTAATTCTAAAAATTTATTTGACAAATTTTCTTTGTAACATATTGGCTGCCATGTTTCATAATCAATAAAAATGATAGCCAACAAAGGTAAATTTAAAAGGTGGATCCAAGGAACAATTACAATGGCATACTTCATTTTTTTTTTTTGCCCGTACTGGGACTTGAGCTCAGGGCCTGAGCGCTGTCATTGGGCTTTGTCAAGGCTAGAGCTCTACTATTTGAGCCACAGCACCACTTCTGGATTTTCCTATGTATGTGGCAACAAGGAATCAAACCTGGGTCTTTGTGCATGCTAGGCAAGCACTCTACCACTAGGTCAAACTCCTGGTCCACCTTTTTCCTTATAGGCCAAAAGTCACTTTGTAAATTGACCAATTTTTTATCATCAAGTTCTTTGAATAGGTTCATTAGAGTATGCCACAGAATTGGATTCCATAATGAGTTTCAATTTAATGTGTTCTGATACAATAGGAATGTCATGGGATCACTTACAGGGGAGAAGAAGTGATAAGCTCACTTAGACAAGAGACTAGATTTAGGAAAATAAGGTATGGATATAGAAATGGCAATGAGCAGATGAAGAACTTTGTTGGAAAAGGAAAGACACAGTGGACAATTATGAGAAAATATCAATTCACTTTCTAGAACAGCATCTTTTTTAAAGAAATATAATAAATCACTCTCTCAGAAATGATGCTTAAAGTTGCGAGAGCTATTATTAATGGAGAGTCTGATCTGAAACACAATCCTAAAGGTGCATGGTCACAAGGCCGTTCCTCCCTGGTCTTGTCAGAGAAAGTGACACAGTAGGAACCACCTTGCCACTAGGGAAGTGAAAACCATCTAAGGAAATATTGTTCATTCTGAAAGTTTTAGATGCAGTGCAAATTTGATAAAGAAGTAAACTTCACTTCAAAGAATGCCCGATCTGGGCAAGTAGGGAAAAAAGGCATCTTTAATGAATGTTACAAATAGTAGATTAAGTCACAAAAGAGGAAAACTGATTGCCAAATAAGAGAAGAAATAGTTCTTGAAAACACTTGCTGTTGAGGTGAAAACAATTGGAATGAGCTGCTGATAGGTTACTTAAATGAGGCAGATAAGAATAGGGTGATTGTTTTTCTTAATGTACAGTTATTTCTTTTTTCTTTTTTCCCCTTCTGGTTAATCTCATGTAGTTACTGTATCTGGCTTTGTTACCTGGTATTTTATATATACATTTATTTGTATATTTGCAACTAGAGAAGAGGGGAACATGATGATTGGGAAGGGTGGGTGGTGAGAAATGGGACAACATGACAAGGGTTATCAATGTGCAAGAAGTAATGTACCCACTACCTGACAAGTGTAACTATAATCCCCTATACATTACCCTGACAATAAAATAAAAATAAAAATAAAAGAATATGCACTTTCAATTTGCTCTTTTTTATTATTTTTTTTACATTTTATTTTTAGCCTCTTGTGTTGGTTCACTTGTATCAAATAAATTAATCACAGAAATGTTTCCATGTCTTACTCTCAGATGATATTCAGTATATATTCAATTGATGAAAATCTGGGTCATGAAGGGAGAAATAAAAGTATTTTGCTCAGGGTTACTTTGAACACTTGAGGATAAACTTTTTTCATGTCTAATTTAAGAATAGACTTCTTTCTTTTGCTATCATTTATCTGACTTCAGTAGATGACTGTTGAAAAATATGGTTTTCTCAGCAGGCCATGACTCAGTCTATTGCAGCAGAAGAACAAGAGAGTTGTGAGGGCAGGGAACATAAACAGCCTTTGGTATGTTCATCATTTACATTCTATCTTCTCCTACAAGTGTATTTTATTTATTCAGTAATATAACTAAAGGAATTTCTTTACTTCACAGACTACTCTAAACAATCAATAGTTCAAAATAACAAGTGCTCTATAATTATTTTACTAAGTATGAATATTGAGACATTATTGCATCTGAAGGAGATGACTAACAAGGAAAGGTTTATAATATTACAACACAAACAGATTTTTTTTTTTGCCAGTCCTGGGCTTGAGCTCAGGGCCTGAGCACTGTCCTTGGACTTTCTCAAGGCTAGAGCTCTACCACTTGAGCCTCAGCACCACTTCCCAGCTTTTTTCTATGTATGTGGTACCAAGGAATTGAACCTGGGTCTTCATGCATGCAAGGCAAGCACTCTACCACTAGGCCAAACTCCTGGCCCCGGCAACATGTATTTGTAATCCCAGTGCATCTCTGGCTAAGACTGGATTTAAAGTTTCAGACCAGCTGGAACTACATAGTGAGGCCCTGTGTCAAAACAAGTGGGGAGGAGGTGAGTGGCAGAAAGGAAAGATAAAAGTAAGGACATTTCCAAAAGTTATGTAAATTCTCATTGCCATTAGCTATTAACATCAACATTACTGGTTTCCTTTTCTCTGTTTTTACAAGTACACTGTAATGTGACATTGGTTGTGACTTTTAGCATTTTAGCTGGTCCCTGACCTGCTGCATATCCAACTCTTTTCATTGCATCACAGACGCATGCTGATGGTTGCTATCCTGCCAGGGCCAATTCTATTTGTGTATCATCTCTGGTGAATTGTCCTTCCACAGCTCATCCTGAAGAGTTCAGATCACCGTTACTCTAACAGCTTTCATTTTCGAGAGGATACATTTTTGGCTTTATTTTTTAAGCTCTTAATATGATCACTGTGTGTGTGTGTGTGTGTGTGTGTGTGTGTGTGTGTGTGTGTACACGTGTGTACGCACATGTGCAGAAAGTCTGGAAGACTGAGGCACAAATGCTTGGCATTTTGCTTTTGGTTGGTTCTGTACCACTCGAGTCTAGGCTCAACCCTCTGGGGGTTTGCTAACTAACTGAAGATAAGGGCCTCCTGTATTTATTTACTTGCCCACCCTGATCCTGTGAGCCTCCTGAGTATCTAGGATTATAGGGTTGAGCTACAGCATCCAGCTCTATCAGCATATGATTTCTTTCTTTTATTAAGTTCTCCCAAGTGCAGAATAAAATGTATCAGTTGGGACTACTGAGAAAACTACAGAGTAATCACGGTGGTTAATACATGATTAGTTAAGCTCATCAACCTTCTGTATGATTTCTGTAATGTACAACTTGATTTCTTGAGCCCTATTTTTGGAAGCAAGTCACTTTCAGATAAAGTTGGTTCTTTCTGTCTTGGTTTCATAAATTGTTAAGATATTTCAGGACAAGATTTATTGAAGGTTAATTCTGCCCTGTTGAAGCAAGGCATTTCTGATGTCTTCTGTTCTGTAATGACATCACTTCCTGGCAGTGTGTGAACAATAGGTAGTTTTCTGTCATCTCTTCATGTGTTTTATTCCTCAATGCCAGGCCCCTTTCTGAACACACGTGATCCACTGCTCTGCTACATATGCAAGGGGGTCCTGTGTAGCTCTCCTGAATTCCCCTTGTTCCTCTCTGAACTCTCCAGTGCACTGTCACGTGACACTCATCCTCCTCGCTTCCCTCAGCCTGTTTTCCTCACCATTGCATCTTGGGAACCTGGAGTATGCACCACCTAGCTCCCTTCTTTCTATGCCTTGGTCTGTACCCCTCTCACAGAAGGGCCTGGGCACTGGGAATATTTTCCTCACTGTCTCTCAAGGACACCCCTCTGCAATAGTTTAGCAGTGCATTCACTGACTCCATTCTCTCAAATATATTGTCTTCAAAGTGCTTTAGTGTGGTTTGCTTGAAAATTTTTGGATTGGCTTCAGGCAGAAGCATAGGTCAACACAGTTTACTCCACCTTAGGTAGAAACAGACTGCCATGAAGCATCAATAACTATTGTAGATTGGATAAATATCAGCTCATAGTCTCTCTTCCTGTCTCCTTTTTAGTGTTTAAATTATCAGTGTAGCTATTTTCTTCTGGAAAGTACTCCTGTGCCTAATAAATTCCTAGAACAAGGAGAAAATGCATCTAGTTAATCGATAGTGGTCATTTTTCTGCCTTTCCACTGCCCTAGGCTCTAAGCTAACCCAGAACAGAGATGTAACCTGCAGAGCTTTGTACAGTAATTTCATATGGGGCAGAGTGTCCAGAGTGAGAATGAGAGATTATGGGTACATCTGGTCCTTTATGTTCCCAAAGAATTTTTTCTGTTTTCTTTCAGGTCAGCTATTTCAGACCCAGGATGCAATTCACTCATATAAAATACCTTCACAACTTAAAAAAAGACAGCGTAAAATACATATAAGAATATGTTTGGAAAATGTATTGAAATGCCAGGAAAAGGAGCGAGCAGAAAGCAAAGTATTATCACAGTTACAGTGTGAAGAAGAACAGGAAAGAGAATTTTGTCATTGGAGGTATGTATCTAGTTGTGTGGAAACATTTGAGCTCCATTTAAATACATACAGAAAAGAACTTTTGCTGTGACTGACTTCCCTCTCACTTTCTTCAGGGTTTTGTTTTGTGGTGCTTGATATTTTTTGATGAGTTATTTACCATTGATACATGAAGTAATTAAAGGAATATTTTTATTGCCAGTCCCAGGGCTTGAATTCAGAGTCTGGACACTGTCCTTGGGCTTTTTCCTCAAGGCTACCCTCTACCTCTCAAGCGACAGTACCACTTCTGGCTTTTCTATGTATATGGCACCGAGGAATCAAACCCAGGTGTTAATGCATGCTAGGCAAGCAGTCTACCACTAGGCCAAACTCCCTGCTCCAGGAATATTGCCTGAACCTCAATTTTAATGATGTAAACAAGGTAGAACAGACATCTTATTATATTGCAAAAACTTTTTTTTCCAGTCCTGTAGCTTGAATTCGGCCTGGACATTGTCACTGAACTTTCTCAAGGCTAGCACTCAGCACCACTTCCAACATTTTTTCTGTGCATTTGGAACTGTGAAATCAAACCCAAGATTTCTTCCATGCTAGGCCACTTCCGTACTCTACCTCTAGGCCACACTCCCAGCCTGCAAACTCTTTTTGAACCTTAATTTTTTAATTAAAACTGATGATTATGAAGAATATTCTTCATATAAGTAATTTTATATATTTCTAATTATTTACTTTCAATAAATGTTATGTGTAGCAAATGTCTACCTATGTAAAATATGAGTAGATAAAGACTTTGATCAATATTTCAAAAATACTCATAGAATGTTTCTATTCTTTCACAATTCCTTACAATAAACAATTGTCATTTCTACTCAGTAAAATGTTTTTAAAAATTATATATTTATTTTTCTACAGCTGGTTCTGGGGATTAAATCCAGTGCTTCAACTGTGTTAGATTCTTCTGTTTCTCTGAGGCTGACAGGAGCAGTCACTTATTCTCACTCAACAACAATGAAAGAAAAAGTTGATTAGAAAGTAGTTCTTTGGGGTGGGCGGGAGTGTGACTTAGTGGTAGAGTACTTGTCTAGCATGCAGGAAGCCCTAGGTTTGATTCCTCGGTGCCATATATATAGAAAAACCAGAAGTGGTGCTGTCGCTTGAGAGGTAGAGGGCTTGCCTTGAGGAAAGGATCATAAAAATTTTATTATGGTAACATGTGAAGAGATATCGGCCAATGTGCTTTACACTTTCTAACAAAAGAAATTTTACAACTGTATTCATGTCTTAAGACTAGATGACAACAAGACAAATGCACATTGCTCATCTGAACAAAACAAGGAAAGACAAGATAATAAAGAAGGCAATCAGCAACCTTGTGCATGTGATATGGAATTAGAGACTTTACGAAATGCCTTGATTCAGGTAAATAAATCTGCTACAGACATCCAATTGCTATGTTTATTTCATTTATTTCATTGCCAATATTATTTTTTGTATCCCTTTGATTTAGTATATTCAGCAGGCACCTGCACAAGGAACTGCATAATTAGGCAATTTCATCACTGCAAAACCATCAGAAGGATGCACTTCCACACACTTAACACACCTGCTTCATCAGTAGACTTGCTATCCTGTGGGTCCACCTTTGTATGCCTGGCCTGTGTTTGACCAAAGCTCTGTATGTGATTTGTTATTGTTTCACTTAGGCAGGACACAGTGTGTCTCCTTCTAGAAATAATGATATTTAAAACAAATAATTGGGACTAATTCTTAACATCTAACATATGTTTAGTATATATTATCCCTTCCTTCTTTCTTTCTTTCTTTTTTCTTTCTTTCCTTTTTCATCCTCTGCTCCCCTCTCCTTACTTTCCCTCCTTTCTTCTTTCTTCTTCTTCCCTTCCTTTTCCCTTCTTTTTTTTTTTTTTGCTAATCCTGGGCTTGAGCTCAGGGACTGAGCACTGTCCTTGGGTTTTCTTAAAGCTAGCACTCTACCACTTGAGTTATAGCACTACTTCTGGCTTTCTTCTATGTATGTGGTACCGAGGAATCGAACCTAGGTCTTTGTGGATGCTAGGCAAGCACTCTACCACTAGGCCAAACTCCTGGCTCCTCCCCCCTTTTTTTGAGCAACTGAAATTGAATTTAGAGTTCGAATTTGTTGGACAAGTACTCCACTGCTTCAGTCACATTACCAATCCTTTCTTTTGTTTTTTGCGTGATTGTCCTGAGGCTTGAACTCAAAGCCTATTCACTGTCCCTGATCTTTTTGCTCAAATCTAGCACTTTATCACTGAGCCACAGCTCCATCTCTGGTGAGGTGTGTGTGTGTGTGTGTGTGTGTGTGTGTGTGTGTGTGTGTAATTGGAGAGAAATATCTCACAGACTTCTATGCTATGGCTGGCTTTGAACTATAATCTTCAGGTCTCATCTACATGAATTGCTAAGATTGCAGGACGATCCACCAGTGCATAGCTGCCAGTCCTTTTTGTGATTTAGTTGCTTTTCTCTTGGTATCCATTTTGCACAGAGATGGCCACAGACTATGGTCCTTCTCATCCTTGCCTATCATGTACTGGGATCTCGAGTACATTCCAACATGCCTGGCTTGCTGGGTGATAAGGGAGACTCATCACATTCCCTCCTACACCTCCTTCCAAAGTCTACCTCTTACATACCTAGTGTGAGCTCCTGTGGCAGACCCTCGTGTTCTATGTTCTTTCTTTCTTTTTTATTTTATTATCAGTGTGATGTATAGAGAGGTTGTGGTTAGATTTGTAAGGTAGTGAGTACGTTACCTCTTGAACATTTTCCCTCTTCCCATGTTTTTCTCCCACTTCCCATACCTCCACCACATCCCAAGTTGTAAAGTTCATTTGCAACGTATTTTCTTGTGAATATTCCTTTTACACTGCTTCATCCTTTGGCCTTTGTCTCAGCATCTTGCTTTTCCCCTTTCCTTCCCTGATTCAAATAAATAAATAAATATATGTATAATACATCAGGTACCAAAGTCAGATACAGCAACAACAGGTGATAAACAATAAGGGAAAAAAGAAAAAAATAGAACAATAAAAATAAAAAAGCAGAGTAAAGAAATAGCTTCACATAATACATTAAAGGCATCAACCACAAGAACATATCTCTTTTTTTCCATATCCTGGAGTTCATTTGACTTAGACTTATATTTCCCTCCTTCAGTGTATATGTTCTAAAGGAAGGAGTAGAAGGCATATTGATTTTAATCACTGGAATAAATATTAATATAGGTATTTTAATGTTAAAGCTTTGAAAGAATAATTACACTAGTCAA